>NC_056726.1:1067644690-1067754690 GCF_019279795.1 Protopterus annectens | reverse complement strand
TGTCACTGTATTCATGTGGGAGGTGTGCACATCCTAAACACCATCCATGTCATTGAGTAAGGAACATATACATGACAAGTGATGCACAGCATTAGCCACACACGATAGTCATGCAGGTGACTGCATGGGGGATGCAATACCCACCTGTGTGGGCAAATGCAGAAACTACAAGCCTGAAGCACAATGCAGATCATTGTCATGTGGCCTGATGCCAAGGTATACCCACCCCCCACCTATGTACAGCCTGCTGGCACAGTTGACCACCACACACCCGTGCAGACATGCACCCATGCATGTCAGGACTGGCACCCTGTGTGTCTGTGTGTGTGTTGTATGGTGCACCTGACTACATCCACACTCACTACATTTCCCCAGGGCATACTGAAGCATGCTGTTTGATGTCTGGCACCTCATCATACTCTATGCCCATACGACCTCCGTATGACCAGTGTGGTGCATGTGATACCTGCACATCGATGTGTTGTGGCAATCCCACTAGTGATGAGTTGCACTCCTGGTCCTACCAAGTGTGTCAATGTGTGTGCGTTCTCGTGTGAGTGTGCCTGTGTTGATGCTGGCAGCTGTTCATGTAGACAGGCACGTATACGTCACCTACAGTATATCTACCATATCGCTGTTGCAGATGTCACTCATCATCACAAATATGCTCTGAGTGCTCCACACCAGGTAACCCATGTGGCACATCCAATAACTGCATCGAACTGTGGTAGCACTACATAGTTGTCAAGGGTTTGATACCCTGGGCTGGTAGGTGTGTCACAGAAACATGCTTCTGTTTTACTCTACCACCCTTCCCTGACATGTATTTGCCTCTGTCTGCCTCCCCCACTCCCTCTCCGGTGGATTTGAAGACCCACACCTGCTATGCTTAGGCAGCAGCATGTGTAATTTAAGTGATGCTCATGATCAGCTGATGTCCTCTGCACGAATTGCAGCCCTCCCCTATCTGATTGCATGTGGAATGGCTGTGGTAACAGTCCCATCGCCAGTTGCATGGAAACACACTCCAATACCTAGGAACAGCATGGTGGTGCTGGCCCTTTACAGTCACTGTGAGCAGGAACTCAATCTGTTGTTTGGTAAACAGCATCTCAGATGGATTGGGGATATACCTCTAACAACATACACTGTGGAAAGAGGGTAACAAACAGGAGGAGGATGTGCCTGACCTGACTACAGACTGTAAGTGCTGCTATACTGCATTTGGAGTAATGGTTTAACAGTGTTTGTCTGGATATGCCTGTCATACATGTCACAATACCTGCCATGTCAGTTCCATGTATATGAGGGATCCCCATCTGCAGGGTAATCCGCAGACTGGGCAGTGTTGTGCCTTTGGTTTCATTTGTCAGCTACAGCGCACCTATCTGTGGAATGCAGAAGGTAGTGTGAGGATAGCAGTCAGTAGATGGTGACAGCCGGGAGAGCTACCGACGTCACATCCCTCATAGGGCATATGGTGCAACAAACTCTGTTACGACAGTATATGTATGAGAGTATTACAGCGACATGTCAATATAGGCCCTGTGTTTGTGCCTCCAGCCACAACTCTGTCAACCTTTGTACATATGTCATGCAGTAGGGGGTGCATATGTTCTGTACTCCATAGTCATTGACAGCATATCTGATAACAAGCTAGTGAGACATCAGACTGCTACACATGTTATGTATAGTAGGGGTTATAATTGAGGACATAGCCTGGGCATTGTGTGGTTGTGTGTACAGTACTGAGGTATGTGTAAGTTTGGTAATTGTCGACAGTGTGTGTAAAGTGAATTTGTACTTTGCCTGTGTAGAGACTGTTGTAGATGTCATTGTTCCTGGTCCTGTTCTATCTGATGTTACATGCTGCTCCACTGTATGTCACCCTATCAGCTTACATGTTTGAAGGGGTGAACACACACATCCTATACCACAGACAGGCATCGGACCACACTGTCTAGTGGCCCAGTAAATGAAAGGGTGTTGTGTGAGTGGCTCATATGAGGACAGTGTAGGTCAGATAGTCCATATACTGTAATAGTATGCTAGCTTACCATATGTGGCTGTGACTGTGTTCACATTAGTTGTGGTTATGCACTTTCACACAGGTGTCTGTTACTCTTTGATGTGACATGCCTGTAGAGCCTGCTATCTATGCAGGTGCATGTGTATCCCCACATGGAAGATGTACCCCAGTGTTGAGTCAGTCTGCCTGTAGCTTGCACTGTGCTTTGTTACATGCCTAGCACATTACTGTACTTATCCAGTGAGATGGCATGTCCAGATACTTGCCAGATGTACTTCTGACGGGCCACCATGATAGTCATATATGTCAGACAAAGCAGTGGGATGCTGTTCAGATGTAAGTCACTAACTAGTGGGTAGTATGTGGCCATCACACCTCTGTACCAGAGGTTATAATGTGTCAGGACAGACAGGGGTGTATGAATGCATAACCTATGGGGGAAAATGTATACCAGTATTTACGTGTTATACCCATCTACATGGCAGTTAACATCCACATTGACAGGCCTGGTCCACATGACTTGTATGAAGGGGTTCTGTGTATACCCCTGGACTGACCAGCATGTGTCAGACTGTCTACATATATTGGGCGTATCACAGCTGTAGTCCACAGGGGTGTTACTGTGCTAGCAGTGGTAGTGTACTATGATGACCTTAGGATGTCTGTCAGTAGCCAATGGTGCACATGTTCATAGCAGATGTGGCCTCCCACACACACCATGTTCATAGGTTCATAGGTTCATACTAGGCTATCTGCCCTAGGGCATTTATAAGCCTAGCCAAAGTGTGTTTGGCTTTCGCCACCCATTTTAAATTAATTTTGCTATGCCCTTTTTTGAGGTCTGTGAAGACGATCCCTATTACAGTAGCAATAGTCTACAAATATACCTGCAATACATACATGACATCCCCTTGCACTGAGAGGTTGGGACTATTAGAGATGAGGTAGGTTTCCACTCCATGTGCAGGACATATGGCAAACATATATGTATATATAATTATACATATCTCCATATAGATATGTACACATTTACATATCTTGCTTACTGTATGACAACAGTTGTACACATATGTGCCTGTGTTCCAGACTCTGTCCTCCACCTACATACCTGGCTTTGCACATGTGACATGCTGTCAGGGTTTGTGATGTAGTTAGCTGTGTGTATGTCATGCTGTCATTCCTGCCATCCCTCCATTGCTGTTGTGTCCCTCACACATACTGGGGGGTTGGGGCCATATAAATGTGGGCTCCAACTCCACAATACATGTGTGCCCTAATGCACTGCAGAGGGCAGTGTACGTAACCGTGCTATATGGCCCAGTAGTAGTGAGTGTAGGGAGGGGTGCACCATGACTAACCTAGGCTGTTACAACATGTGTGAGTATCTGGGGCAAGCTGCCTTAAGGTATCTGGATGTACATTACCATACAGTCCACCATGGGTAAATGCAGGCCTACTGCCTCCTGCCATACGGAATGTTCTGTTTGTCTGTGTGATTGTGATGGTGTCAGTCATGCCTTGTTATGTAACAGATGCATCCCATTGTGTCAACTGGGGTCTGTATCCTCTAGGGATTGTGTACACAGTGTAGATAGAAGCTGCTGACCTATACATCTGCATTACATACTGTTGATTGTCTGGTATGCTGTTGGCCAGTCTGTTATTACTATTGTAGTACTAGAAGGCCTCAGCCTGGACAGCAACATGTGTCAACCTTTCCAGACTACTGTCTCAGTATAACTGTTTCACAGTTGCATTACACTGTTCATATGGATGTCAGTGTCTAAATGGCTATATGACATGGCATATACAACTGTCATAGTACACAAATATAGCTTTCACATTCAGTTAGGGGCACCTGTGTGTGGTGTTATACCCTTTGATATCTCTGTGGGTATGTATTGCAGGCTATGAATGTCATTCGTATGGGTGGCTGATACAGTCTCCAGTTGGTAAGGTGGTGACTGTAGGAATACTGGCTGCTCAATTTGTGTTCACGTACTACATATGTATCTTACTGTACATATCTGTGTGTGTTTGTGTACTTACATATATATCTATATATGTGTGTGTGTGTGTGTATATATATATATATATATATATATATGGGTCTATTTCTATTCGCTGACATCCCATTTCACTGAAACCCATTTGGTCGACAGCTCATTTCATAGACAAACTTTCTAGGTGGGCTTCCCCACACCCTAATGTGGGCTGTGCCCCCCCAACTATATATTACAACTCCACAGTCGCACAACAGTGGGGAGGGGGGCAAAACCCAGGTTTTTTGCCCTGATTACTTTTGTCTATGGGAGGGGTATGCTTGGCTGGGGGGGAGTATACCTGTTCATATGAGATATATATTGTGTAGGGCCTTTCAACACCATTGACATTGCATGAGGACATATATAGTTTTGTTATATCCCCATTGTTATCACCAGATGTCTGTCCGTATACACCTATATATGTACATGTATATATCTGCTGACATATAAATGACCTGCTGTATATATTTACACATGTAGATGTAGACATATATATCCATAGATGTAGGCATTTGCATGTATATATGTTCATATATATTCATATATATATATATATATATATATATATATATATATATATATATGTATATAGACAACTATCTGCATATATCAATATGTTGTACCTGTTTAGACATTAATATATTTATTCACACACATACATCTATATGTTGCAAAACATTCTCTGTACTGTTGAATGACTGGGCCGGATGATATGTTTGTGGGAAGGGAGTAGGAAATGTCCATAGCTGCCCATTTCTTCTACAGCAACAGCTGTGCACATACACTGAATTTGGAGGTAGATGTGGACCCTCAAATCCCTAGGAGATGGGTGAGGACAACATAAATGCATTGTGAAGCCAATTAATCCAGATTACGTGTCCAGTGGACACATGTGCAAAATGGACAGCCATGTATGGGGCGAGATTGTTTCGTGGGAACATATTGCCCTTCCATTATCTTTTCAGGTGGGAGTGGGATACTGGAGAGGGGTTGTAGGTATATTTGGGGAGGGAAGTTGGGTAGGTTAACAGACATGACACACAAGATGCATACAAGGGTGGTATATGACATGTGGGGAGTGAACACCTTGATGGGAGGGGTGTTGGGATAGTGAAAGCCCACAAGCCCCCTAGTGGTAACAGTGGGACTGAGGTCCTCACCCATGCGCAGTCACCATGGTGTCACCACAGTGCCATACTCTTGCAAAATATGACTGCAGACCATCCTCCTGCTGACACATCTACACCTGAAACACAAATGGATAACATTATGGTGATAACAATCAATGTTACTAACAACTGAAATGCATCAAAGCTGCATGGCTACACTACCTGACATGTATGCATTACACATTACCCCTGGCAACATCTTACACTGCAGTACATTACAGAAGTCTATAACAGTCACCTTGTGCATCAGAACCATATTAGCCTGGCCCTGCATCGATGTTATGGATGACAGGGATGTGGCACAGATATCATCATATGCACAGGGTGTGTTGCTGGTTTGCCAGAGGCTGAGGGTGGTCCATACATGTGTTACCATGAGTGTGGGTGAGGGGTTTGGTTCAATGATTGGGGCATGGTGATGTGGTGTGTGTTGGTATGGGGTCGCCCTAGGTGTGGTTGCATAGTGTGTGGGTATGCATGCACACAGTCCTGCCATGTGGCTGCCCTATACAGGTATTGTTGGACATCTGCAGACCATAACTGGCAGGGTGTGCACTTCAGTGCCTCCAGCCACGGGCATGCTGACTGTGCCTGCCAGGGGTTCCATGGGCACGTGCAGGTACAGAACTTGAGGTTCTACTCTCCTCTGATGATGACAAGTGTCAGCTGGAACCATGTCCCGCCTGGGACTGGCCAGGGTCATGTGCATAAGACCTGCTGTGGTGTGGTGTGGACAGCACCCCCAGTGGTGTGCTGGGGCTGGTACTGCCACTACGGGAGTGGCTTGGTGTCCTGGCACATCCACATTGACCACCAGCTGTTGGTGTTTCTGGCCTACATCCACGCGGACGTCACACCACTCCCACCACACATTCAAGCACAGACATTCCATGGTCGAGGATGCCCATCATCTCACCCCACCATCTATCCATGACCTCAATATATTCACAGAGGGCAGCAGCAATGTCATGGAGGGTGCCACTTACAGATGAGAAAGCAGCCCTCTGAAGCATCAGGCCCTGTCTGATGTGCATGTCCATATGTGCCTGTGCCTCCATTACGGCCTGAAACATGCTCCTAGTGGTACCAGTTGTGGCGCCTCTGCCAGGGGCATGATGACTAGTGGCCCTCCCACGAGCACTATGGTACATCTGCTGATGTGGTGGCCTGCCGGACATCTGGCTATGCCAACTGCGACCTGACACAGTTGGCATGGACACCACACTTTCCTGGTCAGTGGCACCAACTGCCAACTGTCCCTCTGCTATGGCTACATGTGATGGGGTTTCTAGGGGCACTGTAACTGTGTGCTGGCTTGGGGTGCCTAGGAGGGTGATGACACATGTAGGTGCAGTGTCTGCCAATGACAACCCCACCTGTGTCTCAACGGCACCATCATCATCAGCGTCTGTACGGACACCTACCTCAGATTGCATGCAGGAGGGACCCTGACCCACCTCGCCACCTGTGGGGGAAACAAACACACACTTTAAGACCTGTACAGCATTGCATAACAGTACGCACATTTACACACACACACACTCAGTCACACACACAGTCAGAGTCACACACACAAAGTCACAGTTACACACATAGTCACAGCTGGTTTGAATGGATTGCAGCATGGCTTTTGTAAGTGATGCACATGATCAGGTGATGGGCTCTGCACCAATCAGTGTGCAACAGGTGTTAATTGCATGCAGCCTGTGTGTAGTACTTCAGATAACCACTGTCATGGCAACCCAGTACTATAAAATACTGACTCATGTGGGTGTTGTCCCTTAACCTTTCGAGTATGGAGGACATCCTTCCTGTATGTGGGCAGCAGTGTTACAGACAGCAAGTTTGCAATACCTCTGACAGCAGGAATTGCAGACAGAGGCCAATTACATATTCATATGAGGTTCCAGACCTACAGACAGAGTGAGTGGTGTTCTTATGTGCATTGTATATTGCGGGTCTTGCAGTGTTTGTGTGTACATAGTTGTTTAGGATGGAATGCAGTCTGTCTTCATAGCTCTCAACTGTGGGCCTATCCACATAATGGCCAGTGGATTGTCTGGTTGGTTTGGTCTGTGCACTACACAGGTCTTGCCCTACATATATCACTGGCAGTCTGTCTGTTGCATGCTATCAGTACATGGCTACATCCATTTCTGTTTCTGATGTTGTATTCCTGCATAAGGGCATGTTGCAACAAAACCTGTAACACCAGCAATTTCCAGGATTTGTAACAGCAATATTGCAAGTATAGCCCTGTGTGCCTGCCTCTGGCCTCCACATATATGGCAGGTTTTGTCCTGCTGTGATACAGATAGGGGTTGTTGGGTAATGGCCTATCATCATTTACTGCTAGCATTCCTGCTACCATCCCAGTAATATTGTGGACTCCCACAATATATTTTGGTCAGGGTCCATACATGTGGCCAGTACATTGACATTACCACAACTAATACATTCCCCCTAGGGCTTGACTACAGGGTGCAATTGGAGGCTGCTGAGATACATCAGTAATTGTTGATTGCTGCCTATCGTGAAGGCAAATCCTTTGTCCACTGTTGTACTAATTGAAGGCCTTGGCCTAGACAGCATAGGATGTTATATATCCACATTGCTTACATCTACTGTTTTGTGTGGGCCTTGCATTCATCACTGATTACATATGTCAGACTTTATGTGCTGTAAGTAATGGCATACATTATTGTATAGTACACAAATAAAGGTTTTCTGTGTATGCATACATGTGTCGTGTCATGTTCTTTGAATTGTGAGTGGGTATATGTTTAATGTAAGTATTGTCATTTGTGGGAATGGTTGCCACACTACACATTACACAGGTACCAGTTACAGGGCTTGTGGCTGAGAGATATACTTTGCACCCAGTGCTTCCACACTACTCCTACATATGTATGGCTACTAATACCTTTTGTCTGTGTATATGTGAACCTATACATGTATATATATATATATATATATATATATAGATATTTGTATATACCTGAACATATTTGTCAGTGTATGGATGTGTGTGCATATCCGAACCATTGTGATGTGTACCCCTTCCACATTGTACATTCCCTACGTTAGAATGACTTTTCTGCATGATATATTACAGATATCGCCCTGATATTTACAGGTGAATTGGCTTACTATGAAAGCATTGCGGCTGTGTCATGGAGGGTCTTGTAGCCAAAAACTGCATCTGCTGGGTATTGGATTGCACAGCATATCCGTTAGGGTTGTGGGGGAGGGGGTAACATAGCACTAATTACCAGGTATCCCTCATTTGAGTCCCCACCCCCATTAACAGTGCATATGGTCTGTTATGTTGTAATGAGTGGTTCAGGATTTTGTTCCCATGTAGTAATGCTATACACAATTCCATCTGTATATATATTTATATATATTTATATAAATATATATATATATATATATATATATATATATATATATATATATATATATATATATATATATATATATATATATATATATATATATAGATAGATAGATAGATAGATATTTATTCGATATATATATATATATATATATATATATATGTAGCTGTCTATCTGTCTACATTTCCAGATATATATCTGTTCATATGTTCATGCATGTTCGGATCATATTTTTCACCTGTACCTCATTCTGTTGGCAATTGACATGGATGATCACAGGACTGTAGTCAGTAACTAGTGCCAACACTTTTGAGTTTCAGACTTCATCTCCTTCAAGATATGTGTTCTAATACATATCACTGTGTGACTAGCAACATTTTAGGTGTCTTAGTGCAGTATTTCACATATATCCCTACTTGTACCCACAGTTTGGCACACTTTGTCCAGAATTCTTGCATTAAGTGGTCGTATGGTATGATTTTACTGCATTTCCTGTACTGTTGACTGCTTGTGCTAGATGACATGTTTGTGAAAACATCAGGTTATGTATATATGCCCTGGTTTAGTGGTAGATTACTTTGTGTATGGAGTGCAGGCTCCTGGGTTCATGCCTTGGAGAGGCAGTTCATTTTGTTGCTGGGCTGAACAAGGGTTGTTGGCTACAGAGGGATTAAGGCAATTTTATGCAGTTTTCAGTGGGTTTGCATGGGTTTGCACAACAGTAAACACTGCTAACCTCTGATTATGGTTTCATACAGTTAGCTTCTGATTTCGCAACCTGTGTAGGCATAGCTTACCTTCGTGCAAGCCCACTCAAACCCGCTTACTGCTGCTTAAAAGTGTTGACTGCACTTACCCTTGCCCTAATTTCTTTAAAATAAAAGAAAAAGAGGTTGATAGGAAAGTTGTGAAAAACTGGGCAGAAAGAGGGAAGTACAGTAGGGAAAATAGGTATGCATGTGCAGGAAGAGTATAGGAAAGGTCCATATCTGTCCATTTCTTCTACAGCAACAGCTGTGCATATACAATATATTTGCAGGTAAATTTGGACCCTCAAACACCTGGGGGAGGGGTGAGGACAACATATATTAATTGTGATGCCAAATACACTAGATTACATGTGTCCAGTAGACACATGTGCAAAATGGGCAGCTATGTATGGAGTGAGATTTTCTTGTGGAACAGATTGCCCTTCTTTTATTTTTCAGGTGAGAGTGAGTTGTTGGGGAGGGGTAGTAGGTATATTTGGGGAGGGAGGTTGGATAGGTTAATAGACAAGACACACAAGATGCATACAGGGATGGTATATGACACATATGTGGGGTAAACACCTTGGACAGGGAGGGGTGTTTGGAAGTCGTAAGCCCATGAACCCCCAACTTGAAACAGTGGGACTGAGGTCCTGACCCATGGGCAGTCACCACTGCACCTTCACGGCCCCGAAGGTGGCTGTCCTAGGGGCTGTGTAGGAGGGGCAGTCTCACCCTCTAATAGTGCCACTTGGCCCTCAAGCTGGCGTAGTCACTCTCAATACTCCTGATCATGCTCCCTATGCACAACGGCCCAGACCTGCTGATGGGTGACAGGTTCCCCTTTGTGCCCACTCCGCGGGTGGGGTGAGCCCCATCCCCTGCACAGGTTCCTCCCAGAGGTGGCACAGCACCCACGGAGGAGGAGGTCCCAGGCTGGGCCCCAGATGTTCTGTTGCTCAGTGCCATGGTCAGCTGAGGTGGAACAGGTGGGTCCTCTGGGACCGGACTTCCCATATGAGCTGTGTTGTCACCGGTTTATGGCAGATATGGGTTAGTAACAGTTAACAGTATTCAGGATTAGTTATAACAGCATGCATAGGTATTCCTAGTAACGTGACACAATAGATTTAACACAGTTGCAGAGCAAGCAGAACACATGTATATATGGAACAACAGTGGCAATTACAAGAGCATGCAGGTGTCATTGATGGCAACAGGTCACCAATATGGGTGTATCTTAACTTGCCACATGCATAGAAACAAATGTGAATATGTATAAACCATTAGGACATATGTCCCAAGAAATGTTTGGAGTGTACACATACCAGTTGAGAAGTGTCTTTGGGTTATTTTACACATGTGGTAGGGGTGAGAGAGCTTTCAATTAACAACTGACATTTCCTTGTAGTTTTCACACCATTCCTATTCACTGCAGTGATCTTTCCCTTACATGTATTATTACACTACCCAATGGCCTTATATCATACACTGAAACATTTATAGATTATTATATACTTAACCTGTGTCTTACATACAGGCATGACAAGATGCAGGTGTTAATGCAACATATCTTGAGTATTGCTGTCATACACTTTGGGTGAGGTGCTACAATGACAGGTTTGTTTTCATATACATTCTATGACTATGTACACATTTGAGTTTCAGTTATATGTCATTAACAGCTGCCTACATTTCTGGGTTCCTCACACTGCTTTTTCAGGGGGACAGGGTACCAGGCTTGTGATATGGGCCATTTATCTGGACATGCTGGACAGACTGGAACAGTTGTGGGGTATGAATATGCATACAACTGTCTATCTGAACACTCTAGCAAATGCTGTACAGTTGGGTGTAATTATACATATAGCTTTCTATCTGAACATTGTAGCAAAATCTGTACAGTTGTGGGGTATGATTATGCATACAGCTTACTAGCACTCCCGGGAATCAAAGCCCTGCTGTGTGTGACAACAAAATTATAGTTAACATCAAAGTACACTGTGCCATCAGGGAATTGATGTGAAGCTTTCTACTGTCTTCTAAGTCTCCCTCACTTGTACAATATGACTGACCTCTTGGCACTTCCAACATTGTTATACAGACCTTCATACAAATTTTTTCTGCATACCACAGCATGGGTAACACTGCTTAATACAACAGTACTATTTGTAGTATGCAACAGTTCAACTACATGTGACAAAAGAGTACACAGAAGCACTCCAGGGGTTATACCTTTATTCACAGAATATTATACATTTATTCCTACTGGCACGACACTTTCTAAGGCTCTTATATTTATTTGTTATGATGGTACATGCAGAGAAATAATAACCTGACTCACAATGCAGCCTTTGCAACCTAGCATCATGGGCTTGCTGGTTCACAGCTTGCTCATCTGCAGATGTCGGTGGTATATAGTGATATTTAGCCATACCTATTCATAGTATACACAAGCTAGGCAATTCTTAACTACTTAGTAGAATGAGTACTTACTCAGTACTGGGGCATTAGCCATCTGCCAAGACTGCTGGATCTACTGTTCCAGTACAACCCCCCTCCACCGCTTCAGGTCAGGATGGTGGTGCCTGACCTGTGGCAATGGTGAGGTCACGAGTGAGACTGTCCCAGGTCTCTGTTTTATACTGTGAGCCCTGGTACTAGCCCTGCAGTGGTATCTCCTCATGGTGTTGTACCAGGAGGCATACCATGAGTTTTGACTCCTGGATGCCCCAGTGCTGTGCTCTAAAATGAGTGCCTTCACCCACCAGCCATTCTGCCTCAATAGGAAGCTACAACCACTTATGTAGGACTTAAAAGTATAACGGGTTCCCTTTTTTAGAAAAAAGGTTGGGGTTTAAGTACTGAATGGGGAAGTTGGGAGTGACAGAAAAGTATGTAGGAGTGGTACAGAATATATATAAGGGCAGTGAGATAGTGGTGAGTGTGAAGACTGGTAGAGAAGGGTAAAGGCTGCCAGCCTAGTCAAATAGAATTTGATACATAATTCTAGGATTTTTAGATATAAATATAAAATGCATGCTTAAATGAAAGAAAACACTGTAAAATGTGAACTTCAGGATTGTAGCAACATTGCCATCTGCTGTAAGGAAAACTAAATCAAGCATTTCACATGTTCTGTGAAATTAAAATTATGTTTTGTATGCCCTTTGAATTAGAATTTGGAGTCTATGAGTCTGGAGTAAGCATCCTGCCTATTGTTTTAAGGCTAAAGTTAATGACCAGAATTTACATGTGGAATGTCCTTTATTGCTCTAAGTGTAAAAGAGTATAAATGCAGTTTTGGTGGGCCTGGGAACCAGGAAAGTGTATACAAATGATGCAATGTTTTTTTCAGAACTGCAGTTTCAATTTAAACAGTGAGAACCAGAGATTATTGAGCATGTCTGTGTTTATATCCAACCTCAGCACTGCCTGTTGTCTTAAGTAAGTTATCTTAGAAGTACGTTTTATTGTAGAAATAGCTAGGACTATAAAGTTAAGTGCTTTTCTGTTATGTCAGAACTGTACTACGGAATTATTTTAAGTTTCTGTGTGATCTCTGAACTCTTGAATTGCACTGTGGTGTAGTAGTATTGTCTTATGATTTTAGTATTTATTATTAGATATTTTAAAACCCTTTTACCTGTGGCTGGTTTGTGTAGAAATAAGTAAGCTCTAGAATACATTGCATGCTTATAAGTGATCCTGAGCTAAGCCACTATAATAAGCCTTAAGACTGATTAGTCACACTTACCAATTGGATAATATTGCACAGTAATGATTGGACACCCTTTTAAGGGCCTTTGAGTATCTGATAATTATTAGCAGGTGGTGGCAGTAATTACTACAGTATAGTCTGGGTAAATGGGCACAGCTGGAGATTCTGTGTCAGCCTTTCCCAGGAGTGTCTATGAAGTTGTATAAATACTTATCTCAAAGTGTGTGTGTGTGTGTGTGTGTGTGTGTGTGTGTGTGTGTGTGTGTGTGTGTGTGTGTGTGTGTGTGTGTGTGTGTGTGTGTGTCAGCTACTTGGGCAGGGACATGAAGCACTGGTTGGACAGAGAGGGTACTGGAGGTTAGCTGGCCAGCTAGGCTGAGATCTGGACCCTATAGCTGTGTCAGTGAGGAGACTTATTGGAGACCTGGGGAGCAAGGGAACAACCAGCCCCAGACTGACTGTGATCTCTGTGTGCACTTAAGGGAATTGTACTTTACTGTGTGTATTTGTTATCCTTTCCTCTTATATGATATGCCCTCTGTAGTGTTAGTGGTGAGGATTGAGGCTCCTTGATTGCTGGGCCAGGGTGCGGCCATCACAGTGAGGTCTGTGGTAAGAGTGACAGATGTGTTCAAGGTGGGGGTGGGATTACATGAAGGATCAGCTCTGAGCCCATTATTTGCAATGGTGATGGACAGGTTGACAGGGGAGATCAGACAGGAGTCCCTGTGGAGTATGATGTTTGTGGATGACATTGTGATTTGTAGTGAGAGTAGGAAATAGGTTGAGGAGACCCTGGAGAGGTCAAGATATACTCTAGAGAGGACAGGAATGAAGGTCAGCAGGAGTAAGACACAACATATATGAGTGAATGAGAGGTTTGAGAGAGGAATGGTGAGCATGCAGAGAGCAGACCTGGTGAAGGTGGATGAGTTTAAATACTCGGGATCAACAGTTCAGAATAACAATGAGTGTGGAAGAGAGGTGAAGAAGAGAGTGCAGGCAGGGTGAAGTAGGTGGAGAAGAGTGTTAGGAGTGATTTGTGACAGATGGGTACCAGTAAGAGTCAAAGAGTTATGATCCAGTAATAAAGCTCTGATCAAAAATATTCCATGTAAAAACAGCTCTGGGAAATCTCTCTTCCCTCATTAAGTTGCTAAAACATGGAACACACTGCCTCCTCACCTCACATTACAAAATTGTATCTCCATGTTCAAAAACCTCCTTAAATCATACTTTTACACTAACCATTTGTGTAACTGCAGTGGACCTCCCTGAAGCCTCACCCTACTGTAGGAGTTTATTTCCTGATGCTTCTGGTGAACACTAATACTGTGCTCTACCAATGCTCATTGTATATATTGTATATATTGTACATATGTTCTTACTATGAAAATGCCCTGCACATATATTGTACCTATGCATACATCAAAAAAGTGCTATGCTCACATATTTGTACTTCAACCTGTACTTTTAACTTGTTAAAAGTTTTTATAGCACGTTTCCTAACTGTTGTTATCATTTACACTTTGTAACTGAAAATTGTTGCCATGAATTACTCTTTATTCTGTAACTGTATGGAGCTTTTATCCTTGGGACTCCACTGAAAATGGACACTAGCTATCCAGTCAGACTATCCTGGCAAACAAATGTTAAACAAAATAAACAAATAATTAAGGGGAAGGTCTACAAGATGGTAGTTATACCAGCTATGTTATATGGGTTGGAGACAGTGGCACTGATAAAAAGGCAGGTGTCAGAGCTGGAGATAGCAGAGTTAAAGATGTTAAGATTTGCATTGGGTGTGATGAGGATGTACAGGAATAGAAATGAGTATATTAGAAGGTCGGCTCAGGTTGGATGGTTTAGAGAGGAAGCCAGAGAGGTGAGACTGTGTTGGTTTAGAAGTGCTGAGGGGGGATGCTGGACATATTGGGAGAAGGATGCTAAGGATGGAGCTGCCAGGTAAGATGAAAAGAGGAAGGCCTAAGATAAGGTTTATGGATGTGGTGTGAGAGGACATGCAGGTGGTTGATGTGACAGAGCAAGATTCAGAGGACAGTATGAAATGGAAACAAGTGATCCGCTGTGGCATCCCCTAATGGGAGCAGCCGAAAGAAAATGGAGGAGAAGAAGAAATAGTAAAAAGGTTACACAGACAAGCCAATTAGTAAAAAACTACAAGAAAAACCTAGCCAAGCTAGAATTTTTATGGTGTGATATCTTAAACCTCCTGTAACTGAGGTCCATGGGATATATGCAAATGACCCCTTAACGACACCTATTTCTGCTAGATGACTTCTGAATGTCCATGAGGTTTTTCTTTTTTCTTTTTAAGTCTTTGTGGATACAGTCAGGTAAATAATTTGACATTTGTTAACCAGGTTAGTCCAACTGGGCAGCAGCCCTTTTTCAGTCAAAACCAGAGGAGAAAAGCTCCAAAAAATACAAGTAACAAAAGTATTTAAATGACAGATAATTACAGGTGGTAGAGCCATAACCAAACACAAAATAGTCACAATTATAATAAGATAATTTGGAGAAAAAGACAACCTGCTGAAAAATGTTCACTGGGTTAATCAACATAGTAGAAAACAAAAGTTACAAAAAAATATATAAACTGATCATAAGCATCCTAAATAAAGAGAGACATAAAATTATATATGTAGACGATATACAACGAGATAATCCCAGCACACAGTCATTATCCTGGACTATTTTGCTGGAGGCTGAGAGTAAAAGCTAGTTATATGTATAGTAAAGAGGAAGAAGCAGAAATGGGGGGGTAGCTGCAGGATTATTCAGGAGAGTATAGGAGGAAGAGAAGGTAGGACTAAGTTGGGTGTTTGCATGGGCATGTTCATGATTTGTGAAGGTAAACCTTTAGAGCTCTTTTAAAAGAGTTTGGGTGAGGGATAGATCTAACACAAAGTAGTAGTTTATTCCAAGCATTTGCTACTAAGTAGCTGTAGGGGAGTTTGCCACTATTTTTGTTGGGAGTATAAACTTGGAGAAGATGCTGTTGAGAGCTACAGAGGACATGGCTGGGTGTAGGGATGGATGAGGGAAAAGCGAGAGAAGGGTAGAAGGAGGAGTCATGTAGTACAGAATGAGTCATGAGAAGTTGTGGCAGGAGGATTTGATTCTGAAATTCCAGCCACTGTAGGTTATTTGGGTTTATATCACAACATCGAACGCAGACTTCATCAAAGCGGACATCATCGAACAGGCTTCATCGAACGCTGAAAATATGTAATCCCTTTCAATGGTAATTCCAAATGGGGACATCACACTGTAAGGGTGTAGGCAGGGAGGCAAGTCCACCTGCACCCCCCACATGGGGGGGCTACACCCCCCAGCCCCCTGCTACTTAAATATACCAACTCTGATATTGTGCTACAGTGTGTGATCTCAGGAGTGGTATACTTAAGTGGCAGGGGGTGCATGGGGTGCAGGTGGTCTTGCCCCCCCTACATGGAGCAAGTTGTCATTCATCTGCACACCTCAATTTCGATGTTTTAGCGTTCAATGATTTCAGTTCGATTATATCAGCTTCGATTAAGTCTGCTTTCGATGTAGTGATACACACCCGGTTATGGAAGGCTAGGCAGTGATGGAAGAGATAGGGGTGGTTAGAGGCAAATCTTTCAATTTTATTATAGGTGAGTTCCAGTTTAGACAGAAGGTCGGATTGGAGGTATGTAAGAATAGGGGCTTCACAGAGTAGAGTGAGAAGTAGGGAAGCTTTTGCAAGAGAGTATCTTGACGAATATGTGAGGAATTTTTTATGCCTATATAACAGGCCAAGTTTTTGATAAGTCTTTTTAATAGACTGCTGAGTTTGAAGTTTGAACTTTAGCTGGTTATCAATGATAACTCAAAGACATTTTGTGTGAGGTTCAACAGAGATGACAGTGTTGTTAAGGGGGAGACATGAAAGGTAGCTTTGTGATGTCGAAGAGATTTAGGGAAAAATCAGAGAAGTTTGGTTTTCTTAGTGTTTAGTAGTGTAGAGACTCTTGGGTGAAGGTATGAAGGTGGGAGATATTGTCAGTGCAGGAAATGATAGTGGAATCAGCATATTGAATCACTGAGGAGAGTGGTGAGGATGAATGGAGGTCATTAATAAAGATATTAAATAACAATGGTCCAAAGATGGATCCCTGGGTTACCCCTGTTTGTACAGGTAAGAAGGCAGAAACATTAGATTGCCATTTAACAGCTTGGAATCTGTTGTAGAGATAGCTGATCATGCATGAAAGTGCAGAGTGGGAGAGATTTAAGGTAGGTAGTTTGGATAGAAGTAATTTGTGGGAAACAGTGTTGAAGGCTTTGGAAAGGTCTAGAAGACTAACTTATTGTCATGAGAGCTGGCAATAGTGTTAATGAAGGATGTCAGAGCAGTAGCTGTACTATGTTTAGGTTGAAAACCATGCCGTGTAAGGGTTAAGAGATTTTCTAGCAGAAGATGATCAAGGAGCTGTTTGTGAATGCACTTTTCTAGTATTTTTTGCAAGGGAGTTAGAATGACAATTGGTCTGAAATTTGAAGCACCAGTTAAGGTACCACCTTTATGTAAGGGGATGACATAAAATTTCTTCCAGATGTATTTCGCAGATAAAGATTCTAGTTGTCTACTGATGTACTATGTTCTTCATCTGTAACTATGTTTGTAATTAATTGCTATGTTAATCAAATTGTTAATCGCTATGTAAATCCAATGTAACTACTGTCTGTTTATTTTAACTGTGGAGCTTTTCTCCCCGCTCCTCCACTGAAAATGAACCTACATCCAGTTAGACACTCCTGGTCAACAAATGTAAATAAATAAATAAATAAATAAGATGTCAGGTACACTATTTTCCTTGATGCATCTTGTGACAAGCCACCACTGGATCAGTAATCAAGGAGTCTCAATCCTCACCACTGGCAATAGTGGAGGACATACACTGAGAGGGTGACAAGGTACACAAACAGTATTCCTGGGTCTATGTTAAATAACTGAAGAAGTGTTTCAGCGAATGCCATTTCATTGACACATACACAGTGAATGCACAAAACCAGGAATGCTAACATCAGTGATTTTTTCCCTGAAAAAGAAATTGCTTGCCTAAAAACAACAACAAAAAAATCATCACAAACTTAACAATGTGAGGGGCTTTACCCCCCAACCCCCCAACTAAATATAAATATACCAACTTCGAGATCACACTACAGTGGGGGAAATGGCAGACTTACAGGGATGGCCAAATTATTTCTTTCCCAGGGAAAGAAATCGCTGATGTCAGTGTTCATGCTTTTGTGAGTTCTCTGTGTATGTGTCGCTGAAGCGGTGTTCATTGAAATGCTTCTTCAATGTTCTGATATAGACCCATATTCTCAGATGCAGCTTTCTGCGTCAGGTGCAATTTCCCTTAAGAGCACACAGAGACCACAGTCAATCCCAGGCTGATTTCTCCCTCTTTCTCCAGATTCCCAGTAAGTCTTTCACTGGCCCAGCTATAAAGTTGAGATCTCAAGTTAAGTGGCCAAGCCAAGACCTCTAGCACCCTCTCTGCCCAACCAGTGCTTGGTATACCTATCCAACTAGCTGACACATACACTCCTTGAGGTTTGACTTACAGATAGACACACACACACACACACACACACACACACACACACACACACACACACACACACACCTGGGAACAGCTGGCACAGGTTTACTAGCTATGCCCCCTTTTGCCCAGACTATAATGTAGTTATCACTGCCACCAGACAACTCCTTATCAGCTACTTTAAAGCCCCTAACAAAGGGTGTCCAGTCTCACTGTGTAATGTTACTATTAATTCAAATGACAGTTTGACCAAGAGCAAAACTATTAGGAGTGGCCCACACAGTGTAACCACATAAATATGCAAGTACTTTCAGATCTTAAATATCTGTTCACATATCAGTCACAATAAAAGGTTTAAATATGTTTAATAATAAATAGTAAAAGAACAAGAAAATACTCAGTATATATAATATTCACAGTGACATCAGAGTTCAAAACCACAGGAAATATTTAAAACAACATTGCAGGACAGCCTTAAGTAAATAAGGAAAAACATCTAAACTAAGCTTTGCTAAATTCCTGACTGGATCTAAGAGAATTACTATACCCTAGTTAACTCACTTAAGAGCAAGACAAACATGTGGTGAAGGGATCTTGTTGTTGCCAGGTCCAAGACAGAATACAGAATGTTGTGTATCTCTAAGAGACTTCTCAAATTAATATTGCAAATATTGCTGCTGGGATAGCTTGCAGAATTACATCATGTCTTGTCATCTGATTATCCCAGGTGAAACCCCCACAGCTGAAAGCTTGGCAGTATTTAGCATCTACCTGTGAAATAGACCTCAGATCATTGGCAGATGCTAGAAGTCATAAAACAATTATATTATTTCATGCTTTCAGATGTAGTAATTAGTTCTCTCCAAAGACAATAGAAAAAGCTTCTCAGCACAGACATGTGTCTCTTGCTGCAATTTAATTTCATCTATTTTTCTGAAGTTAATCTCCTGTATTGCAGCTTCCACTGTTGAAATATATACATTTAAACAGTTATAATAGTGCATGCGCATTTCTGTTCTCTTCCAGCAGGGCACACTGTGGATACATTTCAAGCATAAGGACTCTGCAAATTATCTTCTCAATGCAAACTCCTACACAGAGCAGTCTGATATACACATGGCATGCAGTTCTAATACATTTGTAACACAAGCATCTTATATAAATCATTTTGATATTCACCAATGACACATGATTATTTACAAACTTCCAGATAGCTGTTCTAGCAGTATCTCCCTTTGTCACACTTCTATATAAATCATGTTGATATTCACAAATGATGTATATTTATTTACAAAATTCCAGCTAGCTGTGCTGGAAGTACCTCCATTGTCACACATCTATTTACTAGTATGGAGATGAGGTAGGTGATGGAGTTGGCAGCAATTTTTAGGAATTGAGAAGGAAGGTTGTCAACTGATGGAGAACATGTTTTGAGTTTGCTTAGAAGAGATTTGATATAGGTAATAGGGACAGGTTTAAAAGAGAATGATGTTGCATTGGTGGATGGAGGGGAGGTAGGGTGGGTAATAGTTGCATTCTTGGTTAGATTATGGACGGAGTTAATGAAGGAATTTATATAGGTATCAGTATCAGTGGAAGAGCAATTAGGACAAGGGTTGGGCTTCAGCAGGTTATTGACAGATTGCCAGAATTTTTGTGGGATGGAGTGGGAGTCACTTAGGGATTTTTTGAAAAAAAAAGTTTTGCTTGTCAAGATGACCTTTTTATGGTTAAATTATAGAGGTCTCTATAGGTTTGAAGATCTGAGAAAGATCTGAATTTTTTTCATCTTTTCGATACACAGTCTCTCTTGTTCATAAGGATTCTATTGGATTTTGTTAACCAGGGAACAAAATGGCTTTTGATTCTTATTTTTCTGTTGGGGGCCAGGGTGTTAAGAGTGCCAAGAAAGATGTTATTAAATGTCATGATGGGATCGTCTGGGGGGTGGGTTATTGAGGAAGGTCCAGTTGGTCGAGGAGAGCAAGCAGTTGAAAGTATCTGAATTAATATCAGACAGATTATGGCAGTCTTTAAATTGCTGGAGTTTATGTAGTAGGGGAGAATGTCTGAGTATGAATGTGGGGCGGTAGTCACTAGGTTATTGGGTAGGGTGTAGGGGTTATGGTAGAGGTAAGGAATGGAGGTGAGGACCCAGTCAAAAGTAGAGCCAGTGTCTGAGTGCTTATTTAGACTTAGCTAGTATTTCAATATGTTTTGTTCCCATTTCAAAACAGCTTCCAGCATCCACCCTCCATTCCGTAAGCTTCTTTCATCTCTAGCTTTTACAATATTATCAGCAGTTTTACAAAGACCCTGCATGCATTTTAATATCTTCTACTTTTAGTTCATCGGTTCTAAATTGCAAAATATCATTTTTTAATATTTAAGTTACTACCATAAAATACATAATTGTTCCACAGATAAATGTCCTTTTCATTACACAGTTCCAGAAATGTCATCATCTTTGCCTCAATTTCAGATGTTGTCTTAAAAAGTCTCTTTCTCAATATGAGTAAGACTCACTTCCTTGAGTTTTAAAACCTAACAGTTATCAAGTTGTCCCATACATACTATCTGTTTATTAGTGTCATTTTTTTGTTCTTAGTCTCCAAGTTGGTCTTCTCTTCTTATTAAAAAATAGCTTTACTTATGGTTTGTTGCTTCTCTCCTACTGTTGCAACTATTTATGTTTGAGTTACTGCATTATCTACTGACATAAAACCAGACACCATCTCAGTTTTTTGTTACTTTCCTGTTTTCCATTCTGTCACTGCTGCATAAGTTGTAACTGTTTTATTCTCATCTGCTTCATCAGCTGGTTCCTTTCCCACATTGGCATCCTCACAATTTCCACAAACGGTATCTCCATCTCATCCCATGAAACAACAGAACTATCACCTGGATCATCCTGCTTGATTACTTTTAACAGAACATCATCTGCAAGCCCTCCTGATATCAGTTCTGTTATGTTCACCACTTCAACAGACTCCCTTACTTCCTTCTCCATGGAGACAGCTAAACGCTGCTCATTTGTAACATTCACTGTACAGAAATCTTTGTTGACATTTCTTTCAAACATCCATAGATTCTTCTTCTTCTTGCTGGTGCTTCACTTAGGCCTCCTCATTGCTGGTGTAGGAGCCCTACAGCGCCATCTTGCAGTTCTAAAGAGTAGGGGAAGTTCTCTGATGCCCTGGCCACATTTGTCGTAGCAGTAAAAAATACTATCTCAGAGCTTACCTAAAAAAGGAGCCACTAGCCTAGTGGGGCTAGCCAGGTCATCATCATTGTCATCATCAACCCCCTTTTTCCCATTTCTACATTGGGTCAGGGTGTTGTGTTTACTGTTGCCATCTCTCTCGATTCAATGTCACACTCCTGCCTTCTTTGACACTCATGCCCGATTGTCATAGATCTTCTCTCACACAATCCATCCACCTCTTTGATGGATGTCCTTGTTCCCTCTTTCCTACATCCTGTCTGTCCAAAATCTTCTTCACCAAGTTGTCTTCTGCTTTTCTATATGTGTCCAAATCATCTGTTCTCTCAGCTCTTGTCTGCAATTGGAGCTTCTGCTGTTATGTCCTCATTTCTTCATCGGTCACACATTGTGTATCCTAGCACCTTTCTCAGGCACTTCGTTTCCATCACCTCTAGTTTCTTCATCTGCTCTGCCTTTATTCCCCAGGTTTCTATACCATACAGTAGTGCTGGTCACACCACTTTCTTATACTCCTTATTTTTCAGCTTCTTTGGCATTTTTCTGTCATTCACCACACCTGACACTCTATGCCAGTTGCCTGCAGCCCCTCTGATTCTAGCTTTGACTTCTTCATTCAGACTTCCATTTTCCTCAACCACCTCTCCCAGATACTTGAACCTATTAATCTGTTCTACTATCTTCCCTTCTATCTCAATAATCATCTTCTTCTAATTTCCAGAATTTGCTGCCATTACCACTGCCTTATTTGTGCTTAGTTTCATCCCATGTGCATTCAGTTTTGCATTCCATTCCACAATCCTTTGCTGAAGTTCTTGCTTAGAGTCTGTCTGTAATACCACATCATCTGCATACAGCAACCTTGCTGATCTGTCTCCTCCAACCTCTTTGATAATGTTAGTCTATCATCAGTATGAACAGCAGTGGGCTCAGAGCTGAACCCTGGTGCACACCCACTCTCACTGGGAACCCCTCTGTGAGACCGAACACTGTTTGCACTTGAGTCATTGCATCCTTGTACATAGCCTTAACTAATTCTACTAATGTTTCTGGGACTTTGAACCACTGCAGTACTGCCCAAATTAACTTTCTTGGGACCTTGTCATATGCTTTCTCCAAGTCTAGAATGCTCAGTTGGACTCTTTCCTCATCTTGGGCTTCTTCAAAACTATATGTCTCACTGCAAACATTGGGTCAGTTGTGCTGCATCCTGATCTGAATCCAAACTGCTCATCTCTCATCTTACATTCTACTACTCTGTGTATCCATTTATCAATCACCTTCTCCAGAACTTTTATGCAATGTGACAGGAGTTTGATGCCTCTGTACTGCCCACAGCTGTGGCTGTCCCCTTTATTCTTGTACTGGCATGAGTGTGCTTATTATGTGGTCATTTGGGATGTGTTTTTCTCTCCACACTGCTATGAGTACCCTCAGGAGTCATTTCCTCCCCTATGGCATCTTTATCATCTCTGCTATGACCTCATCCGAGCCTGCTGCTTTCCTTGAATTTGTTTTTCTTAGTACTATTCTTGCTTCTGTTCTTTCATCCCAGGCTGTGTCTGGGGCAGTACAGCTTCTGTGGGTTTTTCTTCATTCAGAAGCTGCTGGAAATACTCCATCTGCCTTTGATGTCCTGTGGACTGGTGATCAAGCTGCTGCTGGCATCCGTTATAAAGGGTGTCTGACCAGGTCAACAAAGGATACATAAATAAATAAATAAAAAAATTCTGAGGTACTCATTTCAGCCATGTCAAAACCAGGTGCTCTTATTCACATCCTCTAGCCAAGAAGAAGATAACAAAAGGCTGCCCATCTGATCTTTGCTGATCAAGACATTCTGGAGAGATTTATGGTGAGCCTGTACATGTTGTAAGCTTTTATGGCTCACAGACCTGGATTGTGATGATGTGTGGCTTTCCTCTACCCATGAATACCAAAGTATGCATATCACTCACTATACCTGCCTGTAGGATATTCTGTTGAAAACAGGGAACACATTTGGTATCTCACAAGCTTCTGTCTTGAGGATAATTCAGCATTTCTTCAACTTACTCTTGACACATATAGATCAGTCCATCCCTTTCCAGGTGATATCTCAGGATCGAGCCAGTACAATACATGCCTGAAAAAGGATGTTACACATTCCTGATGTACCTGGTACATGCTCATGTTGCCACTAGTGACCCATGGGCCCCGCAGGGAGGTGATACTAAGATAAGAAGGACTACCATTCCATCAACTGCTAGACAGTGCATGAAGCATTGGGGGTGTGTGCATCACCAACATGTCAGCCCAGCATCCTGGCAGTGGTCATGATACCCATATTTTGTACACAAGTTCACTCTATCACCTCTTCTTGCATGGTAGGATTCTTTCTAGTCACCTAAATGGCAGGTGGAATGTATTTTACTGTTCCTAATAATAATAAGTATTTCTGAAGAGTGGAGTAGGTAGTATTGTGTATTCTCACCCCCTTATTTATTTTCTGTCCCATACCACTTTTATTTTGATGTTAGTGCAGACTACCTATTAAACCTTGGCTTATGACACCAGTCTGTAACCCCTGTTAGATGCAGAGGAGCACTGAATACTGCTCTGTGCCAGAAATGGGCAGTTGTTGAATGAGGGTTTGGTCTGCTTAATATTTTTTTTATTTTTTTGAACAAGTCTGGGGTCATCCTTCAGTTTGACCCCGCTAATGCATGCAGGATGTGTATTTGCATGCTGCATTCTGAACAATATGATTATGCACTGGTTAGGTATGCAACTGCCACAGCTGGTCACTGATGCTGTTAGTGCAGTGTCTGCTATTGTTCCTCCCACCAGTGATGATAGTGATGTTGTCCAGCTGAGGACAATAGCTTCACAACCGATGAGACAGGCTCATGCAGGGCTTATGGTTGTAGAGGCAAAGAGGAAGTGTCTAGTCATAACCATGGTAGTAAAAGTCAACAAAAATAGTCACATTGTACCAGTAAACAAAAGACAGTTACATGTATAATAACTGATGCATGCAGTGCTGCTTCTGGGCTGTGCTGTGTGGTGCATGGTCATCTAACACACTGAACTGGGCATTTTTAACAACAAAAATGCTGCTTTCCATAACAATAACATCAGTCATCATTTGGACAGTGTTGAGATTTAAGTGATGCAAATACTAGCTATACTGGCAGGAACTGAGTTTGAAGAAGTCAGTGTTATTATGACACATTTATGGCCATACAATTATTTGTAAATAGGATCATAGGGTCATAGGAGATTACTAGGCTATCGACCCAGAGGTCGTTTTAAGCCTAGCTGTTTCAACCCAATGTTATACTATAGAAGTATTAGTCAATACCCTAGATTACATTTAGTGATGACTGCCCATGTCCAGGAGGGTTGTGGGCACTATCCTCAGTAAGAATTTATGGTGGCCCATCCACTCATCCAGATTCCTTTTGAACAGTGTCATAGAGGTCCTCTGTTTCACATGAATTGGTAGCCTGTTCCAAAGATGGGCAGTCACTGGGAGATAAATCTGTCCCTCCAGCATGTCCTATTTAAGTCACAGGCCATATTTAAGTCCCTTGAATGGGTAACCCTAGACCCATTTGATTTATGGATTTGCAGTAAGTTCATTAGCGTTGAGTCTTGGGTTGGTCTGTATGCCAGGAGTAAGTCTCCCCTAAGAAGTCTATAAAGTACGGAGTATAGTGACAGGGACATTAGTCGGTCCATGTAAGACACATGCTGGAGACCCTTAATCTTCTTTGTTAGAAACTTCTGAGGTCTCTCTAATTGCTGCAGGTGCTTAGTACGGTACATACCAAATGGGGAATTATACTTAATTATGGGCTGGATAAGTGTCAAGTATAGGGGTTGTTATAACTTCTTTTGCTTTTTAGGCGATGCCTTCACTAATCCTATGAACTAATCAAGTGAGTTATATGGAAAGCTTTCCTTACAATAGTAGACATGTGGTGGTTGAAGTCAAAGTTGCAGTCAGCCTGTGATCCCAGTTCCCTTACCACTTCATGAGTACTTAGGGTATTCCTGTTGATTTGATAGTGTGAAGGGATATTGTTTGTGCTGAAGGGAATGATGATGCATTTCTTTGCATTCAGTTTGAGACCGTGACTAATACACCAGTTGTTGATCTGTGTAAGACCCACCTGGAGTATACTAACATCATTTGGGAATTCAATGATTGCACCTAATTTGCAGTCTTCTGCAAACGTTATAGGCTGCAACCCTTCAGTTTTGACCTGAATGTCTGAGAAGTATATACCAAACACTAAAGGGCCCAGCACTGACCCCTGTGGCACCCTGCTGGTAACAGGTCTGCTGGTTGATGTGGAGTTACCCACTCTGATAGATTGTGAGCCAGTTGGGAACCCATCTTACAACAAAGAGGTTTGCTAAGTTTGTTGGTAGTACCTGAATGTGGGATGGTGTCGAAAGCCTTTGCCAAGTCGAGGTATGCTGTGTGCACAGATTTGCCCTCATCAATGGCCTTGACCACACTTTCAAAGAAATGATAGTGTGAAGGGATATTGTTTGTGCTGAAGGGAATGATGCTGCATTTCTTTGCATTCAGTTTGAGACCATGCTACTCAATGCCAGAAGTCTAAACCTCAAGATGCACGCACTCGAGGCTCTCCTCAGTATGGAGAAAATCGATGTCTGTGCAGTAACAGAAACCTGGTTCAAGGCTCCTGAGAGCACCCCAGCACTACCAGGTTATAACTCATACCATGTGTTTCGGCCCCAAAACTTGGACCGAAGCACAAAAGGAGGGGGAGTATCTATATTCATCAAAGATACCTACACCTCCAGGTTAGTGGCACTGCACGAAGCATCGGAAACCATCCATGTGCAACTAACAGCGGGCAAAACTGCCTTTCAGTTTGTAGCCTGCTACAGAACACCCTCCCTATTACAGGAACCCCACTTGGCATTCCTGAGAACACTGGAGGTCTTTCCAAACACTATATTATTGGGTGACTTCAACTACCCAAGCATTGACTGGGAAAACTACTCAAGCCCAAAACCCTCACCCAACGGTTCCTTGAATTTATAAACTCTAACACAATGGAACAACTGGTCACCACTCCCACAAGAGGGAACAACATATTGGACCTGGTCATCACCAACATGGGGACTCTATGTTCCACACCAGAGGTAAACCCCTCATTGGTAAGATCAGACCATAAAGAAATTTCCCTGGACATCCATATCCCATCCCCACCCCCAGCCAAGGAAATCACTGTAAAGAATTTCTCAAAAGTCAACTTTGCACTTCTCAAGACTGAGGTGGAATCCTTCAAAGCCCCTGGGCCAGAGGATAATACAGCCCAATCCAGAGAATCCTTTACAAATGCATTCTATGAGCACCTGCAGGAATGCATGGATTGTGCTATCCCAAATAAAACCAAGACTCACTCCTCCAAAAACAGGAGACTGGTCTGGTGGACCCCGGCCATAAATAAGCTATACAACAGAAGGAAGATGCTACTACATGACAGAACAAAATCCCAAAAAGGGAAGGCATCTCTGATCAGTATCAGCAAGAAACTTCGATCCCTCATAAAATCATCAAAAGCCAGTTTCAAAAGAAAAATTGCCCTAGACACTAAAGATAATCACAAGGCCTTCTTTAGTTATGTCAGGAACATGGGCAGAAACTCCCATATATGCTCTGAATTGTTGCATAACAGTACAAAATATACCAAACCTACAGACATAGCCAACATCCTGGCAGACAGATTCAGCGCAAACTTCTCCTCCCTTCCCCCCCATAGGAGCAAATGCCTATCCCAACTGAATGTAACCTCCCTGACATCACAGATGCACAGGTGAAAGCTGCCCTCTCAAAAGCAAAAAACACAGCATCTATGGGACTGGACGGTGTCCCAGGCTGTGTCTTACACGAGCTCCAAGAAGAACTGAACCCTCACATTAAGTCATTGTTCAAACTTAGCCTTACTACAGGATATGCACCCAAAAAATGGTGTACAGCTACATTGGTCCCACTCCACAAAGGTGGTGCCACAACGGACCCCGGAAACTATCGCCCCATAAGCCTGACTAGTCTGGTCTGTAACGCTATGGAGTGTATTATCATGGAACTCATAAACAAAGACATTGGGAGCCTCCAGACACTGGACCCTACCCAATTCAGCTTTGTTAAGGGCAGATCTTGCCTCTTAAACCTAGTTGATTTCTTTGAAACAGTTACCAAAGCCATAGATGATGGCAAGGTAGTCCACACAGCCTACCTGGACCTCGCAAAAGCCTTCTACACAATACCCCACTCGGGCATCATAAATAAGCTTACCAGCTTAAATATCAACCCCTATATCACAAGATGGGTTGCAAACTGGCTCAGAGATAGAACCCACATGGTCAGAATCACAGGTGCCATGTCCGAATCCAAACCAGTTACAAGTGGCATCCCACAGGGCTCAGTTCTGGGACCTCTCTTGTTCAGTATATACTTCTCTGAGGTTCAGGCTAACACGGAGGGATTATGGCTGACAAAGTTCACAGATGACTGCAAACTGGGGGCCATAATCGAATCTCCAGCTGACACAAGCATCCTTCAAAAGGGTCTACCAGAGACAGATGCTTGGTGCCAGAGCCACAGCCTCAAGCTAAATGCTAAAAAGTGCATAGTCATCCCCTTTGGGAAAAACAAGGTGCCCACAAATTACCACATAGGTGGTAATCCATTAAGTACGGAAGAAGTAATTAGAGATTTGGGGACCAACGTAGATAGTAATCTCTCCTTTGATAATCACATTGCCAAAGTGGTTAGAAAGACCTTCTATATAGCCCACCTTATAATGAAAGGGTTAGTATCTAGATCAAGAGAGGTCATTGTGCCCCTCTACTCATCACTCATCAGGCCCATAATTGAATACAATGCCCCTTTTGGGATGTACCTTACCCGACACTTGCAGCAACTGGAGAGACCCCAAAAGTACCTCACCAAGAGGATCATGGGCTACAAACAGATGTCCTATGCAGCTCAACTAAAGAAACTCCAGCTCTACTCAGTTGCTTACCACCTACTCAGAGGCGATCTATGCCTGACATACAAAGCCATGTCAAACCCAGAATTAATGGACATGCTCCACCTCAAAAAATCCAAGTCCCTTAGAGCTACACGCTCCAGGGACTTAAACCTCAGCACAAAAATAAATAGGACATGCTGGAGGGACAGATTAATTTCCCTGAGGCTCCCCTCACTCTGGAATAGAATCCCAATTCATATTAGACATAGCCCCTCGCTGACCCTCTTCATGAGCAATCTGGACGCGTGGATGGGAAATCGCAAATTCACCCCTGGGAACTCTTCTGTGTCCCTGCTAGACAGAGACACAGTAAACTAATCTTAAAAGGGTACCTTCTGTGACCTACTTTACAGAGGCACAGTAGGCTAATCTAATAGGGAGGCGGAAGCCAAATACACTCTGGCTGGGCTTATAAATGCCCTAGGGCAGATAGCCTAGTATCTACCTATGAACCTATAAATCCACCAGATTTAACAGGCAGGCTCTACCCTTCATGAAGCTGAATTGGGTAGGAGCCAGGACCTGGAGGTCACCTATGGCTTTATTTATGAGGTCCATAGCGATATGTTCCATGGCCTTACAGATAAGGCTGGCCAGGCTTACGGATCTGTAATTTCCTGGGTCTGTTGCTAAGCCACCTCATAACAGTACTTGTTACTGAAAGACCTTTGGAGGATCCTGGTACTGGACAGGCAGCTGACTGTGACTTTCTCCTTTTCCAGTCTGATGAGTAAGACTTCTGTGTGTGTCACTATTGAGTCTCCAATGACAAGAAAACTTGGTTCTTGAGTGTTATGAGTTACTGGCATGGTGGGTGAGACACTGGTGTTGCTATGTGTCATGGGTACTGTGGAGACTTTGTTAGCTGTAGCAGACTTGTGTTTTGGAGGTCTCTGGTGTTTTGCTAGGTTTTTTGAGAGAACCTCAGCATATGCAGATTTACGTGTTTGATGCATACCATGTGTAAACACAGTGGTATGTGTATGAGTAACGGCACTATGTGAATATGTAGTGGTGGGTGAGTTGACAACCTTCTCTGTGTTATTGCTTTGAGTGAGAGCATGGATTCAAGATTCTTGCTGTAAATATATCCCTCACATTCTGTACTAGACTGGATTATTAGTAGAGGGTTGTCTATGTACATGAGGCAATTGTAACACTACTTGAAGAGACCCAAGTCAACAAGATTGGCAGAAGAAAGAAGGGTAGTCTAACTGTCCATAATTCTAATTTGAAGACTGTTCTCACTAGGGGTGACTTTTCAGAAATGATCATGAAGGATCTAAATGAATGGATATTTCTGCCTGGGTTTTAAGGGAAAATCTGTTGAATTTAACTGTCCAGCTTTGGTACATAATCGAGTGGTAGTGTGCGGTGCTACACAGCATGGAAACAAGCAGAAACCTGCTCAGATGCAGGGCCTAAATACCAGAAGCTAAAACTTGAAAAAAACTCTAACAAAGTTCAAAAGGACCAAGGACTATGCTTATTCCAAGCCCTAGACCCACCTCCCTTTACCAGTCAGGTCCCAGTCAACACCATTCTCTCAGAAAAGTGCAGATAGGCTGCCTACAATCCAAGATGGCCTCAAAAACATACTCAGAACAAACAAATCAATACAAACAGTTCCAGAAGCAGCAGGCCTGGATCTGGAGTATGCTACAGCCAGTACACCATTTTCAGTGGGAAACATTAAATAATGTTTAACATAGCAGAAAAATAGTAGTGAGACACTGAAACAAATGTTTAAAACAGAAGAAAGTCAGCCCAGAGACTCTAAAGAATAATTTAAACATTTAACAGATCAATTAATTAAGTACTGCTTGGTGGGAACAGATCAGTTAATTAAATAGTGTTTGGCAGAAAAACCAGAGCAGGCAGAACAGATAGCTTTAAAACAGTGAAAAAATACCAGTAAATACTTGCCAAACACTGGAAACAACAAAAAAGCGTGTTAAACAATGAAAACAGCAAAACAATTTGATTTTACAGGTACAGTGTAGCAGGCAATTGCAGTATAACAGTGTCGTAAAGTACACAGTAAATAAATACAGGATAAAAGTAGACAGCAGGCAATAAAAAGTGCAGTAAATAATATAAATAAGCCAAACAAGCAGGCAACTCATGTTTTTTTGGAAGCTCAGAAGCCTCTCGTTGTCTGCTATTTCAGCTCAGAGTTGTGGTTGATAGCCCACCTCATTTCAGCTTGGTACAAATAAGCAGAAACCTACTCAGATGCAGGGCCTGAATACCAGAAGCTGAAACTTGAAAAAAAACCTCTAACAAGATTCAAAAGGATCAGTGAAAATGCTTATTTCAAGCCCTAGACTGGCCTCCCTTTACCAGTCAGGTCCCACTCAGCACAGTTCTCTCAGAAAAGTGCAGATAGGCCCCTGCCAATCCAAGATGGCCTGAAAAACATGCTCAGAACAAACTACTACAAATAGTTCCAGAAGCAGCAGGCCTGGATCTGGACTATGTTACAGCTACTTGCTACTCTGGTTTCAGTGAGAAACACCAGAGAATGTTTAATACAGCATAAAAATAGCAGTTGAGACACTGACAAAATGTTTAAAACACCAGAAAGTCAACCGGGAGGCCCTTAAGAATGATATAAGCAGTTGATAAATCAGTTAATTAAGTACTGTTTGGTGGAAGAACCAGAGCTGGCAGAAGAGATACCTTTAAAACAGTGAAAAAATGCCGCCAGTAAATACTTACCAAAAAGTGGAAACAACAAAAAAGCTTGATAAACAGTGAAAAACAGCAGTATAAGATTTGATTTTACAGGCACAGTGTAGCAGGCAATTGCAGTGTATAACAGTGTAGTTTAGTACACAGTAAATAAATACAGTATAAAAGTAGATGACAGACTGAAAAAAGTGCAGCGAATAGTATAAATAAGCAAAAACAGAGAATGTATGGGGTTTTGGAAGCTCAGAACCCTGTAGTCATCTGTTATCTCAGCTTAGAGTTGTGGCTGGTAGCCCAGTTCAGTTCAGCTTGGTAGGAACAAGCCAAAAATATCTTTCATCTTTTGAAACTCTACCAGCAGTCAGGATCTAACCTTGTACCTTGTGCATGGGAAACTAAAACCTTAACCATAATGGTGACTGTTTTTTCTAAATACAGCTGCCAGTGGAGAGATTCAAACCCACACCCCCAAAAGAGACTGGAGTCTTAATTCAGCACCTTAGACTGCTCTGCCATCCTTAGACTGCTCTGCCATACTACCATGTGCAGTGTCCAGAACTGGCTATGCTGACTGTTAAGTAACAGAAAGTAGTTTTATTAAAAAAATAGTTTTTCCCGTTTTATTATTTTATTCCCCTTTGATATCCCCTGTTACTTGTTATTCATGTTCCGGGAAGATGTGCTGCAGTAGCCATGTGTATAAATAGGTTCACAGGTGTTTACTAAGCTAACAACCACAAGGGCCTTTGTAAGTCTAGCCATGCATCCCAAATCTCTGACAAGTTCAGAAGCCCTTGATAAGTGTAAACATGTGCCTGAGATATGAACCATTTACCGGTTACCTGTTTGCATCAGAGAAATAGGAGGCAACCAAGGATGAATTTCCAGTTTCCCATCCAATTGTCCAAGTTGCAGTTGAATTGGATTAGGGAGGAACTCTGCTTCACATGGATGGGGAGCCTGTTCCGTAGATGTGATTGTCTCTGGGATACATACCTATCTCTCCAGCAGGTCCTATTTGTATCACAGGCAAGGATTAAGTCTTTAGAATTGGTAATTCTGGTGCTCTTTGTTTTGTGGATATGCAGGAGCTCCATCAGACTGGGGTGTGACAATGCCCAGTATGCCAGCCATAGATCTCCCCTCAAAAGCCTGTCGTGGAAAGAATACAGGGATAGGACCTTGAGGCGGTCTGCATACAAGAGGTTTAAGGTATCACACAGTGGAATGTCTAGTTTTGCTAGATTTTTCTTTTTTTGTTTTTTACCATAGGACATATTACTTACGCCCTGTACTCTTTTAGTGCGGAACCTCTGTGGATGTTCCAGTTGTTTGATATGCCTGGTTAGGTAAATACCAAAGGGGGAATTGTACTCAATGATAGGTCTACTGAATGCTGAATACAGTGGAACAATGACTTCCTTGGACTTAGATGCCATACCTTTGTTTATAAGTTGTGAAACACAGAATGATTTCCTCACTACTGTAGACATGTGATGATCAGAGGCTAGATTACTATCTATGTGTGTCCATAATTCCCTGACAACTAGGTCAGCTCTAAGGGTTGTGTTGTCAATATGATAGTTACCAGGGATGGATGACTTCCCAAAGCATACTATTATGAATTTCTTGGCATTTAGTTTTAGTCCATGACTCTGACAACAGTTGTTTGTCTGTGTCAGCCCCTCCTGGAGACCATTTGTGTCAGTGTGAGATTCAATGACAGCTCCTAATTTGCAATGCAGATTTAGTCAGCCAGAGACCACTGACATTGGCCTTGACTTCTGAGAAGTAAATGCCAAAAAGGAGCGGTCCAGGGACTGATCCTTGAAAGACTCCCCATCTGACTGGCCTCTGTAGAGGTGGACTCCCCATTTCTAACTTCCTGGGTCCTATCTGTGATCCAGTTGGCTATCCACCAGGTGACATATGGGTTTGTAGCTAACCTCTTGAGTTTGTCAACAATGCCTAAGTGGGATATTGTGTCAAATGCCTTGGCCAGGTCAAGGTAGGCAGTGTGAATGATTTTGCCCTCATCCATTGCTTTGGTGACCTTCTGGAAGAAGTCCACTAGGCTGTGTAGGCACGATCTGACCTTGACTAAAGCAAACTGGGTTGAGTCCAGTGTTGGAGGTTTACTATATCTCTTTTGATCATCTCCATGATAATTCTTTCCATGGCTTTACATATAAGACCACAGAGACTTATGGGTCTGTAGTTTCCAGGTCTGTAGATGGCCCACCTTTGTGCAGAGGGTATGACTTTTGCCTTTCTCCATTCATGAGGCATGAAGCCTGTTTGGAGGCTACTGTTAAAAAGTAATTCCAGAGGCTCTGATAGGTCATGTTTCATGCTATTTTAGAAGGCATCCTGGGATATTGTCTGGGCCAAGTGATGCAGTGTTCTTGGTATTAGAGAGAGCATTAAGGACCTGTTACCTAGTGATAACAATGGGAGTTATATTTGATGATATTTCCTGAGGAAAAGTTGAGGGGTGATAGGAGTAAAGTTGGAGCTGAATTTATCAGCCAAGAGGTTTGCTATATCTTCTAGCTCAGTATAGGTGGCTCCATTTACAATGAGCTCTGCACACAATTGTGTATTTCCTTTGAGGTTGTGGACATGGCTAAAGAATGCTTTGTGGTTGCCCTTGGCTGGGAGGCCAAACTTACCTTAAATTTTGCTTTGGTAGACTTTATTTGTCCTCTGATATGTTTGTTTAGTTTAATGAGAGTGCTTTTATCCTGCTGGGTGCTGCACCTCCTAATTTTTGCCATGATTTTCTTCCTCCTGTTATACAGACAATTGATTTTGTGATTCTACCAAGGTGGGTTTTTTTTAGTTGATCTTGAGCTTCTTCCTGGTGGGTACAGCTGCTTATATAACACTATTAACATGCTTATACAGGGTTTCTGTGAACATGTCTGCATAGGCAGAAGTGTTCTCAGGGTTTATATGGGCTTGAAATGTGGCCAAGTTCTCACTTAATAGCAGGAGGTCAGCCTTACCGGGAAAAACAGAAAGAAGAAGAAGCCTTAGAATTGTTCCTGAATATTCCAGTTTAGCTGGGGGACCAGGTTTTATTTTTACTTCTAAGGAGACCATTTTGTGGTCTGACCAGGGAAGGCATTACAGTAGGAGGGTGTGCAGCACTCTCCCATATTCGTGAGGACCAGATCCAGTATGGTGCACCCTTGCCTGGTGTATTGACTATCTGGTCCAGGGAATTTGTGTTTACAAAATCCAGGAATCTCTGTGCATGTATGATTGATGTTGTATAGGATTATCAGTTAATAGTGGGGTAATTAAAGTCACCCATGAATATAGTACTGGGTTGGATGGTTAGTGTTTCTAATAAGTTTAAATACATGGTATGGGTTTCCAGGATCATAGAGGAGGACCTATAACCTGCAAGAAAGTGGTATTGGATTTTACCTATGGTGATTTGAACATGTAGCAGCTCAAGTGCATTGTCCTGTTTAACTGCTGTCTGACTGCTGTTTTTCTCTGATTTCCAAAGGGTAATTTATAGTTGGAAGGTGTCACACATAATATCTCTAAGGATAGTGTGGGCAGTGGTGTCATATATTAAGAGCAAGTACTGGCATGTGAGTTTGACACTGAGGTCCTTCAATAGCAGAATCTACTGGATACAGGGGACCTTCTTGGTAGGGAACCTTCTTGATAGGTTTACATGTTCTTAGGGGTGTATTAGGCTAAAGACCACTGAGGCAGTTTGAAGCCTAGCCATGCATCCCAAATTTCTGACAAGTTCTGATACCCTAGGTATGTGTAAGCAGGGGCCTGAGTGATGAATCATTTACAGACTGCCTGTGCCCATTAGACACATAGGTTCCAAACAAGGGATGAATTTCCTGATCCCCATTCAGTTGTCCAAGTTACACGTGAATTGGGTTAGGGAGGAACTCTGCTTCACATGGATGGAGAGCTTGTTCAGAAGGGGGTAGTTTCTGAGATACATTCTTCTCTCTCCAGTAGGTCCTATTTATATCACAAGCAAGGAATAAGTCTTTAGAATGAGTAATTCTGGTGCTATTTGTTTTGTGGATATGCAGGAGGTCCGTGAGAGTGGTGTGTGACAATGCCTTTTATGCCTTGAAATTAACCTGTGTTGTGGAAACTAAACCTTGTCTGACAGGTTCATCCATGTGTTCATGTTATGTTCATGTTTGATGCTATTAAGGAGGCATCCTAGGATATTATTGGGATCCATTGATGGGGGTGTTCTTGGCCATGAAGTGCACCCCGAGAACCTGCCCTCTAGTGATAATTGGGAGAGATATGGATTTCTGGGTGGCATTTTGCAGGGTGTAGGAGGAAAACTGGAGCCAAATTTGTTGGGCAGGAGGTTTGTTCTGTCTTCTGGCACTGTATAGGTGTCACCATTTACATTTAATTTGGCATATTACTATGTGCTGCCATTGAGGTTACAAGAATAGCTGACTAAAGTTTTGTGATTGTCGTTGGCCTGGGAGGTGACTTTTACCTCAAATTTAGTTTTGGTAGACTTGATTAGTCCAATGAATTACTTGCTTCGATTGATGAGAGTTGTTTATTTATTTGACATTTGTTTACTGGGAAAGTCTAACTGAGCCATAAAGAACATGTTTTCATTGGAGGCTTGGGGAGAAAAGCTCTAAAAGACACACAATAATGGACAAACTGATTAGTGTAGTAGTACAGACATATGCTTTCACTGAAATGTAACTTAACTATTCATCAAAACAGTAGCACAGGTTTTACAAATGGTTACAAGCATACAGATTGGCAGTAACTAAAGTATTCACTATAACAGGAGAATAAATATAACAAGTTGTTACAGTGAATTCTCCATTTAAAGTCTGTTCTAGTCACAGCATTTTGCATTGGAGTAAAAACTGGGAGGAGGTAAAGTAGTCCAGATGGTTGTTTTAGAGAAAAGGGGAGGGAGAGTAGGAGCAGGGGAGTAGACAGGTAGAATAAGAGGAAATAGTAAGGTGGTTAAGACACATATTGTTAAAGAGTAGCAGAGCAGGGAGGAGGAGGTGTCATGGTGTGGGTTGGGATATCAGCCTGGGGTTGAGCAGGAGCATATCCAGGATTTATAAAGATGTTCTTTAAGAGTGAGTTTGAAGGATGTGTGTATGTGGTTGGATCTTAAAGATAAAGGGAAGATGTTCCACATTTTAGCTATTGAAAAGGAGTATGTTATGTCTGTCTGATTTCATGGGACAATGCTCTTGTAGAGGCTGTTTGTTTTCAGACCTAAGAGATCTGCATGGTATGTAAGAGTGGAATATACTTTTATTTAAGGCAGGGCAGGCCATGGGTCTATGAATGATTTTATCTGCTGTAATGAGCTGGATGAAGTTAAGGTGATGTGGAAGTTCAAGCCAATTGAGATTGCAAAGGGGTATGCAGTGATGAGTGGAGTGTTTAGCATTGGTGGCAAACTTAGCAATTTTTCTGTAGCAAGATTTGAGCATAGATTTTAGTCAGGTTTGTAGGCTGTTGAGAACTGGGGCTCCATACAAGAGAGATGGTAGGAGGTAGGTAGTAGCTAGTTTGGGTTTAGTGTGGGTATCTGAGAAATGTTTGTGCCGGTAGAGGGCTCCAAGTTTCTGGTGTGTTTTCTAAATGCTACTACATATATGAAGGTCATACTTAAGGTATTCATCAATGATGACGCCTAGTAGTTTTGTGTGTGAGATATGTTCAATTTTGGTGTTGTTCTATGAGACAATAGTAAATTGGCTTTTGTTTACAGAGTATATCTTTGGGGGTGAAAAGCATAAGTTTAGTTTTGGTGGGGTTAAGGAGTAGTTGATTATTGGCAAGCCAGCTCTCAATGGATATAAAAGCAGTTTGGGTGATTTTTTTGGAGATGTGATAGTGAATCTGATGAATAGATGACTGTGGAGTCATACACATATTGTATGAGTTTACTATGTTGGTGGGTGGTATATAGGTCGTTAATAAAGATGTTAAATAAGAGGGGACCAAGGATGCAGCCTTGGGAACTCCAGCTGAGGTTCCTAGGAAAGCAGAGAGGGATTCTAGCCATTTAACTGCCTTCTGTCTATTAGACAGGTAACTAGTGAACCAGATGGTGGTGGAAGGGGATGACCAAGGTTATTGATCTTTTGAATAAGAAGGTGATGGGGAACAGTATCAAAGGCCTTAGATAGGTCAAGGAATAGACAGGAAACCAGTTTGCCAAAGTCTCGAGCTTTGTTAACTGTGTTAGTGAAGGATAATAGAGCTGTGTTAGTACTGTGTCCTGGTCTAAAGCCTACTGAGATTCCACCAGGGCAGAATTTTTTTTTTGAGTTGATTCAGTGCTTAATCTGGGTAGATACAGCTGTCTTCAAGCAGCTGTTAATATGATTATACAGAGTTTCTGTGAATAATTATGCATAGGCAGCTGTGTCCTCATGGTTTGGGCGGGCTTAAAATTTTGACAGGGTGTCACTTAGTAGTAAGAATCTCTCTAATATAATTCCTGAATGTTCAAGGCTTAGCCAGTGTCCCTGGTTTTTACCTCTACATCAAAGAAGGCAGCTTTATGTGGTGCAATGGTCCATGTTAAGGATGGTTGCACACCTAGTGGATGTACAGACTAACTTTTCCAAGGTGTTCATATTTACAAATACCAGGAATCTCTGGGCCTGCATGTTAGGGGTCATGTATGGTTCCCATTTTATACTGTGGTAGTTAAAGTCACACATGAGTATGGTGATGGGTTGAATAGGGAGAATCTCCTGTTCCTTCAAGTTTGTATTACAACCTTCCTTGGTCATAGAAGGGAAACCTGTAGCTTGCAAGCATATGGCATGGAACTTTGTGTAATGTAATTTGGATGTGGAGCAGTTCATGATCATCATATTAATGGAACAACATCGAAGTGTGTTTTGTTATTAATGTAACCAGAAACGTCCAACTTTTTTCCCTTCCACTGCAGTAGCTGGTCTAAATGTATGGAAGGTATTGTAGTCCTGCACTTCTGGGGTGTTTTCCTTGGCTTTAAACCATGTGTCATTAACTGTATGGATGTCTGCATTCTCTAGGAGAAGGAGAGCTTGCATGGAGTGGTGTTTCTTGTTTAGACTCCTGGCATTGAGCAGTAATACCTTCAGACCTTCCTGGGCTGGTCTGGCTATCTTAATAGGTTTATCGGGGTGGTGATGCCACAAAACGCAGTATGGGAGTGGACAAGGTTTTAGCCAGTGGTTGAAATCCCAGAAAGGACAGGTATAGACCATCCCTGGCAAAGCAGTGTAGTCTGTTGATCATATCTTCCCAGGCTAACAAATATTGTACCCCTTTCAAATGACACCATGCTCTAACCAATTGTTAAAGTCCATAATTTTATGTCCATGTTGTGGCATCATCTTTGAGCAAAGTAGAATGCTGTTCAATACTTTGCTCATGCCAGCGTGGGACACAGTCCAAGAGCTCCATACATGCAGACCATGGAGTTATGTCTCAGGTCATTTATGCCCACATAGTCTGCTGTTATGACTATAATACTGAGCTGGTATGGTATGGCCATATATCTGATGTTGGGTATTGATTCTGCATATGCTATTAAGGTTGCTGAGGATATGTTTTGTTAATGCGCTGACTGGCAGGTCTTTATGGTTTAGGGAGATTGCATTTAACAGCCTCATCATATGTGGGTCTATGTGTCTCATCCATATGGTGTGGGGTGGGTAGAGTGTGTGTGTTACTGACAACCTGTTTGTTATTATAAGTATATGTGAGAGTCTTAACTGCAGTGACATTATGTAACTACATCTCACAAACTCAGTATGTTAGACCCTTACCTCCAGTGACATTATGTAACTACATCTCTCACACACAGTATGTGAGAGCCATACCTCCAGTGACATTATGTAACTACATCTCTCACACACAGAATGTGAGAGCCTTACCTCCAGTTACATTATGTAATTACATCTCTGTCATGCACTATGTAAGAGCCTTACCTCCAGTGACATTATGTAACTGCATCTCTCACACACAGTATGTGAGAGCCTTACCTCCAGTGACATTATGTAATTACATCTCTCACACACAGTATGTGAGAGCCATACCTCCAGTGACATTATGTAACTACATCTCTCACACACAGAATGTGAGAGCCTTACATCCAGTGACATTATGTAACTGCATCTCTCACACACAGTATGTGAGAGCCTTGCCTCCAGTGACATTATGTAATTACAGCTCTCACATAGTATGTGAGAGCCTTACCTCCAGTGACATTATGTAACTACATCTCTCACACACAGTATCAGTTTGTATGTGAGAGCCTTAACTCCAGTGACATTATGTAACTACATCTCACAAACTGTATGTGAGAGTCTTACCTCCAGTGACATTATGTAATTACATCTCTGTCATGCACTATGTAAGAGCCTTACCTCCAGTTACATTATGTAACTGCATCTCTCACACACACTATGCGAGAGCCTTACCTCCAGTGACAATATGTAACTGCATCTCTCATGTACAGTATGTCAGAGCCTTGCCTGCAGTAACATTATGTAACTACATCTCTCACACACAGTATGTGAGAGCCTTAGCTCCAGTGACATTATGTAACTACATCTCTCTCACACAGTATGTGAGAGCCTTAACTCCAATGACATTATGTAACTACATCTCTCACACACAGTATCAGTTTGTATGTGAGAGCCTTAACTCCAGTGACATTATGTAACTACATCTCTTGCACAAAGTATCATTTTGCATATGAGAGGTTTAACCCCAGTAACATTATGTAACTACATCTCTCACAACCATTATGTGAGAGCCTTACCTCCAGTGACATTATGTAACTACATCTCTCACACACAGGATGTGAGAGCCTTACCTCCAGTGACATTGTGTAACTACCTCTCTCACACACAGTATGCGAGAGCCTTTGCTCCAGTGACAAAAAAATGTTCCTTGTTTCCCACCTTTCTAAGCTAGTATAGTCCAGTTTTCAGGCTAGTGCTGAATTCAGGGTTGTGTTACAAGTTTCTGAATTGCCCATACCTTACTTGGATAGAAGGAGGTTTCTCTGTTCACCTGTGAGAGAGGGACCTTTGAGCAGCCATCTGTCCCTGGAGGAGTGGTTCCAGCCCAGAAGTTAGTAGTTTATAGGCCATTTTGGGCTAATTTCTATCTCTTTCATTTCCCTGCAGTAAAAAACGTGTTTGCACAGTTTTGCACATCCGGGCAGCGTCGGTTAGCTAGGGATAAATTATTCCCGGCTCCACCAAGTTTCCTCTTTAGCTTTTCCCTTGAAAGTAACCTAACTCACATCCTAGGCCCTTAAAAAGCATTCTACAGTCCAGCACTTGCTCAGACCTAATAGCAAACACTAATATAACCCGACAATTGATTGCCCAGCAGGGCAAGGCTCATTATTCACCCCTCACCAACCAAGCGACTAAGCACCTCAACCTACTATTCATGCATGACCAAAGGGTAATTTCAGGTATACTCTCCTGTCCAGCTGGGGAACCTCGGTATCCCGAGGCAATTTTACAACTGCCTCATGTACACAGATAACCCTCTCCTCCTACCACAAAACATTAACATATGCGAGAGATGCAATTATATAGCTAAATTGGAAGCTAAGCTCTCTCCACCCAAGACTGGAGAGGGCGTCATGAGGAGAAGGTTAACACTTGCACCACACTTCCAGCCTCACATAGACATACTAAACCAGCACTGGCAAAAAATACACATAAATACACAAAATCATACTCGGAGGTTCTAAATAAAAACCTGCAAAAGCATGAGAGACCTCCAAAGCAGACATCCAAAAAACCTGCACCTCCCGTCACAAAACAGATAACACATAAAACACAATATCAGTGTGCTGCACGATCACAGCCCTTAAGGCGAAATAACATACCTAACACACTAGTAATAGGCAACTCTATAGTTGAATATGTTTGTTGCACGTGGGTATCCCCATGATATGATTCATGAATTGGTTGGTGAAATCTGCACCAAACCTAAGAATGGTTGGTTTAGGGCTATTTTAACTAAAAGCCTGACCACCGTTAATGAAGGGACTTTAGAATTTGTGGATAACAACAATGTATCCAGCGTGTCTGATGATGTAAATTTTTCATTGATTTTTAGTACCCCTTTTTCTTCTGATGCAGGGCTAATCAGGTACATTATAGTTAAGAATTGGGTTTTGTTAACAGATGACCCCTATCTTAGAAGTAAAGTCCCAAAGACTCCAAAAATTGTGTACAAAAGGGGTATTAACCTTAAAAGTATGGTTGAAAAAAACTACCCAGCCCCATTTGTATCATCTGGTGGAATGTACAAATGTGGTTGTTGTAATCAATGTAAGCACATTAAGACATCTAACAAATTTACCATCCATAATGTGGAGTATCATGTAAAAGGGAGATTTAATTGTAATAGTGCTGGGGTGGTATATGTGGCCGAATGCCAATGGTGCCCTCAATTTTACATTGGCAAGACCGAACACCATTTAAAACAACGGATTTATGAACATCAATATTCTATATCTAGAAAGGATTGTACTAATAGTCTAGCAAGACATATTGCTGAATTCAATGACCATTTCTTTTTATTTACGGTCATCGAACAGATTTTTGATAACCCATTAGGGTGTCCATGGCCTTTGAGACTGGAACTGAGGGAACTGTGGTGGCAGGTTTTAACAAATGCTTACATGTTTCCTGGTCTCAATGAAATGAGTTCTGTCAAATGTCTCCTAAAATTGAAATCATTGGAGAGGCGTTAAAATATTTTTATAAAATATTTTTATGTAATATGCAAATATGTAAATATGTTATTTTCCCTGTTGTGTTTCAATGAGTTAATGTATTTAAGGTTGTGTTTATATGTGTACAAACGCCCTGTAATATATATTTAGAAATTATTTGTATTTTTATTTATATATCAATATATGTATATATATATATATATATATATATATATATATATATATATATATATATATATATATATATATATATATATATATATATATATATATATATATATATATATATATATTGTTTATTTTTTTATATACTTACACATTTTAAACTGACTACTATCTTTAAAAGTGTTTCCATGCATTTAGGTTGTTGTTGCTTTAAACAGTAATTGATGAATTTATGATGTCATTCTAAGGGTTTATTTAAATCCCTTTATTCATTATTTATGTTGCCTGAAGAAGGTTACATGTGTTTGCGCCCAAAAGCGCTTACAATAAATTTGTGTTCCTGGTTTACCCAAAGTTTCTTCTTTTTAGAAGTTTGTTTTTCGGTTTTTGTTATTTATCTGGTTTGTTGAAATAACATACCTAACACACTAGTAATAGGCAACTCTATAGTCAGGCACACTAACGTCCCACTCACTAGGCTGGACAAGGAGAAGGTTACTGTTAGCTACTGTCAGGAGCCAGAATCCACAACATAACACATGCACTCAGGTCACTCCAGAACAAGTACAAATACGACTCTGTCATTGTTCATGTTGGTGTGAATGACCTGAGACGTACCTCCCTGGACTACATGAAAAGAGACATGGAAGAGCTCTCTGTTATGTAGCCAAGGCTGGTATGACCCTGACCCTGAGTAGCATCCTGCCCTCACCAAGAATGATACCACAGTATAAAAAAAATGATCAATTTCAACAATTATCTAAGCTTCTGGTGTCATTTAAAGGGGATCCAGTGTCTGTCAGCCTGGAACTATATGTTCGACAAGCTCCATTGCTTCACAAGAGACGGCTTGCACCTGTCAACCCTAGGCTTTCAAATACTGGCCAAGACTCTTGCTGCACCCATAGTGCCTTTTTTAGAAAAGACTCAAAAGTCAAACCCACCTCCGTAAACAGCACAAATAAAAAAATAAGGGTTATGCTTCTCAATGCCAGGAGTTTAAATCTGAAAATGCATGTGCTTGAAGCACTCCTCAGTATGGAGAAGTTCGACATCTGTGCAGTAACTGAAACCTGGTTCAAGGCTCCACAGAGCACCCCAGCACTACTGGGCTACAACTCATACCACACATTTTGGCCGCAGAACATGGACTGAAACACAAAAGGAAGGGGTGTATCCATATTCATCAAGGGTACCTACACCTCCAGGTTAGTGGCACAGCTTGATACCTCTGAGATCATCCATGTGCAACTAACATCGGGCAAATTGGCAATGCAAATTGTGGCCTGCTACAGATCACCCTCCATGACCCAGGACCATCACTCTACCTTTCTGTAGACACTGGAAAATATGAAGGTCCTACCAAACACCCTGATATTGGGTGATTTCAATTACCCTACCATTAACTGGGAAACTACTCAAGTACAAACTCCCAGGTCCAGCGCTTCCTGGAATTTATCAACTCAAATGCCCTGGATCAGCTGGTAAGCTCCCTTAGTAGAGGTGAAAACATATTGGACCTGGTCATCACCAACATGGGCGACAGGTGTTCCGCACCAGAGGTCAACCCGTCACTGGTTAGATCAGACCATAAACTAATCACTCTGGATGTCCACACAATACCACCACCCCCAAGCAAGGAAACCACAGTGAAAAACATTTTTATTGCAAACTTCACCTTACTTAAGACAGAGGTGGTAAGTTTCACAGCCCCCACGCTAAAGGATAACAGTGTCCAAGATGCAGGAACCTTTACAATGCACTCTATGAGCACCTACAAGGATACCTGGATCGTGCCATCCCTAGCAAAACCAAGACTCACTCCCCTAAGAGAAGGAAAGCAGTCTGGTGAACCCCTGTCATAAACAGGCTATGCAGGAGAAAGGAGGAAACTAGTTCAGAAAAAAAGCAAATCCCCAAAATGAAAGACATCCCTGATCAATAAGAAACTAAGGTCTCTCATAAAATCATCCAAGGCTAACTTCGAAAGAAAAATAGCCAAAGATTCGAAAGATAACCACAAAGCCTTCTTTAGCTATGTCAAGAATCTAAGTGGCAACCCGCAGATATGCTCTGAGCTAGTGCAAAATAGCACAAAATATACTGAACCTAGTGATATTGCCAACATCCTGGCAGATAGATTCAGTGCAAACTTCACCCCCCTCTCACCCCTAAAGCCCTGTTAATACAACAATACCGGAAAAGTCTAGTGTCCCAGAAATCACAGATGCACAGGTGAAAACAGCCCTTTCAAAAGCCAAAAGCACAGCATCAATGGGGCCAGATGGTGTCCCAGGCTGTGTCTTGCACAAACTACAGAGCAAGCTAACCCCCCACCTAAACACACTGTTCAACCTCAGCCTCTCCACAGGCTGTGTGCAGACAGAATGGCACAAAGCAATGGTTATTCTGCTCCACAAAGGAGGAGCCACAACTGACCCTGGTAACTATCACCCCATAAGCCTTACTAGCCTGGTCTGCAAGGCTATGGAGTGCATCTACATGGAACGCATTAACAAAGACATTGGAAACCTCCAAATACTTGACCCGACCCAGTTCGGCTTTGTAAAGGGCAGATCATGCCTACTAAACCTGGTTGACTTCTTTGAGACAGTCACCAAGGCCATAGATGAGGGGAGGGTGGTTCACACAGTCTACCTTGACCTCGCCAAGGTTTTTGACACCATTCCCCACTCAGGAATTATAGAAAAACTCATTGGCCTGAACATAAACACCTACATCACGAGATGGATTGCCAACGGGCTTACAGACAGAACTCACACAGTAAGAATAGCAGGCCCCAGGTCTGACTATAAACTAGTCACAAGTGGTGTCCCACAAGGCTCAGTCCTGGGACCCCTAATATTCAGCATATACTTCTCAGAAGTACAAGCAAACACAGGAGGACTACGGCTAACCAAGTTCACCGATGACTGCAAACTGGGAGCCATAATTGACTCTTTGGCTGACATGGACATTCTCCAAAAGGGCCTTACTGAGACGGACACCTGGTGTCAAAGTCATGGTCTCAAGCTAAATGCCAAAAATTGCATAGTCATCCCATTTGGGAAAAACAAAACACTCATGAATTACCACATAGGTGGCAGCCCCCTTAATACAGAAGAGATAATAAGAGATCTGGGGACCCAGGTAGATAGTAATCTCGACTTTGACAATCATATTGCCAAAAAAGTTAGGAAATGCTTCTATGTAGCCCATCTAATTACTAAAGGGTTCCCATCTAGAAATAAAGAGGTTATAGTGCCCCTCTACTCACCACTCCTCTGACCCATCATAGAGTACAATGCCCCATTTGGGATGTACCTCACAAGACACTTCCAACAGCTGGAAAGACCACAAAAGTACCTCACCAAGAGGATTACTGGCCTCAAACATATGTCATATGCAGCCCAACTGGAAAATCTCCAGCTGTACACAGTGGCATATCGTATGCTCAGAGGTGATCTCTGCTTGACTTACAAAGCCATGTCCAACTCAGAAATGATGGACATGCTTCACCTAAAGAAATCCAAGTCACTGCGAGCCACTCACTCTAGTGAGCTAAACCTTGCCACAACAATAAATAGAACATGCTGGAGGGATAGATTCCTGTCACAGACACTCCCCATGCTTTGGAACAAAATTCATAACTACACTAGGCAGAGCCCCTCATTAACACTCTTCAATAGAAACCTTGACGAGTGGATGGGTAACAGAAAACCCACCCCTGGGATCACTTAATTGGCTCTTCTTGACAGAGGCTCAGTTAATTAATCAATGGGGGTGGCGAATGCTGACACACTCTGGCTAGGCTTATAAATGCCCTCAGGCAGATAGCCTAGTACCTACCTATGAACCTACGAACATTATGTAACTGCATCCCTTACACACAATATGTGAGACCCTTACCTCCAGTGACATTATATATTTACATCTCTCACACACAGTATCTGAGAGTCTTACCTCCAGTGACATTATGTAACTACACCTTTCACACACAGTATGTGAGAGCCTTACCTCCAGTGACATTATGTAGCTACATTTCTGTCACACAGTATGTGAGAGCCTTAACTCTAGTGACATTATTTAGCTACATCTCTTGCACAAAATATCAGTTTGCATGTGAGACCCTTAACCCCAGTGACATTATGTTACTACATCTCTCACACATAGAATGTGATAGCCTTACCTCCAGTGACATTATGTAACTACATCTCTCCCACCCATTGAGTGCCTTACCTCCAGTGACATTATGTAACTACATGTCTCACACACAGTATGTCAGAGCCTTACCTCCAGTGACATTATGTAACTATATCTCTCACACACAGTATGTGAGGGCGTTTGCTCCAGTGACATTATGTAACTACATCTGTCACACGCAGTATGTGAGAGCCTTACAGCCAGTGACATTATGTAACTACATTAATCACACGCAGTATGTGAGAGCCTTACCTCCAGTGAAATTAAGTAACTACATCTCTCACACACAGTATGTGAGAACCTTACCTCCAGTGACATTATGTGACTACATCTCTCAGACACAGTATCAGCTTGTATGTGAGAGCCTTAACTTCAGTGACATTATGTAAGGACATCTGTCTCACACAGTATCAGTTTGTATGTTAGAGCCTTAACTCCTGTGACATTATGTAACTACATCTCTCACACACAGTATAAGAGAGTCTTACCTCAAGTGATATTATATAACTACATCTCTCACACGGATTCAGGCACCTAGGTGGTGTGACACCCACCTGTGAGACAGCTGGATGTGGACACATGGCAGGATAACAAATTAACTGCAGTGACAAAGGACTGTGGACAATTCCTTGTCAGAATTGAGGGAACCCCTACACCCTAACCACAGGAGGCATATACAAACCCCCACAGTGATACACTGTGCACCCCCTTACAAGCCACCATGTGCAACTGTTAGTGGAAAATCTGGCTGGCATAGCATGCCACGTGGGCAGGAAAGTGGTACCACGGAACCTGTGTGCTATGGGCAAAGCCTTTATTAAATGAATATGCAATGTGATGTGTGTTGTGCTTGGTGCATACAAAACTCAAACAGTATCATAATTTGTAGAAATGTGCCACAGCACAGAGGAAATCCTGCACATCAGTGTAGTCACACTTATGTTGTAAGATGTGCTTTAGGCGACGCTCACTTACTACAATAGCCTTCCTACGCGGTGTTACAGGCATCCCCCTCAGAAGAGATTCAAGTCGGGTATCTGTCAAGTTCTGCTCCTGCTGCAGAACACACAGAAGGTCGGCTAGCTGTACAGTAGGGCAACCCAGTAATACCTTCAGCTGACGATGCCATGCCTCCACCTGGTTGTTAGTATGTGTGAAGTCCATCTCAGAGACATCGGACACATTCCAAAACCGCAAAGGGTATGACAATGGCATTCGTGTCTGTACTGAACAGTGGGATGCATACTTGCGTGGTCGGCCTCGGACATAATGATGGTCTAGAAATACACCAATTGGCTGAGCACATTCCGGTAAGGAAGCCACAATGTCCAGAAATGCAGGGACAACATCATCCAATGGTAGGAATGCCAATGCTATTAGCTTGCTGATGGCAATGGAGAAAGCAGTGTCCGTGCCATAGAGGGCGACAAGGTGGTGATGCTGGATCTGGCGCCAGATGATCTGTGCAAAATGGAATAGGCATCCCTTTAGAATACTCCTAGGGAATGCCTTCCGGCTGGCATGAATTGCTGCCTTCTAAAAATCAGTCATAATATACTGTGGAGACAAGGTGCATCCCTGTTCTGCAGCCATACCTTTCAGCACCTCCCACAAAGTGGTGTATGCAGACTCCGACTTCTGTGTCATGAGACAGTACACCAGGGGTATAATCCTCGTTGAGGTGGGGGTGCCAATACAGCCATGTAATGTATATAGCTGACAACATATATCAGCCCATGTGGGAAAGATGCCATCACCAAGAACGATGTCGGACCTGCACAGGTCAGTCATGTTCTGTGTTGTAGTAAGTAGTACCAAGGAAGCAGTACCATCCATATCCAACCTTCTACGAAGGATGAAGCTGCCACTACGGAGTGGATACTGGCTGACATCAATATCTGCAATTGTTGCTAGAGGTGTAGCCATGGATGCCCATGCCCGCTGCCGTACCCTGGTAATGCCTCTTTGAAGGGTTGCACGACAAGGCATCTCCTGCAGTACGTTGTCATCTGCTGTGCCTAGGACACTCTGCATTACCAAGCTTGGCAATTCATTACAAGTTACCACCCTCTGCCGCAGTTCAGCTCACAGTGTAGCCACTTGGGCCATTGTTGCATCCGGGCCATGCTAGTGTGGCAGTGATTTCAGCAATTCCTCACCCTCTTCCTGGTGAACAGTGATGGCATGTCCTCTGCATGACTTTACTCTCCGCTCGATACATGACCAGTACCGTTTAGGTGGTGCCTCACATTCCAAATGGTAGAGGTACCCCTCCACTACCAGCATTGGTTTTCCACGTTGGCTGGGCACTGTGGTGTATCTGTTGCCATTCAGACTGGGGCTATACAGATACATACATTCCAGCATGGTAGCAGCACTTGTAGATGGTCTCTCAGAATCCATCACAGCCAGTCCAGCTTGGTATGGGATATACTACCACACTTGGAGCATGTCCCGTCTGGACAGTAGGTTACTTGCTTTACACCTCCTTGTCTTGTACCATGTGTATTAGCTCTGTCTGTCACAGTGGCCCTGTACAGCTTTGTGCACTCCACCCATCTCTGATTGCCTCTTCGCTATGGTTTCAATGTCTGCAGTTAACACAGCCCTGGGGTTGCCATATGCTTGTACTCTGTTAGGTGTCCACAAAGCCTAATTGCAGCACAGGTTCTGTGTGTACTGCTCCAGCCCCCTTTAACTCCCAGTTGTTGCTGCTGGCCAATCAGGGTATAGGGCCCGGTTTCAGTTTAAGTGGCAGATGTTACATAGGGAGGTACCTCTGTGTTGCACCCTCGTCTGCCTACATGGGACTGCATACTTGTCTATACTCCTGTTACAGGGACAACTGGATGGGTTTAGCAAAACCTGCATGTCTAACACTAATGTGAAAGGGAAGATGGGTTACTGCTACTATACCTCCTGCTACTGGGTTGGTATTTCATGCTTTACCAGGTTGGCATGTTCACACCTAACACTGCACTCAGGGGCTCTAACAGGATAGGTACAGTTTGTTGCAAGCATGCCTCTTATTTGGGTTTGTTCTATACTACAGCCCTCCTGCTGTGACATGTTTCCTACTAGTGCACCAACTGGTGTTTCCCTAGGTTGTAGTGTGTGTGGACTATTGACTCTGACACTACATTGTCTGTACCTTTAAGGGTTTAGCCTAACACATGACCTGCTATTCTATGCAGCATTTTTCAGGGTAAGGTGTGCTGTGTATTACTCTACGTGATGTGGATTTTACTTCCTGCTTCTCAGGGACTGTTTGCTGTGTTTGCGTGGACAACAGGGGCTGCAAAAGTAAGTACTTGTTTAATGTATGCTTTTGCATCACTTTTGTAGCACTACCATTGTGCCGTTTGTCGCTCCGATCAGTGTGTATTTGCTGGCTGTGTATGCTATGTGTTGACAGCCTGTGTGTTTGCTTTAGGGGCCATCTGCTTTTGTGTGTTTTCCCACTGCCGTAGCTATCCGCGTCGTATCTGCCTTTCGGCAGCACCGCTCTACAGTTTAGCGGTGCTGCGGCCTTCTGGTTTCAGTGATGTAGCTCGCGGGCATTTGTCTCGCGATCTACATGCCAGAACCCCTCTCACACACAGTATGTGTGACCCTTACCTCTAGTGACATTATGTAACTACATCTCTCACACACAGTACCAGTTTGTATGTGAGAGCCTTACCTCCAGTGACATTATGTAACTACATCTCTTGCACAAAGTATTAATTTGCATATGAGAGGTTTAACCCCAGTGACATTATGTAACTACATCTCTCACAACCATTATGTGAGCCTTACCTCCAGTGACATAATGTAACTACATCTCTCACACATAGTATCAGTTTGTATGTTAGAGCCTTAACTCCTGTGACATTATGTAACTACATCTCTCACACGCAGTATGTAAGATACTTACATCCAGTGACATTAGAGAGCCTTACCTCTAGTGACATTATGTAACTACATCTATCAAACACAGTATGTGAGAGCCTTACCTCCAGTAACATCATGTAACTACATCTCTCACACACAGCATGTGAGAGTCTTACCTCCAGTGACATTATGTAACTACATCTCACACACATTATGTGAGAGCCTTGCCTCCAGTGACATTATGTACCTACATCTTTCACACAAAGTATGTGAGAGCCTTTCCTCCATTGACATTATGTAACTACATCTCTGTCACTCAGTATGTGAGATCCTTCACTCTAGTAACTACATCTCTGTTAAGCAGTTTGTGAGAGCCTTACCTCCAGTGACATTATGTAACTACATCTCTCGCACACAGTATATGAGAGCCTTACCTCCAGTGACATTATGTAACTACATCTCTCTCACACACAGTATCAGTTTGTATGTGAGAGCCTTAACTCCAGTGACATTATGTAACTACATCTCTCACACACAGTATGTGAGAGCCTTACCTCCAGTGACATTATGTAACTACATCTCTCTCACACACAGTATCAGTTTGTATGTTAGAGCCTTAACTCCAGTGACATTACGTAACTACATCTGTCACACACAGTATCAGTTTGTATGTGAGAGCCTTAACTCCAGTGACATTATGTAACTACATCTCTTGCACACAGTATTAGTTTGTTTAAGAACTGAGTGGTTGTCAGTAACCATGAGACAGTTGCTTCAATGTCTCAGGACAGCCATATCCACTTGGCTAGCTGCAGAGACAGAAGGAAGTGCATGTGTTGACTATCTATTTGTTGATTTATTTATTTATTTATTTACACTTGTTTACCAGGATAGAACAGTGATCAGAAAATGACAAATTACAGGCTCACCTCTGGTTACATCATAACGGAACAAAACAATGTATGTACAGTATAAAAACAAGAATGGTTTTCATTTATGAATAAGTATAAACAATCTAGGAAACAATATATACACAGATGAACTAACAAACCAAATATATTACAGATCCTTATTTCATTTTCTACAAGGGGATGGTGCAAGAGGGATTTACAGCTGGCTAGCTTGGTTGCTGTAATAGTAAAGACTTCAGTCAGGGCTAAACACCGATCTCATGGGGGCAGGACCCATTTTTTTTAGAGGACCACAACTGTGCTGAATTTTTCAAATCAGTAGAGCTGCAGTACGCCAACATGGAATGTGATCACAGGAGGCAATTCTAAACTGATCTCATGTCTGCCACATATCCTGCCTTTTCCCATTCCCAGATAAAAAGGTTGATGGGAAATAGGAAACTCACCCCGGGGATCACCTCTGTGGCTCTGCTCGACAGGGGCACAGGAAAATAATTTTCTTGGGTGGCAAAAGACAGGGTACCTTTTTGGCTAGGCTTATATAGGCCCTAGGGCCAATAGCCTTGTACCTACCTATGAACCTGTGATCGGATGAATTACTGATCATTCCCTATATCATGTTTTTATTTTTTTTTTGTACAACCCCTCATCATCTCTGTATATCTCTGTCTATCTACTGTTCTCCCCATCTTTATAGTCAATACCTTCCCTGCCTTTGTTTACATTCTATGTTTGCTTGTTGGCCTCTGCTTCCTTCCCTTCTCCATATAGCTCTCCCCAAACCATTCCTCAATGTCTTCTCTACTTAACATTCATCTTATTTTCTAAATGGGAGTCTTTTCTACCAAAACATGTGCCCTTCTTCCCACCAAAGTCATACCCTCTGTTTATCCTCGTGTATTTTTCTATGTGCACTGTTCCTCCTTTTTGGCTTTCTTCCCCCATTCTCATTTATACACTGTTGGTACTCTGATGTGCTGACCCACATCGGTCTGGCTGCCACTGTGCATGTGTCAGTGATCCGGGGCTTCACTGTATGAATGAACATGTATAGACCACAACATGCTCAGACACACTTGCTTGCCTTTCCAGTTATACACAGTCCAGTCATGCTTACTTTGCTAACATAACTCCTTCACTGACCTCTCTATGCAGGTCTTTTCATGGACAGCCAGCACTATTCAAGCCTGATACATATGTGTACAGTTATGGACCATGTAACTTGTACATCTGTGTGTGGATATTTCTGAATCCAAGCCACATTTCTGTAGTTTTGTCTAACATTGTGCTGCTCTGGATTCATAGCAAAGTCTGACAGTTATTTGTTTATTTATTTATTTATTTTTGTGTGTGCATGTGTAAAATGTATATTTTTGTACAGGTTGCTTCTGGAAATGTTATATTTAGTTAGCCCTGCATGTTAGTGCTTTATATAAAATGTACATTGTTCATGTATAAATTCTGCTGGTAACTGTTTAAGTCAAAACTATTCTGTCTGTTTATTTGATATGCAGGAAATTTAGAACAGCCACAGATATTTGTGAGACCCATGGAAAGGACAAACATTGGCAGTAAAGTGACGATCGAATGCAGAAACAGCCAATACAGATTGAAAGAGTGCTGGTTCCATAAGTATGGTGACTGGAGAACACATTATTCAAACTCCAACACTGACTCTGGGGTTCAGTATGTCATTGAGAGTGTTACAGAGGTGGATGAAGGGTCCTACATCTGTGAGTGCAACAGTGTACAAGATGAGTCTACACAGAGAAGTCACTATGTTACTGTAGTCATAAACCGTAAGTGCACACTGCTACAATTACACATTCTACTAAAGTTTTTTTTTCCATAACAAACAAACATGCTTTACAACTATTAAACCTGACAGAAATAACATCCTGAAACTGGAGAGATAGATAAAATGGTGGCCTTAGTAAGCTATACCTGGTTGTGACTTAACAATATGAATTAGACTTCATCAGTAATTATGTTAAAAATGAGTGGTTGGGTTTGGTGGGTGGGTTGGCATAATAGGTAAGGTATTTGTCTCCCAGACACAAAGTTGCAGGCTTGATTCTCACCTTTGTAAGCATGGCTAGGCTTACAAAGGCCTGCTGGGACTTTTAGCTTCGTAATTACCTATGACAGTAATTATTGAACTGCTGACCTAGCATGTATTTCAACAGCCTGGACAGGTCAAATATGCTATGTCAGCTAACTTTCTTAATGAAACTGCATGTCCCTTGTACTTCTGAAAAAAGACAATTAGCCAGCTTTGTTGACATATATGGTTTATTTATTTAGTACTTTTCAGCCACAACATAGCCTCTGTGAGCAACAGTACACATTTAATATAAATACAATATAAAAAAGAAAGAAATGTATAATTAGAAAAAAAATCATGTCATAGCATACAAAGTCTAAATACTAGTAGTCTGAAAATAAACAAGAGATGTCAAAAAATACAAATATGAAAAAAACATAAGTAACAGGCCATATATATGTGCATATATATACAACAGAGAAACATCAGCCCTTATATTTTGTGATTATTGACATATTTTTCCTGGCAGCTGTCACTGAAATAGCCCTGATGTAGATATAATCTTGCTTGTGGCTTTACTGGATATTCAATTAATTGGACATTAATATGTACAGTACTGGTAGATTTAATTGTTATCTGGTATTAACCATTGTCATAGTAGCAGATTCACAAGGCTGCCTTAAGATTATAGTCTTTCGGAGGATGACTAAAGGGCTCAACAGTATCTTGGGGTTTTACTTCTGTGGAAGATGCTTCCAAATGGCAAGACCTGGTGTAGAGAATGCTCTCTGTGTGGATGAAGTCCTAAATACAAAGCAGGCAACCGGAATTTGAGTAATGTTTGGATGCCAAATGAACCCTTGGTGGGAGAAGGCTGAGTGACATGGCAGACCATCTCACCTGTCTTTGGGGGTAAGATGTGGGGGTACATATGCAAGGTGCTCAGTCCCTTTCTAGTCCCCAGCTGTAACTGGTGACCATAAATGCAATGAGTTTGAGGTGGCAGAGTATATTATTCCTAAAAGTGAGTGACATGCCCTTATTTACAATTATTGCACATTGAATTCTGAGGACATTCACTCAACATTCACATTGGGGTTAGGCATCAAAGCAGTCAACCTCTGTCCTCATGGTAGAAGGTGCCACTCTCTGTGGCTCAGTTCTTGTGTTAAGGGGATCAAATGGGTGATATAACTATCACCTTTTGTGTATCCATTGAGCATATAGAGAGAGGCAGAGAGAGAGGGAGACTGACGGAGAGACTTGATGATTACGAGGAAGAAAAAAAAAAGAATCCAAGTTAGAAAAAACATGCAGAGTGATTAAATAAACTCTGTGTAGGCTTCGTGCAAAGCCTACACTGAGTGTACATGTTTGCACTATGAGCAGCAGTGCTAACTGCATATGCATGCCTCGAATTGCACTTACATGAATACTAGTGCTGTTTCATGGACAGCAACAGTGTTGCCGGCCAGTAAACTGCACAGAGCAGGACAAAGGCAGAAAGACGATGTATACAAATTTACCTAAAGGCAAACCTGCTCTGCATGATTGTGCAGGCAGCTACAATGACTACCAGGGGTGAAACTACTGCAATAACTGCAGTATTAACACATTATAGAAAAGTGTACTCAGTGCAATGTACACAACAACAAGTATTTGCAGACTAAAATAATAGATGTTGTGGTGAACAGCAGGGACAAACACAATGAAACAAATACACTAGACAGGGAAATGTGCTGATTAAAATGGCCACAGACATGAGTGACAGGAATGAAGAAAGAGGAAGAGGGCATGTAAAACATTGCAATGTACCCAAGATAGGATACGCCAATTTATGTACACTTCCAGGACAAGTCAGTAGCATAACATTAACACATACATAGCATGGTACGTACTGCTGTTTACACCTTCTGTGTGAGTCTATGTATATCACCACACATGATAGTATATAAGTGACTGTCACTCAAGGTTACATGTCAATGGAGATGAACGGTTGTGATATAAACATCAAAGACATGATCACTGGAAAGGAAATTTAGTAAACATGGTATATACAATAGGGGGTATGTCCACATTGTGAAGGTCTGCAAAATAACTTGGTTGAAGACTGAAATGTCAGCATACCTCACAACCAGTCATGGACACATAGCAACAGACTCTTGTACAACTGCTGTCCAAAGCAGGCACAATTAGAAACAATTTAAAAATATCAACAACATTGATCTGTGACATTCCCAGAATATGTGAGTTTAAGTTATTATACATGATCTGCAGGAACAGATGTGTACAGCCATAATGATTGCCAGTATTCTATGATGGGAATTCACCACCTGTTTTCTAAAAATAAACTGACTTTGGAGAGGTTAAGTGGGTCAGCTTTAAACCTGGAGTTGTATTCAGAGGCAATCCTGGCCATTTGAGAGGCTGGCATGGCACATAAGCCACAAGGCACATGCATCAATGGAACCCATGCCCTCAATGTTGTCAGTGATCTCCATGTTTACTGGGTGCAACACAGAAAGATGAATCAGACATGCATCAGTTGCCCTGCACTGTGAGACCCTGCATTGGTGGAATGCTAAAGTGCTTTCAGCTAAACTAGTTCCCCTCAGCAAAAGTTTTGTCTGTGTCCCAGCCAACCTACAATAAACCAAAGGCTGTCTGGTTGCCCTGCACTGTGAGACCCTGCATCAGTGGAATTCTAAAGTGCTTTCAGCTAAACTAGTGAGAATTGTATTTAATCTGTCCTCTAAACTGAAAACATTTTTGCTGTAGTATTTTACTGTAAGCGTGCACACTAATGCCCCCCCCCCATTTCTCTTCCTGTTGTAATCCTAGGTCAATTACTTAAAACTACTTTCTTTCTCTTGGAGAAGGTTTACCTATGTACCTGCAGCCCATTCTTGTAATGTTTTTCCCTACAGAAGTGGTGGTCCTTGTCATCACACTATACTAGATTAGTAGTACAAGATTTTTAGTTATTAGGAAGATACCCTGATACACTGACCTGGAATTAACTGAGCTTGGTTTTCCTGATTCTTTTCTTGGAAGCTGACCTGGTCCAGTTTTCTGGCTCACAACCTTGTATTACTTTGTGTCTATCTCCCTCCCCCACCTTTAACCTGCACTTCTCCCTCCCAGTCCTGCTCCATTACAGATGAATAAAAAAACGGCAGAGAAAGGTACCATCTTTAACTTAACTTTCCTGCCCTTGCTTCATAGGAATCCCCAGTAGTGTGCTTGCATGTGAGTAAAAGCTGATATTGTTTTTGTTTGCAATCCTTATTGTTATTTTTGTAAAGTTTCACACATGGTCTGTTTTTTCATGCATATTTTTAATTGGTAGCAGCTCTATATGGTCACTTATTTTTTGACCTATATTTCAAAGTATTTTTGCTTTTTGCTTTACTCTACTTGCCCTGCATATGAGCGTTTTGTTATGCCAGTGTGGAATTATACTTATAGCATATTGTGGCTTTAAATAACAGGTACAGTGCTGCTTTATTCACTAAAGTGAATATTGTCACCTGCTGTCTGTACTTTTAGATCAGTAACTTGTTTGGCAATTAGAATAGAACTTACTGTAACCTCCGAGGGGTACAAGTGACTCTGTTTCTGTATAACACCCCTGTTGTTATTCCTGACTTTTAGTGGAGAATGCAAAATTGTGTGTAGCATTTTAGCAGTTTACTGTTTCTTTTCATACCCTTTATAACAATACATAATTTTGCAGTCTGTGTTATAACAGCTTGGTAACAACTGCAGCTGCAGTTACCTTTTTTTTTTCTCTGCTGTCCTTGCATTTGTGTTGCTCAAGGAGTTATGCTGTTTCTTACAAGGTGTGCTGCCCCTCCACTGCATCCTCTGTCTTACTTCTTAATCAGAGTGGTTTAAAACTTCAGACACAGTATTTACCTACTTTTACTTTTTATTTCCATTCCTCTTACAAAGGTTTTATCTGTGTCCTGGCCAACCTCCAATAAACCAAAGGCTGATTGGTTGCCCTGCACTGTGAGACTCTATGTCAGTGGAATACTAAAGTCCTTTCAGCTGAACTAGTGTATGTTAGAGTTGTATTTAATCTGTCCTCTAAACTGAAGACATTTTTGCTATAGCCTTTTACTATGTGTGCACACTACTGCCACACATTTCTCTTCTTATTGTACTCCTAGGTCAATTACTTAAAATTACTTTCTATGTCTTGGAAAAGGTTTACCTATATACCTGCAGCCCATACTTGTAATGTTTTTCCCTATAGAAGTGGTGGTCCTTGTTACCACACTGTACTAGATTAGTAGCACAAACCTTCTAGTTATTAGGAAGATACCCTGATAAATTGACCTGGAATTGACTGAGCTTAGATTTCCTAATTGTTTTCTTGGAAGCCAGCCTGGTACAGTTTTCTGTCAAAATTCTCCCCCTGGTTATAACATTGTTCAACTCATTAGACATAAAAAAAAGGGTGGAGGAGAAACTATAGTCTACTCTGACCATCTCTCTCTCCCTCCTCTCAATAGCTATCCCTGATTTCTGCCCTGCTGAAATACTTATAGCAACCTGTAACCTAAATCAACACAAAAAACTTGGCATTGCAGAGATCTATATACCCCCAGGTAAAAACATTCCCATACTCAAGCAGTTTCTTTCTTGGATTTTTATATCCATTCCCTATGAAACCATCATCTTTGGGGATATGAATATTGACTGGAACCTTATTAATACTGCCACCCCTAGATACTATATAAACCTTTATGGCTTTACCCAGCTGATCACCTCACCCACGTACTGGCAAAAAATTCCCAGAGCAGCTTGGTCATTGACTTGATATTAGTATCCAACCCACAGTATTATCATAATCCTTCTACCCTACCTAACTCCTTTAGTGACCACCTCCCTACCTCAGTAGTAAGACACTCTCCCAATATTATCAAGAGCCATCAATACAGTGAGTCTCATAACCTTAAAAACTATAACCCTGTTATCCTAAAGTAATTACTTACCACTGTAAACTGGTCATTCCAACATGCATTACCCCTTGATGAGACTGTCCAAAGCTTCAACAATATATTCCTAGAAACCCTAAACACCCTGGCTCCCAGTAGAAAAATTAGGCTAAAATGTAACTATGCACCATGGCTAAAACAGGCAACTCAATCACTTATGAACAACAGAGACAGTGCCTGGAGAGCATGGAAAAAAAATAACAATTTAACTTTCCATCTGAACTTATATAAACAACTTCACAACCAAATAAAACAGCCAGTACTACTGGACAGAAAAAATTATATCAAAAATCACTGGTCAAGCCACACTGCAACCCAAAGAAATTGTAGCACTCAATAAACAAATTACTATCTCCAGGGAACCCTCTTCACCAAAGCCATTTCCTAACAAACCTTCCAGCAAAACTACAACTCTACTTAATAACATTTCCATTGAAACAATAGAAAAGCCTACTAAACCAGAAACTCTCAATATTAAGATTTCATCTCCCACCTAATCTCGTCCCTCATTCTCCCTACACCAGTAGCAACTTTCTTTATCAGATCACTTCTTATCAAACTCAAAATTTGTCCCCATCAGCCAACTGACTCCCTCCATTATTTCTCAAACATGCAGCTGAATCTACAGCATACCCTGTATCTATACTTATCAATAGATCCATCCAAGAAAATACAGTACCAGATATCTGGAAAACATTCTTCATAATACCCCTCCATAAGGAAGAAAATTCTACAGAACCCTCAAATTACAGGCCAATTGTCATATTATCTCCCTTATCCAAGATACTGGAAAAATGTATCCATAGACAAATACTAAACCACCTCTTACAGACAAACCTAATTACACCCACACAGCATGGTTTCCAGCCCTCACACAGTACTACCACTGTCTTCCTATCTTTCACACACAACCTTGCCCAACCCAGTGATAATAATAAACTCTCATCAGTTCTATTCCTTGACCTATCCAAAACATTTAATACTGTTTCCCACCCCATCCTCCTAAACAAACTTTCTAACCTACAACTCTCTACCTCAACTACCTCCTGGTTTAACAGCTACATCTCAGATATCAGTCCATCAGATGGCAAACATCCTTTGCCGCTTTGTATCTTGTTAAAACCGGGGATCCCTAGGGCTCTATCTTGGTCCCCCTACTTTTTAATATATTTACAAATAACCACCATGTCTCCTGCCCCCACTCTATGTTACTACAGTACACAGGTGATTCCACAATTATTAACACCTCTGACAATATACAAAATCTCCACATGGTCACCCAACAATCTCTGCACCTAGTAGAACAATGGCTAACTGAAAACAACCTGCTTCTCAACCCCAAAATGACCAGGCTTCTCCTTTTCCTTCCACAAAACCTCAGTCCATCTAAAAAAAACTTCACCATCTCATGCTTAGATAACACAATTATCACCACTGATTCAAATACAAAATTGCTTGGCATTACTATATATGACTAATTAAAATTCGACCTACATATCTTAAACTGTATCAAAAAGTCCAATCAAAACTAGGTCTTCTGTACTGCAACAACAAATATACACCTAACAAATCTAGATCTATACTGGCTCAAACATTTATTCTACCATCCCTGCTGTATGCTGCTCCCATACTTACTATCCTCCAAAATAATCTCTTAACCAAACTAGAAATCACCTATAACAAGATAACAAGATTCACAGCCAGTAATAGTTACAAATCCCATCACTGTATATCCCTGAAAAGCTTAAGATGGCCTGAGCTCCCCCACATGCTTCAAATATCACAGCTACAAATTGTGCATAGCATCTTAATTAGTCACAGCTCCTGCCCTGCCCTTACAACCATAATTACAATCTACACACCCAGTTGTGACCTCAGAAGCACATAACAAAACATACTTCAGGTGACCAATCCAGAGAAAAATACTGGAAAAATACTTTACAGTCATTCAATTGCATACTCATGGAACAAACTTCTATTGTCCCTTTGCTCCACTACCAAAAGTGACAAATTCAAAAAGTAACTAAAAATTAATTTCCAACATGCATGGATCTTTACTTGCCAGGAAATAACCTAATTCATTTTTCTTTTTCTCACAATTAACATATCTGCCTGGTATCTGCCATCTAAACTGTCTACACATATTACTCTCTCTGCAGTTAATACCTATGCTATTAAATGCATCTTTGTTGTATTATATCATGATATTACTATGAATTGTATATTACATATTTTTTTTTATTTTAGGCATTGCTATATTCCTTGCATATTGCTTAATGCTAACCAAATTTCTCAAACATATTGCTACTGCATTCTCAAATTACTGTACTTTTGCCATGTTGTATATTTCTGTTTCTCTGTTTTTGTACTGTTAAACATCTTATAACTTGAATTGTTAGTTTTTTTCTTATTTTCTAATTACTTTCCTGGAGCATTTCTCCTCAGGTATCTATGGAGAGGATCATAATGGAACTCATAAATAAAGACATTGGGGACCTACAGACATTGGATCCTACCCTATTCGGCTTTGTCAAGGGCAGATCATGCCTCTTGAACTTAGTCGACTTTTTTGAAACAGTCACCAAGGCCATTGACGAGGGTAAGGCAGTTCACACAGCCTACCTCGACCTCACAAATGCTTTCGACACAATACACAATACCCCACTCGGGTATCATAGAAAAGCTCACCAGCTTAAATATAAACCCATATGTCACAAGATGGGTTGCCAACTGGCTCAAGGACAGAACCCACTGGGTTAGAGTTGCTGGTGCCATGTCAGACTCCAAGCGGTCCTGGCGGTGTCCCACAGGGCTCAGTCTTGGGCCCCCTCTTGTTCGGCATCTATTTTTCAGAAGTGCAGGCAAACATAGGAGGATTGTGGCTGACAAAGTTTGCAGATGACTGCAAACTGGGCGCCATAGTTGAGAATCCGTCAGACACAGATATCCTTCAGAGGTCTCATAGAAATGGATAACTGGTGCCAGAGCCATGGCCTTAAGCTAAACGCCAAAAAATGTATAGTCATACCCTTTGGGAAAAACAAGGTAACCCCAAATTACCACATAGGTGGCAATCCATTAAGCACGGAAGAGGTTATCATGGACCTGGGGACCCAAGTTGACAGTAACCTCTCTTTTGACACTCACATTGCCAAAGTGGTCAGGAGGACCTTCTACATTGCCCACCTGATCATGAAGGGATTCACATCCAGATCAAGGGAGGTCATTGTCCCCCTGTACTCATCACTTATCAGACCAATGATTGAGTACAATGTCCCATTCGGAATGTATCTTACCCGACACCTGCAGCAACTGGAAAGACCCCAAAAGTTCTTCACCAAAAGGATAAAGGGGCTCAAAAACATGTCGTATGCTGCCCGACTGAAGAAACTCCAGCTCTATTCAGTCGCATACCGTCTACTCAGAGGTGATCTGTGCCTGACATACAAGGCCATGTCCAACCTGGAATTAATGGACATCCTCCACCTCAAAAAATCCAAATCCACCAGAGCCACAAGAGCAAGAGACTTAAACCTCAACATGGATATAAATAGGACATGCTGGAGGGACAGATTCATCACCCAGAGACTCCCTATGCTATGGAACAAAATCCCGGTCCATGTGAGGCAGAGCCCCTCACTAGCTCTGTTCAAGAAGAATCTTGACCAGTGGATGGGAGATCATAGGTTTACCCCGGGGATCATCTCTGTATCACTACTAGACAGAGGCATGGCAAACTAATGGGTATAGTATTCTTCAACCTAAGGGGTGGTGAAAGCCACACACACTCTGGCTATGCTTATAAATGCCCTAGGGCAGATAGCCTAGTATAAACCTATGAACATATGAACCTATTTCTTACAGTCTTTTTATTATGGCTACTATGTTGAAATCATTGATATGTCAGTGAGGCTTATTACTCCACTTGTGAGAATGTAGGGATAATTAGACTTTGGGCTGTTTTTGCTATTGTGTGTATTTTCAATGCATGAGGCATGTTAGCTGATAAATGCAGACATTTATCAACATAAGTCACTCCTGTAACATACTGATGTCATTGTGGGACAACTCACAAACACAACTCACAAACATTCTACTTGGGTACATTTTCAAGTAACAGTATACAAGTATTTGCCATTCACTTGTGCTCTTACCAATTTATTTTCCTGTTCCAGGATCAACTCTTACGTTGGAAGTCCAGCGGTTACAAGAGTTTTAATTTGGGGATGACTCTGTGTGATATTAGCAATACACAGCCATTACATGGGTAAGCAAAGGTTGTGAGCATTGCCTGACACCAATTTTACTGGATGTATGTGTGTAGGATAAAAGGTGTACCCCTTTGATGGTCAGCATGTGTGTTATCCATTGCCTCTTTTCCAGGGCAAGGGGATACTGTGAACACCTATGGCTACCTACACACACAGAGGTTGGCGGTTCCCCTTCTGAGTCCTCATCTCTGTATGTGGCCATGATGACCTTGCCAGTGGTGGTGGAATGTGTGCCCCTTCCACTTGATGTTCTTGTTGCAGCTATTTTCTCAAGATAATATTGTGTAGAGCGGCAAAGACAGTGATAATTTCAGCACAAGTACTGTGATCATACTGCAGGGCCCCCCGATGTATCTAGGCTCCAGAACCATGACTTCAGCAGCCCAAACGCATGCTCTATGACATTTCTTATTTTAATGTGTGCCTCGTTATACCGTTGCTCCATGAGTGTGTGTATATTTGTGATGGATGTCATCAGCCATGGTTTGAGGGCATCCCCTGCATCCCCCAGTAGATGGTCTTGTGGAATATCTCCCTGGAAAACCTCTGGTAGACCTTGCGTTGTGTCAGATATGGGAGTCATGGTGACTGCTGGAGTTGCCAGCACACACATAGGTTCATAGGTTCATAGGTAGGTACTAGGCTATTGGCCCGAGGGCCTACGTAAGCCTAGCCAACAAGGTTCCCTGGCTTACGTCACCCAAGAAAGTTATTTCCTGTGCCACTGTTGAGCAGAGACACAGAAGTGATCCCTGGGGTGTATTTCCTATTTCCCATCCACTCATCAAGATTTTTCTTGAAGAGTGCTAATAAATAACTTTGCTTGACATAAGTGGTAGCCTGTTCCAGAGTATGGGAAGTCTCTAGGAAAGGAATCTATCTCTCCAGCATGTCCTGTTTATTGTGGTGACCAGGTTTAGGTCCCTACACCATGTAGCTTGGAGGGATTGGGATTTCTTTAGGTTCATAGGTAGGTTCATAGGTAGGTACTAGGCTATCGGCCCTAGGGTCTGTACAAGCCTAGCCAAAAAATGCACGCTGGCTTTTGCCACCCAAGAAAATTATTTTCCTGTGCCCCTAATGAAGCATATCCAACAGCTCTGCATTTGACCTAACTTTATATGTTAGGCAGAGATCACCTCGGAGTAGGTGATATGCTATGGAGTAAAGCTGGAGGTTTTTGAGACAGTCAGTATATGGCATCTGTCTGAGGTCAGTAATCCTCTTTGCAAGGTACTACTGTGGCCTTTCCAGCTGCTGCAGATGTCTTGTGAGGTACATTTGAAAAGGAGCGTTGTACTCTATAATGGATCTAATGTGTGTCCAGTAGAGTGGAACAATGACCTCTTTTTTCCTGGATGAGTACCCTTTTATGATGAGGTGTGCCATGTAGAAGGACTTCCTGACTGTGGCGATGTGACTATAAAAGGACACACTACTGTCCACCTGGGTCCCAAGGTTTTTTATCACACATTCAGTGTTAAGTAGACTGCTGTCTGTGTAGTAGTTCATGGGTACAGAGTTTTTACCAAAGGGGATGACAATGCACTTTTTGGCATTGAGCTTGAGGCCATGGCTCTGACACCAGGCATCTGTTTCAGTGAGGCCCTTCTGTAGGATTTCCACATCATTTAGGGACTCGACTATGGTTCCTAGTTTGCAGTCACCTGCAACTTTGTTAGCCAGAGGCCTTCTGTGTTAGCCTGTACTTCAGAGAAGTAGATACAAAACAGGAGAGGTCCTAGGACTAAACCCTGTGGTACTCCATTTGTCACTGGTTTGAGGTCAGATTTAGAGTGTGTAACTTTTACAGTGTGGGTTCTGTCAGTGAGCTAGTTGGCAACCCATCTTGTGACATAGGGATTTATACCTAGTTTAGTGAGTTTAGCTTTAATTCCAGAATGGGGGATGGTGTCAAAAGCCTTGGCAAGGTCAAGATAGGCTGTGTGAACCACCTTACCCTCATCTATGGCTTTGGTGACTGTGTCAAAGAAGTCAGTCAGATTCAGGAGGCATGATCTGCCTTTCACAAACCCGAACTGGGTGGGATCCAGATTTTGGAGGTTACCAATGTCTTTGTTTACGAGTTCCATGATGATATGTTCCATGGCCTTGCAGACCAGGCTCGGCAGGCTAATAGGGCGATAGTTCCCGGAATCAGTGGTGGCTTACCCTTTGTGGAGTGGGATAACTGTTGCTGTATGCCATTCAGTGGACACAAAGACTGATGTGACGCTATGATTGAACATGGTGCTTAGGTGGGGAGTAGTTTTCCCAGTTAATGGTGGGGTAGTTGAAATTGCCCATTATTAGGGTGTTTGGTTGAACCCTAATATTTTCCAGTACATCAAGAAAAGATGAGTGGGAATCTTGGGGCATGGTGGGGGATCTGTAGCAAGCTACAATTTGGATTGCAGTTTTTCCCAGAGTTAGTTGCACTTGGTTAGCCTCAAGTGCATTATACTGAGCAACTAGCCTGGAGGTGGGGATATCCTTAATGAATATGGACACAGCTCTGCCTTTGGTGTTCCGGTCCAGGTTATATGGCTGAAAAGTGTTGTATGAGTAATAGCCTGGTAGTGCAGAGGTGCTCTCTGGAGCCTTGAATCAGGTCTCATTCACTGCTAAGATATCGATGTTCTCCATTTTAAGGAGTGCCTCGAATGAGTGCATTTTGAGATTTACACTTCCAGCATTGAGTAGCATTACCCTCAGGTTTTGCTTGCCTGTTCCTGTTATGGTGGTGAATTTGTCATTTGAACCTTGCCTAAAAAGGCACTATAGGGTTAGCAGGAGCCTTAGCTAGTATCCGGAATCCCAGGGATGACAGGTGCAGGCCATCTCTAGCAAAGCATTATGGCCTGTCGACCATGTCATCCCAAGCAGACAGATACTGGATCCGCCTAGAATGACACCAGCCAATTGTTGAAGTCAATCATTTTGTCATTGTACTGTGGTATCATTCTGGGCAATGGCAGAATACTACTCAGGACTAGGGTCATAACTGCCTGGGCTACAAGATCGGAGAGCTCTTCCATGTCTCTTGTTATGTAGTCCAGGGAGGTACATCTCAAGTCATTCACACCAACATGGACAATGACAGAGTCATATTTGTACTTGTTGTAGAGTGACCTGGGTGCGTGGGTTATGTGACGGATCCTGGCACCCGACAGGCAGCTGACAGTAACCTTCTCCTTGTTTAGCCTGGTGAGTGGGACATCAGTGTGCCTGACTATAGAGTCATGTATGACTAGTGTGTTGGATATTATTTTTGCCTTATTGGTTGTGGTTGAGTGGCACATTCAGTCTGTGGGTTATGTGTCATTTGGGTTGTGTTGTGGGGAGGAAGTTGTTTGCGTTTTTGATTTAGAGATCTCTGTTGCTTGGGCAAATTATTATTGAGAGCCTCTGCGAATGTTTTTTTGTTTCTATTTGTGGATTTTGGTGGTGTAGATTTAGTGAGACTATGTCATAAGTGTGGTCTGGTGCAAGTGTTTACCTTCTCCTCTTGAATGTCAAGTTCGGTCTTGGTTGGAGAGAGCTTTACTTCCAGTTTGGCTAGATAAGTGCATCTCTCACAGGTCATAGTGTTGGGTTGTCTGTGTACATGAGACAATTGCTACATTGCCTCAAGATGCTCAGATTCATCAGATAGACAGGAGAGAACACTGAGAGCTGACCCTTGGACATGCCTGAATAAAAAAACTATTTTCCTATAGATAAGTGAGGAAAGTGAGTACAAGAGCTGCTTTTCTCTAAGCAAGTGAGAGCAGTAAGTGCAAAAACTGTTTTCCTCTGAGTCTAGGCAATGAGGAAGGTTTAGTGCTATAGTAATTAGTAACTTATTTAGTGCTTACAACAAGTTCTGAACAAGTGCTGAGTAGGAATAAGCAAATTCAAGTGCTAAAACTATGAGTATGTACCTGTACTAGACTAGTTACAGGAACAAAGGTGGTGCCTCAACGGATCCTGGAAACTATCGCCCCATAAGCCTGACTAGCTTAGTCTGCAAAGCTATGGAAAGGATCATCATGGACCTCATAAATAAAGATATTGGGGACCTACAAACACTGGATCCTACCCAGTTTAGCTTTGTTAAGGGCAGATCCTGCCTCTTAAACCTGAAACAGTCACCAAGGCCATTGATGAGGGGAAGGTGATCCACACAGCCTACCTGGATCTCACAAAAGCCTTTGATACAATACCCCCCTCGGGCATTATAGATAAGCTCACCAGCTTAAATAAAACCCCCTATGTCACTAGATGGGTTGCAAACTGGCTCAAGGACAGAACCTACATGGTTAGAATTGCTGGAGCCATATCAGAATCCAAACCAGTTACAAGTGGCATCCCACAAGGCTCAGTCCTGGGAACTGTCTTGCTCAGTATATATTTCTCGGAGGTACAGGCCAACATGGAAGGACTGTGGCTAACTAAGTTCACAGATGACTGCAAACTGGATGCCATAACAGACTCTCCAGCCGACACAAGCATCATCTAAAAGGGCTTCATAGAAACAGACAACTGGTGCCAGAGCCATGGCATCAAGCTAAATGCCAAAAAGTGTATAGTCATCCCCTTTGGGAAAAACAAAGTGCCCACAAATGACCACATAGGTGGTAATCCATTAAGTACAGAAGAAGTAATTAGGGACCTGGGGACCCAAGTTGATAGCAATCTCTCATTTGAGAACCACGTGGCCAAAGTGGTTAGAAAAACATTTTATATAGCTCACCTAATTATGAAGGGATTCACATCTAGATCGAGGGAGGTCATCGTGCCACTTTACTCATCCCTCATCAGGCCCATAACTGAGTACAATGCCCCTTTTGGGATGTACCTTACCAGACACCTGCAGCAACTGGAAAGACCCCACAAGTACCTCACCAAGAGGATCATAGGGCTCAAACAGATGCCATATGCTGCCCAGTTAAAGAAACTCCAGCTCTACTCAGTGGCATACAGCCTGCTCAGAGGCGATCTGTGCCTGAAGTATAAAGCCATGTCCAACCCAGAATTAATGGACATGCTGCACCTCAGAAAATCCAAATCCCATCGAGGAGACTTGAACCTCAGCACTGAAATAAATAGGACATGCTGGAGGGACAGATTCATAACCCAGAGGCTCCCTTCACTCTGGAATAAAATCCCAGTCCAGGTTAGGCAGAGTCCCTCATGGACTCTCTTCAAGAGGAATCTTGATGAGTGGATGGGAGATCGTAGGTTTACCCTGGGTATCACTTCTGTGTCACTGTTAGACAGAGGCACAGTATACTAACCTCGAAAAAGGACATAGCAAAATTAATTTAAAATGGGTGGTGAAAGCTAAACACACTCTGGCTAGGCTTATAAATGCCCTAGGGCAGATAGCCTAGTATGAACCTATGAATTTATGAACCTATAAGAGACGAGTGCGAATGCAGGCTTTCAAATCAGAAATTTGAGAGAGATGGAAAAGATTGCCCAGACGGCCAATAACTACATTTTCTGGGCCAGAACCACTCCTTATGTGGTAAACAGGTTACCTAGTGCCACTCCCACTGACAAGCTAGAAGGCTTCCTTCCAACACAGAAAGGCTTGAGGGGGCTCAGAAGCGTACATACAGTCCTGGATACAGCAAATCTGTAACTAGACAACACTAGTTACAGGAAAGGTAGCAAACAGGCTTACAGTTTTTTTTACAGAAAAGTAGCTAAAACAGCAGTAAAAACAATTCAAATGAAGTGCAAGCTAGCACACTTAAGTATGTAGCAATATTAGACCAAACAAAGTTTAAAAAATGCAATTAAATTAAAAATGATTAAAAACAAGTGTAGAAGGAGTGTATTAGGTAGAATGTGGTAAAAAGATGGGACTGGGGGGAGTGTCCCAGATCAAATCTACAGTGGGGTGGGCAACTACAAAAGCCACCAAATTTAGACAACAAACCAGAGATAGGGAGGGTGCCTGGGACAAAACACTTTTAGCAGAGATCTGAAAAACTATACAGTGAATCAAAAATAACTGTGCACAACTCTGAATAAAATTAGACCAGCAACAATTTACAGTACACAATTTTGAAGAACAAAAATATACTTAGCTCTGTATATTTCCAGATAGTTTGAAAAGAGATTTGTTAGACACAGGTTCCAGCAATGATATGCAGGATGTTAACTAACAAGGTCTATTATTATGCAAGCAATCCTTCAGATAGTCAGGTGACACAAGAAGTAAAAACCAGTTATACCAACTTAAGACACAGCAGAAAACAGGGAGAGGTGGGACAAAACACTTTCAGCAGAGATCTGAAAAACTGTACAGTGAATCAAAAATAACAGTGTACAGCTCCAAATAAAATTAGTCCAGCAACATTTCTGAAGAACCAAAAAATATACTTAGCTCTGTATATTTCTAGATAGTTTGAAAAGAGTTCTGTTAGACACAGGTTCCAGCAATGATATGAAGGATGATTCACTCAGCATTGCACACAACCTGGCAGTTAATGGAGTGGAAGCCCTTTCTCTTAATGTAGACCCTTCCCTTTTCCCAGGGTGGTGCTTTCAATGTGTATGCAGTCTATGGCACCCAAGACTTCAGGAAAGTGTCCTATGGGGCAGAAATCCTTCATAGTTGTCTTCAGATGTATGGGGAAAATATATGTAGTCTCTGGCATGCTGTAGCATAGCATGCAGGAAATTATGTAGGATTCTAGATCCTAATGCCTGTGACACCCACAGCATGTCCCATGTTTGTCTCTGGAAGGTTCCTGTAGCTAAAATTCTGGATGGTACACATACCTTGGTCTCCACAGGTATTTTTTCTACTGGGTTTGCATTTGCTCTCTGTTGAGGACATCACAGGATGCAGAGTTCCTGGAGTTTGTTTCTATCCACCATGTAGTACTCTAGTATTTCAGCCTCATGCAGACCAGGAACAGTTTAATGGGGTCTAAACACCCTTTTCCTTCTTGCCCGAGGTCTATCATCATCATCAGCAGCAGCAGCATAGACTTGGGCCTGTTGCAAATACACATGCAGAAGAGCAACAGCAGCCCAGAACATTCTTTCCCTCTAGTATAGTTCCTGTGGCTGTATTCCAGTAGGTTTTGGAATCTGAGGCAAAAACCTGCACTAAGTGCAGATGATTACTTTATACCTTGTTGAATAGCTCCACCATTTTGGATTGTTTAATTAGTATATAATTCAGCTGCTTATGCTGTAATTAGCATGCCACAGTGTTTACCATGTTTGCGCCTCTCATAGAGCTGCTTACTGAATACAAAGCTGTTTGCTATCATGCACGTGGCTCTGTGATGTGCACACAGATTTAGCAAGCTGTTTAGGATTTATTGCATCTTATTTATTTATTTATTTATTTTACATTTGTTGACCGGGCTAGTCTAGCTGGATATATATCCATTTTCAGTAGAGGCCCGGGGAGAAAAGCTCCACACAAATACAAACAAAAAAACAAAGACAAAAGCAAAAACCAAAATAACGTATACAAATAGAAAAATATCGTTGCATGGTAAAAAAGGAATAAAAACCATATGATACAGTGTAACACTTCAGAAAGTTAACATAGAACATAATCTTTCTTATAGAGGTGACTGTAGCAAGAGAAAGTGCAATAATTTACATCAGACTACAGGGAATTAAGCAATGCATTGAATAAAGTTTGATTTAGAGATTGTCTTAGTCACATGACTAATTATTAAAAGTGAGGAAGAAGGTACAAGAGTAGAAAAACTGGGGATAGGTGATTGATTAGTCAGGTTTACTACAAGGACATAGCCAGTGACTTTGGAGGTTAGAGATCATCTTAGTCACATGACTAATTATTAAAAGTGAGGAAGAAGGTACAAGAGTAGAACAACTGGGGATAGGTGATTGATTAGTCAGGTTTACTACAAGGACATAGCCAGTGACTTTGGAGGTTAGAGATCGTCTTAGTCACATGACTAATTATTAAAAGTGAGGAAGAAAGTACAAGCGTAGAAAAACTGGGGATAGGTGATTGATTAGTCAGGTTTACTACAAGGACATAGCCAGTGACTTTGGAGGTTAGAGATCGTCTTAGTCACATGACTAATTATTAAAAGTGAGGAAGAAAGTACAAGCGTAGAAAAACTGGGGATAGGTGATTGATTAGTCAGGTTTACTACAAGGACATAGCCAGTGACTTTGGAGGTAATTTTTGAGTTTTTGTTTGAAGAGTGGCAATGATGCAGTTAGTGTTATATCACTAGGTAGCAGATTCCAGCTCCTTCTTGCTGTATTAGTAAATAGGGAGTCACCAGCTGTGTTGTTAGATTTTGTTAAGCTGGCAATGAATTTACTAGAAGAGCGAAGGGAGTTGAGATTGTTATATGGGATTAAAAGTTTTGAGAGTATAGGGGTACAATTGGGTTGGTACAGTAATTTGTGGGCAATTGTGAGTTGGGGGATTAACAGATAGTTTTGAAATTCCAGCCAGTCTAGTTGTTTTAGGTTAGAACAGTGGTGAGTTCTAAAGGGATTTCCAGTGGCAAACTGGGCAATATTATTGTAGCAAATTGCAAGTTTGTTGAGGTTAGTTTTCTTAAGATTAGTAAAAACAGGTGAGGCATACAGAAGAGTTGAGATTAGATGAGAATGAGCGATCTTGGCTGTAGCTGATATGGTTAAGAAAGGCTTGATTCTATATAAGGATCCTATTTTTCTATTGACTATTTTAATGGTGTTGTTAATATGTTGATCAAAAGAGAGATTATTGTCAATGGTTATTCCTAACAGTTTGGTAGTAGAATCAGGTGAGATGACAGTGGCATTATTTGAAGAAATTGTGAAGTCTAAGGGGGAGGACCTAGTAGTGGGAGTAAAGAGAAGGAATTTAGTTTTTTTGGCATTAAGTAAGAGGTAACGTCTGGTAAACCACTTTTCTACTGTGTTGAAGATGTTTTGAGTAAGGGAAGAAAGTTCAGTAGGAGAGGTAGCTGAGCAAATAAGGGTGGAGTCATCTGCATATTGAATGCAGGTTGCTTGCGGAATTGCCAAATAGAGATCATTAATGAATAAAGAGAAAAGAAGTGGTCCAAGAATGGAGCTCTGAGGGACACCGATGGTGACAGGTAACAAGGATGAAATTTGATTCTCCCAGAGAACTGCCTGTTGCCTATTGCTGAGATAAGATCTGAACCAATCCATGGCTAGGATATCAAAGGAGAGAGAGATTCAAGAATGTTAATCAGGATGGAATGGTTAACCATGTTGAAAGCTTTCGAGAGGCCAATGAAGAGTGCAGAAGAGAGAAGGTTGTTGTTACAGTTTCTATTGATAGTGTCTGTAAAGGATAGGAGGGCAGTGATAAGGCCTAAAGCCATGCTGACAGTTTGCTATTATGATGTAGAGAGAGAGATACTGTAAAAGTTGTTGGTGAATGCATTTCTCCATAATTTTTGCTAAGGGTGATAGGAGAGCAATTGGTCTATAGATAGAGTAATCGATAGAGTTCCCACCTTTATGTAAAGGGATAATGTGGGAGACCTTCCAGATGTCTGGGATGGTTCCTTCTTGGATTGTCCTATTTATAAGTATAGATATAGGGTATGAGATTACTTTGGCTGCTTTTTGGAGATAAAGAGAAGGAAGTTTGTCAGCAGATGGGGTACAAGGCTTCTGTTTATGAATAAGTCTATAGATAAGAAAGGTAGAGATGGGTTGTAGTTTAAAGTTATGGGAGGAGTGTGCTAGGTTGATTGGAAGGTTGGATTTGTCAGTGTTTAGTTGTCTAGCTAGAGACTGTATGGTGTCAGTGAAGAAAGAGTTGAAGGTATTTGCAGTTAGGTGGAGGGTATCTGGATCAGCATCAAGAGGGGTGGGAGTTTTAGAGTTACCTGGGGACAACAGTCTATTGATACAAGACCAGAACTTTTTTGGATTATTTTGATGAGTTTGTTGAAGATTACAGTAGTAGTTTTTTTTGTCAGTAATGATTGCTTTTTTAGTAGTATTTCTAAGCTGGCGGAAATGAAGGAGATCAGAGCTATTTCTATGGCATCTCCATTTGGCCAAGACTTTGTTTCTGAGTAGAATTAGATTTTTTGTTTCCTTAGAGAGCCAAGGAGCTATGTTGGACTTCATTCTGATGGTATGTTTGGGAGCATGTTTGTCAAGAATGGATAAGAAATTTATATTAAAGTAAGTTACTGCATTTTCAAGAGGAAGGGATTTTAAGGGGCTCCAGTTGCATTCTCTGAGTTCATTTTGGAATAAGTCTATGTTAAAATGTTTGGTAGAGCATATTATTCTAGTGGTGGGGAGGTTATGTAAATCTTTCTTTTCTCTTGTAATGTAAGTCAAAGAGTGATCACTGACATCATCTGGCAGGGTTCCTACTTTGTAAGTTTGTTTAACTTTGTTTATGAGTATCCAATCTAAGATACTCTCTTTTTTATTAGATTTATTAATTCTTGTTGTTGAGGTGATGGTTTGGGTGAAACCATGTAGGTTGATGTGAGAGGTAGGATTTTCAGCATTGATATTTTTCCAGTCAATGTTGAAATCACCTAGGATTATTGTTTCTTGTGGGTAAGTCGTAGATACCCAGCTGAGAAAGGCTTCTAAAGTGGGCATATTATTACCTGGAGGTAAGTAGATGCAGATAATGTAAAGGTATTTCTTGGTGTTAAATTGGAGTTTGGTTATGAGGACTTCTACTTTACTATCCTGGGTTGGATAAGCTGGAAGGGTGGAGATATTAAGTTCATTCTTAAAAAGAATTGTTACTCCACCGCCTTTATGTTTTGATCGGTCGAGTCTCGCTATATTATAGCCTTGGGGGGTAATCTCATTATCTTTTGTATCAAGTTTTAGCCAAGTCTCAGTGAGGCAGAGAATATCAAAGGAATGGATGTCTAGGAGGGCATGTAGGTGAGATACTTTATTATTAATGCTTTGAATGTTCAGATGTCCTATCAGGAGGGAATTATTAAGTTTAGGGCTAATTATATGAAAGGAAGGGTTGGTAGGTCCTGGGTTGGGGTGGATGTCTCCATCTTGTAAGGTGGGATTATTTTGTTTTGTTATTAAGTTGTTTTTTAGATAGGTTTGAATTTTCAATTTTCGATCGGTGGGTTGGACAGGATTAATGTGAAAGAGTCTGTGGTATTTAGGTAGAAGGTAGCTAGGAGTGGAAGTAATGTTGGAGTGTGTAGTGAGAGGTGTATATGTGCAGGTTATAGTTTGTTTGTGTGAGTGTATAAGCTGGACATAATGTAGATTTTCAAAGGAGGTAAGAAGGTATGCTGAGAAGAGGGTGGTTAAGAGTAAAACTGATAGTATAAGCATGGTTAGAGTATAGGGAGCCATTTTTGTGGAGAAGTAAGGTTGTAAGTAGAGTGAAACGAAAGGTGTAGGAAATGCGATTGAAGGGGAGAAAAGCTAAGGAATCTGCAAAAGTAAGTGAGGGAATAAAAGGAATAATTACATTAGGAGTAGAGGCATCTAGCCCATTGCATTGTAGTTTGTGGGTTTTAAAGATCATGTCAGTAAGGCAAAATGATATGTAGGATTAACATTCCATTCCTCTGCTTTCCAAGTATGCTGGTGTCTATAGACTTTTCTCTTTGCATTTTCACATAAAGTGACTTTATATGAAAATAGGAGTGTACAAAAACATCACTTCACATCTAATCCTCATCCTTTCTAACATGCTGCTCTGGTGAGTGTTGCTGACCTCAGGTCAGTGGAGTGGAAGATAACATGTCTTGTCCTGCACATTTTGTATAGGCATATATAACCCTAATCAAATCTATTCTGGTATACATTTCCATTTCTGCTAATGAAGTACATTTACTGTGAAAATAAAATTTTCTGTGAAATGGCCAGATAGAATGATTTCCTGACTATGGTGGAAACATGATGATTGAATGAGAGAGCAATTTCCATATAAGTATGTATCTCTCTTATAACTGTATCTGTCTGAGGAGTACGATTTGTAATGTATAAGATGGAAACAACTTTCCTGTCTTATGTTACTCTGATGCACTTATTTTCAGTTTGTTTGAGACTGTTTGTGATACACCATGTATGAGTAGTTACCATTTGAAAGAGTGAACACTCACATGAGTGTATGCCTTTTACTAGTGTAACAAAAGCAAATGTTCATGAGAGCGAGCATTCTTTAAAATGGTGTTTCTGCCTGCATTCATTTGCATGGGATTGCATTATAGCAGGATAATGGAATTTTCCCTTACCCTACTGTTGTGGGATCTCCAATTTGTATATGTAATTTGACTTTGGTGTAAGGGTCACAGCCCCTGAAAAAAAATGTTTGATTTTTTTTTTTTTTTTTTGATATTTTGATCACTTTAGATGCATTTTAAAGTGACTGCTCTTTGAAGGTTTCCTCATGTGAATGTTTGCTTTTTAATGAGACATTCACATGAGCATATTCCAGCCTTTGCTATTTGGTTGTATTAAGGAGTGAGTGGACAACATTCCCCAGATTGCAGACATCAGCAAACTGGGTCAAACACACTTCCATGATATTGGCTTGGATGTCTGCAAAATAAGTGCCAAACAGGAGAGGACCTGGGACTGATTCCTGTGGCACCTCATCAGTTACAATGTTATATTCAGAGAGGGCCTAGAATTGATCCCTGTGGCACCCCATTAGTTACAATGTTACATTCAGAGAGGTCCTAGAACTCATCCCCATGGCACCCCATTAGTTACAATGTTGCATTCAGAGAGGGACTAGAACTGATCCCTGTGGTACCCCACTAGTTACAGTTCTATTCTCAAAAAAGAAACTAGCAACTTTCACAGATTGGGATCTATTGATTAGCTAATGTGCATTCATACCTTTCAACCTCTAAGCATGATAATTCTGGACAAAGCCAAAAACTATGGGGGGGGGGGGTCATGACAAATTTTAAGAATTTTAAATATTGCTTTTACAAACTTAAGAATTTGATTGAATAGTTGGTTTTCTGTTCACATCCATTTTCTGATCGATATAAAATCTGAAACTCAAATGTCTGTCATTATTTAGTGACATCATTCCTCAGTTATTTACCAGAAAACCACATATTTTATGATGAACAGAAAAAAAATATGAATTAAAAATCTGGACATTCTGTGAAAATCTGGCAAATTGAGAGTAATCTGTGCAGTCCAGTAGACAATGTAATAGTTTACATCGAGCTTGTCTAATTTTTCAATAATACCAGCATGGAGATGGTGTTTATACCCTTGGCCAGGTAAAGATAAGCCATGTGCATAGAATAACCACAGTCCACTGCCTATGTTACCTTTAAAAAGAAGCTGACTAGGTTCAAGAACAGGACATGCACTTCACAAAGCTAAACTGACAGGGATTTAGAACAGTTAGATTGTTGATGTCTGCATAAATGACTTCTGCTATGATAGGTTCCATGGCTTTACATGTAAGGCTGCTGAGGTTGATGGGTCTATAATTGCTTGGGTAAATAGAAAGATGACTCTTGTGTAGGGGAGTCATGACCTCTGTTCTGCAAATTTCAGGGTTTTGAGTTGGTATAATGGTTAAGGTGTTTCCTTCACAGTCATAAAGTACAAGGTTTGATTTTCACCCTTGAAAGGGAAATTTTCTGTGATTAAAATAGTCCACAAGGTCAGGTAACCTGGTAGTTACCTGTGAAAGCTGTAGAAAGGCTGAGGTTCAACAGTTTATGTAGAGGCTTGGACTGTGCATAATTGACACTGATGAGAATAAAACTGGGTATATTGTCCACTCCCATGGAAGTTGTATTTATTTATTTTGCTTTGACAGGATTATTAGACTTATTCCAAAGTGATTTCAGGGTAAACTTAATATGCCGGGAAAATGAGGGCAAGGCTAATTTGCTGTAGACATGCAAGTTTCAATGGATCTCACACACTGCCCTCCCGCTGCAAGTCTCTCTCTCCTGTCTCAGAATCAGAACAAAGCTAGCATTGCTGTAAACTTGTACTTTCATACTCACATAGATACCTGGTCTGTTTGTGAGGTTTTGTGTTTCTTTTTTATACCAGCACGCTTCTACATAGTGCTTTAAATCTCCCATGCTCAGGAGTGCAAAAGGCTGCAGATGTACTGTTGACTGACCTGACTGTTGGAAGAGAAAGTGAAAGTGATTGAAAGAAAGCATATGTGCATGCCAACACCCTGATTGGTTTGAAGAATGTGTGTGTGTGTGTGTGTGTGTGTGTGTGTGTGTGTGTGTGTGTGTGTGTGTGTGTGTGTGTGTGTGTGTGTGTGTGTGTGTGTGTGTGTGTGTGTGTGTGTGTGTGTGTGTGTTGAAGAGCTGTTCTTCTATCTGGTTATCAGCAAAGTGCTTTTTATTTTATTTATTTATTAAATGTATTACTGATAACAGCAGAAAGGACTTTTTTTTACTTCCATGCCAGGCTGCCCAGTGAACACCAACCATAGGCAGCTGCCTAGGTCACCTAGCGCTGAATCTGGCATGGAGGAAAATGACCACACAGTGTGCTCATGCATCTGTTACAGTTTTGCTGAGGCACACTGTATTCACCTTAACTATGTTTTTGCTGATCATGCTGTCCAATGCCATTGGAGTGTTTGGACTCAAGACGGACCATAGGTTGAGCATACCCAAATAACACAGCATGGCCATCAATGTACCTTAGGTTTTACACCTGGGATGCTTCATCATATGCATGGCCGCAAACCTGTAGTTCTACATCATCAACATCCCATGTGTCCAGAGTGTCACATGTTCTGATGGTCATCACCTTGATCATGGCTAACAAATAAATTATAACGACATGCATCTGGAACATTTCACCCCAGAACCCCACTGAAAATTGGCTTGTTCCAAGTCGGACTTTCCCAGTTAATTAATGTTAAATAAATAAATATATTGGTTCCTGACTTAGAAACCAATTCAGTGTTCATGTGCATGCTCTTGTAGTTCTACACTGTTACATGGACCACATCAAGCCGTGATACTGTAGGCCACCACAGTGCACATCGTCGACATGTGTGGCATAGCGGCTCCACCCAGGCAATGGTTGACATCCTCAATGACACCCCCGCCACATGTTTATGTGTACCTCTATGTTTGAAACTGAAGTATCAATTCTGTTTATTGTAATTCACCTGAAGCTAAGCCTGAAGAAGGTCCACCTGAATCAGTTCTCAATATCAAATGAAAAATAAAATAAAATATATGTGTTTTTTGTGTGTGTTAACAGCAGACATTACTTTTCAATCATGCTAATAACTGAAAAAACGCTGTTCTGTAAACATATCAACCAACTTACAGATAACAGCAAAAAGCCACGACCCAGCCCAGACTCAGTCTGATCTTCCAAGGGTTCTGTTACAGCAGAAGCCTTTTCCAAAGTATTAAGGCAAGTTCTGTTATCTCACACCCCAACCAGAATTTTGCTACTTTTTCTGTTTTAAATGTTGCTGCTTTTTCTGTTTTAAAAATCAGGTCTAAAAAGCCACACAAGACTTCCTGAACAAAACAGCCCTTTAAGGGCTGATGATTTACAACCATGGTTCATTAAATCATGTGCAGACTATCCCCAGGATTTGATAAAATCTGTGTAGGGTCCGTGAAGAGCCTACATGGAATGCACCCATGTACACGGCCACTGTTCCTCCTCAGCAGCACATCATGCATATTAATCATGGCGTGCTGCTGAGGGAGATTATAGTAACAGGGATATTGAACCCTTGTAAGCAGTAGTGTAGAGGCTGTATCATGGTTGTGGCTTGTGCAGGGAATCCCTGGACAGCTGTTATGTACAGAATAAGAATCCCTGTAATGTACCCTGCTAGTGCAGACATGTGTGAATTTTAATATATTTTGTTTTATTTATTATTACTTTTTTAATGTCCGTTTGCACAGGCCAGCACAGAGCATGGCAGTGCTCAGCTGTGTTTACACATACACAGCTCACACCTACCAGACATCTAAAAATATAAACCAGATGTGATTATTTAGTTTTGTCTACATATTTTCATTTTATTTTTGTGAATGACCATTTGCACAGCACGGAGCAGTGCTTAGCAATGCTAGCAGGTATCTTAGTAGTTTATGTGAAGGTATACTGGTTTTCTTACTATCCAAGTAACTAAATGTGTAGAGTCATGCCCTAAAGTGTTGTAGTTCCTGGGTTTGAGTCCCCAGCCATCATACCTTTTTACTTTTATTGTTGTGGAAATGTGTGAGGTGACCTTAAAGGGCAGTTTAATTTTAAAACAAAAATTGTTACATTTGGAAAAGCTGAGTGGTGCTAAGCACTGCTTAAATATGGTTAATTTCTATTCCTGATTGCACATTGCTAAGCTTCACTAAAACACACTTGTGCGTGTTTACTTGATGCTCAGCTCTGCTAAGCTGGTTTGCTCCATCCTAAGCAACATGGCATTTTTTGAATGTTACAGTATGATATGTAAGGGCAGGAAAACAACCTATATTAAGGCCAATAGGCAGGAATTCTGCAGCATTAATTGGAGTATTACTAATTTGTTGATATGCCTGGCGGTCTTGGTGAGGGTGCGCTCTTTAGGGTGGAGAGGTGGGGTGTGCAGGAGTCCAGGATGTTTGTTGGACTCCTGGTCCACAACTACAAATCCCATCTGTTTCAGGGGGATTACCAGGGCTCAGAAAGTAAAGCTGAAGCCTGGTATCGGTTGACCAGGAATCTTACCAGTGCTACTGGTATCCCCATCACTGGTGAGCAGTGTTGTCACCACTATGATGACCTGAAGGAAAGGAAAAAGGGAACCTTGGACACCTGGTTCCAAGAGTCTAGGGCTGGGCATTCCCCACAGATATCTAAGTATGTTTCTCACTACTTTACTAAAATATTAGCTGAATCCATGCTAAACTGGTATGCATAATTGTGTGCTTCTCTTCCAACAGCTGCAGCTGAACGGACTCACAACATTCAGTCTCATGCCAGGTGCCTGACCAGGATGTGCCTTTAGTGTGGCAACTACAGATATTTTCTGATAACTGTAGTGCAATAAACAATAAACAATACCAATAGCAATAAGCAATAAGGTGTAAAGCAGAATTGTGGTTTGATACCTGTGTGCAAATAACTGCTTTAGGGCTGTATTAATTGCATGTATGTTCCAATGTCACTGCAGTCAACTGTAAAATTGAAATAAATAAAGAATGCAAAAGTAAATGATAAATGTGTTGCACAACCCATTATATGGTTCAGGGCTGTTTTCAGGCCACGTTCAGTCAAATAATGCTCTGTATTCCTCCCACCCCAGAAGCAAAGTATATGGGTAAAGTAGCCCACTGTCTGGGCAGATATCATGTATATACTTCACAGATTCTAAGGAGCAGTAACAATAAAGTGTAAAGCAAGATTCTGGTTTCATAAATAATGTGTTCAAATAACTAAATTAGGGCTGTATTCATTGCATATCTGCATTAATGTCACCGCAGTCACTTGTTAACATTATGTGCACATGCCCACTTTTTTTTGGGTTCTACTCCTCTGCCTGCCAAGTAAGGCATGGTGGCTGTCCATTCTAATTAATGTACACATTTATTTATTTATTTTACATTTGTTTATTGGGAAGGTATGACTGGACACAGGTCCATTTTCAGTGGAGGGCCAGGGAGAAAAGCTCCACACAGAACAAAACAAACAGGTCAAGTACACAATACATGATCTATGTTAATGAAGTTATAACATAGTCAGTCTCCAAATACACATAGAATAAAGATGGATTGTAATTTTGTATAGTACATAGTAAACACAATATACATTCTTTACATTAATGTTGATAGAACATTTATATAATCAGATGTAAAAGTGTCATCACTTATTATGGTATTATAAATGGGAAATATCTTATGCTACATAGGTTCATAGGTTCATAGGTTGGTACTAGGCTATCGGCCCTAGGGCCTATACAAGCCTGTCCATAACATGTCCCTGGCTATTTCTTCCCACACTATTTACCTCTCTGGACCCCTGTCTAGCAGGGCAACTGACATGATCCCTGGGGTGAATTTCCTTTCTCCCATCTGGTCATCAAGGTTCCTTTTGAAGATGGCCGAAGCGGTGCTCTGCTTGACATGTATGGGCATTCTATTCCAGACTCTGGGGAGTCTCTGAGTCAGGAACCTATCCCTCCAGCATGTTTTGTTTATTGTGATGACAAGGTTTAGATCCCTGGAGCATGTAGCTCTGAGGGATTGGGATTTCTTTAAGTGTAGCATGTCCAACAGCTCTGGGTTTGACATGGCCTTGTATGTTAAGCAGAGATTGCCACGGAGTAGATGATATGTGACAGAGTATAGCTGGAATATTTTAAGGTGGCCAGCACAGGGCATCTGCTTTAGGCCTGTGATTCTTTTAGTGAGGTATTTCTGCGGCCCTTCCAGTTGTTGCAGATGTCTTGAGAGGTACATACCAAATGGGTAATTGTATTTTATAATGGGTCTAATGAGGGATGAGTATAGTGGGACAATGACCTCCTTTTTTCTGGATGAAAAGCCCTGAGTGATGAGGTGTGCCACATAGAAGTATTTCCTGACTGTTGTGGCGATGTGGTTATTGAAAGTGAGACCACTGTCCACCTGTGTCCCTAAGTCTCTTATCACACTTTTGGTGTTTAGTGTACTACCACCTATGTGGTAATTCATGGGTACATGTTTTTTCCCAAAGGGGATAACTATACATTTCTTGGCATTGAGCTTGAGCCCATGGCTCTTGCACCAAGCATCTGTTTCTGTAAGACCCTTTTGTAGAGTATTGACATAATTTGGGGATTCAATAATGGCTCCCAGTTTGCAGTCATCTGCGAAATTTGTTAGCCGGAGTCCCTAAGTGTTGGCCTGTACATCAGAGAAGTAGATGCCAAACAAGAGAGGTCCCAGGACTGAATCCTGAGGTACTCCACTTGTCACTTGCCTGGAGCTGGATTTTGAGTCAGCTACTTTTACAGTGTGGGTTCTGTCAGTAAGCCAGTTGGCAACCCATCAAGTGATACAGGGTTTAATGCCCAGATTAGTAAGTTTATCTATGATTCCAGAGTGGGGGATGGTGTCAAAGGCCTTGGCGAGGTCCAGATAGGCTGTGTGGACTGCCTTACACTCATCTACGGCTCTGGAGACTGATTCAAAGAAGTCAATCAGGCTCAGGAGACAAGATCAGCCCTTCACAAAACCAAACTGGGTGGGGTCTAGTGATTTAAGGTTGCCAATGTCTTTGTTTATAAGTTCTATGATAATACATTCCATGGCCTTGCGGATCAGGCTCGTCAGACTGATAGGTTCATAGGTTCATAGGTTCATAGGTTTATACTAGGCTATCTGCCCTAAGGCATTTATAAGCCTAGCCCAAATTATTGTGGCTTACGCCACCCCTTATATGAAAAAATACTGTGCCCATTAGTTTGTTGTGCCTCTGTCCAGCAGTGACCCAGAGATGATTCCCAGGGTAAACCTACGATCTCCCATCCACAGGTCTAGATTTCTCTTGAACAGAGTCAGCGAGGTGCTCTGCCTCACATGGACCGGGATTTTATTCCACAGCATAGGGAGTCTCTGAGTGATAAATCTATCCCTCCAGCACGTCCTATTTATATCCGTGCTAAGGTTTAAGTCGCTTGCTCTAGTGGTTTTGGTGGATTTGGATTTTTGAGGTGGAGCATGTCCATTAATTCCGGGTTGGACATGGCCTTGTATGTCAGGCACATGTCACCTCTGAGCAGACGGTATGCGACTGAATAGAGCTGGAGTTTCTTCAATCTGGCAGCATATGACAGATTTTGGAGTCCCTTTATCCTTTTGGTGAGGAACTTTTGGGGTCTCTCCAATTGCTGCAGATGTCGGGTGAGATACATCCCGAATGGGGCATTGTACTCGATCATTGGTCTGATAAGTGAAGAGTACAGGGAACAATGACCTCACTAGATCTGGATGTGAATCCCTTCATGATCAGGTGGGCAATGTAGAAGGTCTTTCTAACCACTTTAGCAATGTGAGTGTCAAAAGAAAGGCCACTGTCAACCTGGGTCCCCAGGTCCCTGATAACCTCTTCTGTGCTTAGTGGATTTCCACCTATATGGTAGCTTGGGGTTACCTTGTTTTTCCCGAAGGGTATGACTATACATTTTTTGGCGTTTAACTTCAGGCCATGGCTCTGGCACCAGCTATCTGTTTCCGTGAGTCCCTTCTGAAGGATATCCGTGTCCGATGCACTTTCCACTATGGCGCCCAGTTTGCAGTCATCTGCAAACTTTGTCAGCCAAAGTCCTCCCATGTTGGCCTGTACTTCTGAGAAGTAGATGCCAAACAAGTTCCTGGGATCCAAGGTAGATCCCCACTTTTGGAGTGGGATAACTGTAGCTGTGCACCACTCAGTGGGCATGAAGCCTGAGGTGAGGGTATGATTAAACATGACACTTAGGTGAGGTGCCAGTTCATTTTGTAGTTCGTGTAGTACACATCCCATGATGTCATCTGGTCCCATGGATGCTGTATTCTTAGCTTTGGAGAGTGCATTTTTTACCTGTGTGGTCATTATTACTGGAATTTGGCAATCTTCCGGTATTGAGATGGGCCATTTAGGGGGTGAGAGGGGTTGAAGTTGGCACTGAATCGATCTGCTAGGATATTGGCAATATCCTTGGGATCAGTATATTTAATACCATTCTGTTGCAGCTCAGAGCAGGTCTGAGCATTGTCATTTAGATTCTTGACATAGTTATAGATTGCCTTGTAGTTGACTTTGGAATATTTGATAATTTTATTTTCATAACTAGCTTTGGAGGATTTTATGAAGGATCTCTTCTTATTGAGGCTGGTAAAAGAGTTTTTTTCACCCTGGGATTTTCCTCTTTTCTGAAACAGTTTCTTCCTTTTGTGTAAAGTTTGTTTATGGCATAGGACCACCAGATTGGCTACCTTTTTTTGGAGGAGAGCATCTTGGTTCTATTTGTGATGGCATGATTCATGCATGAGTGGATGTGCTCGTACAGTGCCTTAGTGTAGGACTCAGCAGTTGAACTTTCAGTTCCCGTCTGCATGGGTGTCATGAAGTTTGTAACTTCTGACTTGAGTAGCATGAAGTTGGCTTTGGAGAAGTTTTTTTACAGAGGTTTCCTTACTGGGAGGTGGGGGTGGGATGTGGATGTTAAGGGTGATTATCTTATGGTCTGACCTGACCAATGAGGGGGTGACCATAGGTGTGGAGCATCGACTTCCCATGTTGGTAATGACCAGGTCTAGTATATTGAAGCCCCTGGTGGGACTATGGATTAGTTGATCCAGGGCTTTGGAATTTATGAATTTCAGGAACCGTTGGGGAAAGGTGTTGGTACACGAGTAGTTTTCCCAGTTAATGGCAGAGTAGTTGAAATCACCCAGTATTAGCATGTTTGGTTGTATAATATTATTTTCCAGAATGTTCAGAAAGGTGTAGTGAGAATCTTGGGGCATGGTGGGGGATCTGTAGCAAGCTACAGTTTGGATTGCAGTCTTACCTAGTGTTAGTTGTACCTGGAGAATTTCAGATGCATTGTATTGGGCAACAAACCTGGTGGTGTGAATATCCTTGTTGATTATGGGCACTCCTCCACCTTTAGTGTTTCGATCCTGGTTTGTTGGCTGAAAAGTGTGGTAAGAGTTGTAGCCTGGTATTGCAGAGGTACAGTCCTACACTTGGGTTTATATCAGCCAGGAGGATGTTAGTGGGCAAGAGTGGTAATATGATGTAATAACTGAGTTGTTGTTGCTAGTAGTTTGGGTGAACTGGCATAACTGAGAGGTGAGCATTGTGAGGGGGAAATATAAGACAAGGTTGAATAGTGAACATAAGGTGTAGGTGATAACATAGTTCAATATTTTGGATCAGTATAAGTCAAGTAGAAACAAGAATAGTGGATTTTTAGAAAAATTCAGATTGGTTAGTTCTGTTGGTCAAAAAGAAAAAGGTATGGCAAACTGGGTTGTGGTGAAAAAGATTGTTAAGTGTTTATCGTGGGGAGTTACAGGACCATAACCAGTTATTTGTGTAATGCACTTTGAGGTGCTTTTTAAATGATGTAGTGGAGCTAATGGAGGTCAAATAGGTAGGTAGGGCATTCCAGGCCTTGTAAATAAGGTAATTGAAGAGAGATTTACCTATGTCACTATTTATTTTGATACTTCCAGGTGGTTTTGGGTGCTAGATCTTAAGGTTCTTGATGTTGAATATGGCTTAGTTAGATTCTGGAGTACTGGAGTTTTAGCTGGGTAGTAACACAGTTTGTGAGCCAATGCCAATTGATTGAGTTTCAGAACTTGAGGTAGCTCAAGCTAGTTTAGTTGCAGAGCATCAGTGATGGGTCTTAAATTGGGATTCAGTCGCAAATCTAGCAATCTTGTTATAACAAGATTCCAATTTGTTCAGATCAGTTTTGCAGAGGTTAGTATTCAGGATGCATAGAGGAGGGTAGACAGCAGGTGTGTCCTGGCTATAGTGGTTTTGATGTATTTAGTGAGAAATTTCTTGTTCCTATAGAGAAGTCCTATTTATTATGTGAGATTTCTTTACAGTTTGGGCTATATGGATATCGAATCAAAGGTTGTCTATTTCTACACCTAACAATTTGGTATGGGAGGTAGGGGTGATCATGGTTTTATTGCTGGATATAATGGTAAAGTTGTTGTCTAAGGGGGGTTCTGCAAGGGCTGAAAAGAAGTTTTATTTGGGTTTAAGATATAGTGAATCATGTCTCAGCTTCAGTGAAACAGTTTTGGGTTAGGGAGTGGAAGTCATCTATTGTGTGAGCTGCACATGTGATGGTGGTGTCATCAGCATATTGTACTACTGAGTATGGAGCCCTGAGGGCCCCCTAAGGATACTGGCAGGAGCGAGGATAGTACCTCTCAAATGTCATGATTTTTCTTAATGTAATGACAACTGCCCAATCTGTCTGTTCCATGATTAGCAGATAAATGATTATCTGAAATGCAATGTATTTGCAAATCTGTTTACAGAACACCTTGGTAGTTATGTACATGCACATTTTGTGAAACTGTTCTGTTTAGTTGTGTACCTCCATTTGTTAGTGCTTGGCCCATACTGACCCATGCTAACAGCTTGAGAGGTATGTATGTGTTGTATCAGCTATAGAAGAATTTGAGGCACTGTACTCACAATTGACACTGCACACCTGTAGAAGTATGTAATATCAGCCTGTGTATTAATATCCACTGTGACTTCACTAATGGTATGTTTTTCTCTCTCTCTCCCCACCCCTTATTTCCTCTAATTTATTATTGTTATTTAATATTATGATTTAATATTAATACATTTTGTTAAACTAACTGTTTTGTTGGCTTTATGGGTTATTTCATTTTGGTTAGCTATCAGCAAACTTACTGTTATGTTATTTAATGTTGTGCTCCACATAATATACCTTAATATGTATTTGGATTAATCAATATTATGTTCCATTAATTTAATACTAACATTGGTTTGGTTATTACTAACCTTAACTTTTTGTTATAACTAATTTACTACAATACAACAAGGTAGACTGGTGCCAGGTGATCCACTTACCTTGGCTCCTCCGGCCATGGCACCGGGGCCCAACACATCTGGAACCCAGCCTGGTGGTGCCCCCTCTGCTGCTCCTGCACTACTTGTGGTATCGGGTAGTTTCACCCTACAGGCCGGGGCTGGCCCCCCTCTGGGAGTGGTGGTGGAGGGGGTATTGTCACCCATGATGAACTGCCAGGATTGGTGCACAGGATTGTGTTCTGTGGTTTTGGATGCTGCCTTCCCAGAATGGAGGGTATGCTCTCCACCCTAATGGGGCAGCCTTGCCCTGGAGCCTAGCCTCCATCACTGCCAACTCAGAGGCAGTGAAGGAGCAGTGCTGACAGTCCCATGGGTGATGACTTGGGTCATGCTGCTACCTTGTGAAGGCACCTGAGGCTGGGATTCCCCAACACCCTCCCTATCCAAGGTTTCACCTCCCTCTTGTTTCACACACCATCCCTGACTGCTGTCTTATCTGTTTTTCTGTCTGCCAAAGCTTTCTCACCATTCAACTTACCTCTCCCAGACATACCTATGTCCCTCACCCAACATTCCATTCTCACCTGTCCCCCCAAAAAAATATCCCATACATAGCTCTCCATTTCACACACATGTCCATTGGACACACTTAATTTGGTCCAATTAGCTTGACAATGCAGTTAAGTTGTCCTCATTCCTCTCTTTGGGGTTGACCATCTAACTTCATCTACAAATTCTGTCAAAGTGCACCATTGTTGCTTTACAAGAAATGGATAGCTATGTTTTTTCCTACACCCTTCCTGCAAATACTTACATGCCTTTCATTATGTTTTCCCTCTGTTTGCCCCCCATTTCCCCACTGTTCTATATCCCATTTTTTCTTTTCATAAAAATATTTTTTGAGTGACACTGATTGATGCATCTCATTGCGCAGCATCACTAAGCTCAGCTAAATGAAGTTATATTGATATATGTGTTTTAAACACGTACAAAATAAAGACCTGTCTCCTATTTCAAACCTAAGATCATTGCACTTGCAGACCAATACATTAACCTGCCACTCCACACAGCTGTTAATTAATACAGGTGGTTTAAGCAAAACATAGTAATTCCAAGTTACTGTCATTAAGCGTGTTTAATTAGAGCTGCACATCATGCCATGTCATGCAAACATGCTAAAAGAGTAATGCAAAAACTGGGAGTGTAACTTGGAGTCTGGTACAGGACTACACTACTAACCACAAGAAAGCTAGCCACAGACTAATAGATGTAACTGAGGTCTCTAATTGCATGTAAATGGGCACTTTTATCAGCAACATGTTCAAGTACACCTGCTAAAATGACAAAATACATGTTCAACTGGGACTCTGGTGGAGAAATACATCCCTATAAAGCCAGGTACATAATAATGGATGTATAGAGGTATGTCACAGTCTGTATGTGTGCAAGTATACCTTCACAAATACATATGCTGTAACACTAACTGAGTAGCTCAGTCTGTTAAATACTTTGCAAACAGTAAGGTTTGCCACACATGGTCCTGGGTTCAAGTCCAGTGGTGTGTAGCATTTAAATTACATTATTGTGAAGCTATTGATGAATGACTGAGCCATGCACTCTTTCTCCACACAATGCATGTCAAATGAAATGTCTGCTTTTCAATGATGTAAGTCAAAGGCCTGCAGATAGGAACACACTTGACATATCCCTATAGCAACACTATAAGTGCATAAAGTGTCAGGCCATGCATTAATATGTATTCACATAGAATTTTAACTTAGGTAATGCAAATGAGGCCCACTAATATCAGAGTGCCACACACAATCATTTCATAATGATATTACAGATTAGCACAGCTGCACAACTAACAGACACACATGGAGGTCATGCTAGTAACAAGGACTGCCAGCATACATGTTCCAAGTGAGTACCAGACTGCAACACATGGTCTGACAGTTGCCCAAATGGTGGACATATTGTTATATTTATCCCCCATGTTCCTCAAGGACATAACAAACATGTTGCCCAGTACTCTGTTAGTGATACCGTTGCCTAACATACTTACCTTGAACACATGCTTTAAGTGGACTAGAATGGGTACCCTCACTGTGGCTATGCCTGTACAACAAGGCATTGTGGGCTGACCTTGTCCGTGATGTTAATGCCATAGGTCACCAGAGCAGGACATATGAGCAGTTTAGACACCATGCTACAGATATGATTAATGCTTAACACATAAGAACAGCAGATATGGCCGGGATCATGTTGTCACCAGTGGAGGGTCTGCAGCAGAGCAACCACTCTCAGCCACTGAGAAATTCTTGGTGAACCTAGGAACACAATACAGCTCTCAGGCATCAATCACACCATATATTGAGGCTGTGGATGCCACAGTTTCCGTGCCAGAGCAGCATCCAGGTAGGCTTAGTCTGATCAGCACTGGAATACTGTAGCATTCAATGTGTCATGGTGTACATATCTTTACATGAGTGTCACGTGTTTGTTCTTTGGGGTTTAGTGTTGCCATTCCCAGTGTGTAGCAGCATAACTGTGATGCTGTATGAAGATGGCATTCTCACTGAAAAGTTTTTCTCCAGACAGTGCCTATAGGATGCACTGTGGAGGTGTTAATTGTTGTCTAGGATTTTGGCCAGCATAACAATTAACAAAGTAGCTACTGTAAAAGTAAGATATATGTATCACCCTGTTATAATGCAACATGCAGTGGTGTTTACAATACCTATCCCTCAACTTTTCACAGGTCCATCAGGAATTGGACAAGGCCATGCTCCTGCTCCTAGTAAGCACAACACTGTTTTATTACAGACGTAGATTTCCTGCTATGTATTCCCTAAAGTGTCATGCCATGCATGCTGGATGGATTGCTGTACTGTTGGCATGATTGCTAACTGCACAGATATTTTCTGACTGTATACACTTTAAAGTCAAACCTATGCCTTGTAGGTGTGACCACACTGATAGATGTGACAGCATTGTCAGGACATTACAGATTGCCATATGTGTCAACTGTGCAGAGTCTTCCCAAATGTCAAGAGTGTACCTCATTGTTGGTGATGAGATTGCTGTGTAAAGAGCTTTTATTTACATGTTGTTACAGCTGTTTGTGGGAAAAGTAATGTCCTCATATCCTACTATATGAGGTTGTGGGTTAAACAGATCTGTAATAGTGACAACAGTGTATAGAGCTTTACATATATAGCAACATAGTACTGCAGAGCATAATAGTGCAGATATTAATGTACTGCTTTTCCCTTTCTTATCACAGGTGGCTGGAAGGGTTGGTTTCTGTTCCCTGCACAACATGATGTCAATGTCTCTTCAGACTCGGATGATGATGGTGGTCAAAGTGAGGCACAGGTGGAGGTTTCAGGGGCTGAATCTGTCTCACAGGTTTACATCCCTCTTCTGCCATCATTATCACCCCACACAGTCAGTATGTCTACACATACCCAGTTCTCAGAGGTCACAAATATTGGACAGTCAGATGGTGGGGACACTGAAAAGGAAAGTGTGGCAACTATGACTCCACTGAGTGTAGACACTGACCATAGCAAGAGAGCTGGTGAGGGTCCATACAGGTGGATTGATAGGGATGCTCGTAGGAGGTCTGCTGTATTTCCACCACCTGTGGCAGGTGCCTCATCATGGCTTACTTGGCCTATGTTTTGGGCCATCATGGAGGCACAGGCATGTTCTGAAAGGAACTCCAGATGAATGCTTAGGGATATGGATGCAGCACAGTCTGACATCAGTCACTGCCTCCACCACATTGGTGATACCCTGAATTGGTTCACTGATGCAGTGGAAAGAATGTGGTCTGAGACAGATTGCAGAATATCTGTCTTGTAATGCACATTGTCTGTGATGAAACATCTGGTTGGAGTTGGGCGTCAGATTCATTAATGTAGGTCAGCAACTCCATCTGCTGAGATTCCATGTGGCCTTGCACAGTCATACTCCCATAGTGGCAGTACATCCAGCGCTCCAGATGGGAGTGTGCTGTCCACATCAAGATGTGGCAGGCCATGGGTTCATGGTCCTGGGTGGTCCAGTGGAAGACACGGTTTCAGCAGACAGCAATCACTGTCAGGTCCTAGCACTTCTTCTGACCTTGAGCATATATGTGCCAGTGCAACTCGTGGCAAAGCCAGTTCCCATGGTCAGGGACAGAGACAGTGAACTGTCAGCTCTACCATGCGCAGTTCAAAGCTGTCCAACATACACACATGTAGGGCTAGCACTGAGCTTGACTGTGTTCATGCATGCACTTACAAACCACTGTCAAATTTAGGTCACCTACAGACACACATGGCACATTTCTATGGTCCATCTTGCCTGCTTCCCTTCCTGACTCACACACATGCTTTTTACATGCTGGGTCAGCCTAGGCCTCCTGCACCCCCACAAAACACCCTGTGCAAGTGATGATACTTGTGCCATATCCCTGTCATTCTCATCATCAATGCAGGGAAATGAAGCCACAGCATGTGCCTGAAACACAGGGTGACTGTATAATTTAATATGTAATTTTGTAATGCACTGTTGCTTGGCCATGCCACTTGTACTGGTCACTGAAAGATACTGTATGCTGACATTTGTAATGAGTAAGCCACATAATTTTTTGTACCTTATGTTGTATGATGTTGTAATGGTTGTATACTTACACAATGAAAGATGTCATGACTTGTTTATGGTTCAGGTTTAGGAGTCTGTAGGGAATACATATAGATACACAGTGGCAATAAACCCATAGATGTCACAGCACAGGATGGAATGACAGCACAAAAAAATATATATTTCTTCAGCAAGGTACAGAACTGTAGGAGTATGGCTCCATAGATTTATATGTGTATAACAGGCAAACAAGAACAATGGCACCATCCAGCCTACTCATGCCTGTGTAGTGACATAGAAAAGGTGTGATTGCACTCAATGGTAGGTATGTTGAGTGTCAAATACAGTATAACAATGACAGTCTGGGATTTACATGCCATACCTTTCTGTATAGAATATGCAACATTGAATAGATCCCCACATCCTACTGACCAGTGACAGTCAAAGGCTACATTACTCTCTGTATCCATAAGTCCATGAGTAATGTTTCAACTGTGTGTGGTGTGCAGACACTACTATATTTTCCAGGGGTGGATGACTTTCAAAAGGACAGTATTTTGCAGTCCTTGGCATTTTCTATTTTTCAATGGCTCTGACAACAACTGAATGTGTTTCTCAGACCATCCTGGGTAACTGCTGATTCTGTGTGGAATTCAGTGACAACTCCTAGTATGCAATCACCTGCTAATGTAATCAGTCAGAGGTCACTGACAGTGGCTGTGTCTGCAGAGAAGGGAATAGCTACAAGAGTTACTCCATTAATGATGTCTGAGGGAAGTCCACTGATGACTGGCATCATTCTAGCGTAGGTCTATCCAATGCTATTTTCCCCGATTATCACTATCAGACACTTGCCTATCCACCAGCTAACATACCACTCTGTAATTAACCTATACAGTTTTCATCAAGGTCTGCTAGTCTAATGTTGTCAAAATCTTGTCAATCCATGGTAGGTGGAGTGAGTCATAGTCCCATCATCCACTGCATAGTGTAATGCTCAATGAGGAACACAGGTTGAGGTAGGTAGGCATGATCTGCCCTTGAGCAAAGCAAACTGTGTTTGGTCCAGTGTCAGTAGATGTCTGACATTGTTACTGATCGTATCCATGCTAACTTCTTTTATGGCTTTACATATCAGATGACTGAGAGATTTGGGGACACTGTTTGGCACTGCATGTATTGCAGTTACTTCTATCATGTTCCAAGAAAAGAGTCATCCAAGGTGTCTGTACAGAGCACAGACAAACAAAGGAGGAAACATAATATGTATACCCTGTAAAGGTAAGGTGGGAGGTTTTACACAGGTATTCTGCAGTTGGACACTACTTAGGCATTGTGTACTTAAAGGACACAATTACCTTGTGAAGAATGCGGAAAGCTGTGGCATCCTCTGAATTGCTGGTGCCTGGCTACTACTAGTGCTGGTCTCACCACAACCACTCTCTCATGGAATACCATGATCCAATGTTTTTCTGTCATCACATACAAAATGTTACTATGAAACACATGATGAGAAGCATGACACAGCCTGTTTGTTCACCCACATAGCTGTCCCACATCACAAAAGGCTCTGTAGGCATCATATACCCTTCTCCAGGTAGATGCCTTGATTATCAACCTGAGCAATCAGTCGGCTTTGCATGTATTATGCCTTTTGTACCAGGGTTGGTGGTATGTCACTAGGGAACTGACAAGATGGTGATTAGGAGCACACCTGCAGTGTCACAATATAATTTGCAATGTTCAGTGACATAGATGTACAGGCTTGCTGAAACAAGCAAGACAGCAGTGGTGATCCATCTTATGTGACAATTTCACAGCACTTCATGCATCCTGCCCTTCAACATATTAATGGTGGATATCTGCATGACATGGCTGTGAGGCCTAATGCAGAGGACTGACCACCTCTGGCCAAAGTGTGTCCACCTGCCAAATGTCCTAGGTATGTCATACTGTAAAGTTATGCTCCTGCAACATGTATGTGTCACGTCACACAACAACCAGTTTGCTGTCTGGTTGCTTGACAGGCAATGTACACTTGCAAGGCCAACGTAATGTCAGCAAAGTTGAACAAGTCCTCTGTGCATGCAAGGTCATCCACATCCTCACTGCAAAGTTTGCCTACAAACACTGTGTTTGCAGTTGTCAACACCAAGGGTGTGGCATCACGACCCTAACTTTGCATGATTTGCACAATGTCACATTTGTAGGTATGGTATTGGGACAAAGCCTAATGACAGGATTATGCTCAATCCAAGGTCCACATGGCTGGCAAAGGATTGTATGGCACAATGTCAGGTTCTGTGTTACCTTAGGGGATATACATAAAGGTGACATGCTACATTTCACCATCTGTCATGGGACTGCCTAACGATGGCATGATGTGACATACACACAAGTATGACTGTATAGCTAATGGAACTATCAATGACTACTGCTGAGATGTGAAAAGTGTCCCCACCCCTCTACTTCTATGCCACACAAACACAAACCTTGATTAAATGGTGTCCCAAACAGCAGTCAGCACATATGGCAATGACCATTTTGCCAACATGCACAGCTCACCTTCTGCACCACCCACACCCACATACACACCACATTTGCATGTGTGTAGCTCCTTACCAGAAGCATTCCCAAACAACAGACACCTCAGTAAATCCCACCTCTATAGAGCACAGTATACATAATAGTGCATACACCACCATCTCACTGGTCAAACACCTGAGGCAAAACACAAAATCAAGCCTATTATTCATATGTGAGTATATCACGAGGCACATTGATATCCATGTCACCTGGTACATATGGGGAACATCACAGTTAGTTGTCTGTGGGTTGACACAATATGCAATACTACACATTGCTGCAAATCAAGGAATATCAGGTAACATAATGATGGCATCAATTTCATGCAGGTGTGTATGACTAGGGACATATGTTACCGAACTGTATACAGACACATTACTGAACTTAGACACTCTGTGTCTCTTGCGGGTATGCCAATAGCTTTCAGCTGCATTTGACACTCACCTAAGATGATGGCTCAATACACACAGAAATGATGTATATGAATAATTGCCTTACTATGTGGTGTCATTGAAAGGAGATCCACTACGTCTGCCTAGGATGACTTGCTCAACAGATGTCAATGCTTTGCCAGAGATGGTCTTCATTCCTCACCCCGGGGATTTTGAGTACTGGCCAAGGCTGCTGACACCCCCACAGTGCATCCTATTGGCACTGTATGGAGGAAAACCTTTCAATAAGAATGCCGTCATAATACAACATCACAGTTATGCTGCCACACTCTGCAAATGGCAAGACTAAACCCCACTCTGTGGAAGCTGTCCCCACCTTGGACTATGCAAATAATTGTGCAGTCAAAGACACCTGGTTCAAGGCTGTGGACAGTACCACAGCCATACCAGACAACATGTCATTCCACATGCTCAGACCTCAAACTGACAGTGTGCAAGGTAATACAGGTGGTGTATACATATTTATTAAGGATATATACATATCCAGATTTAGTGAAACACTGTGCTTTCCTGGAGACACTGCAGGTGCTATTCACTGCTGGAAGGGTACTTAATAAAGCCATTTCCAGCTACAGGAGCATCTCCATGAATCCAGACACCCCTTGTGCTTATTTGAATGTACTTGCATCTATCAACATATATATGTACACCATGGTTTGGGGTCGCATTAAGTAACCACCAACTGGATTGCTTAGTTGTGCTAAAGTTCACTTGCACAAAGGTTAGTCCATGTCCTTAATTACAATGCCCTGGACCAGTGGTGTGACATCTCCACAAGGACAGCCAATGTAGTGCTTCATGTATTTACCAATATGGGTGATCACTGCAGTCTCCCACTGGGAGGTCCTCCCTGGTGAGATCTAACCACAGATCAATCTCACTAAAACTATCAGACCTACCCCCCACAGGAAATACAGAAATATACTTCAACAAAGCAATTCTTTACCTCCTATGGGATGGTTTACATAGCAGAATTGCACCTCCCCCTCAGATGGGTCAGGCAAGTATGTAGACCTTAACACCCATGCATTATGTAAGCAGCAGTAGAACTGCAAAGACTTGGCTTTACCTGACAGGAGGAACATGAGCTACTCATGGCACAGCAAACTTGCCTGGTGGACAACTACCACTAGCAGGCTTTATAATAAGAGGTGGACATTGCTGTGTGAGAGTTGGAGTGGTGGTGCCCCCTAAAATGGAGGTACAAACTACTCAGCTAAAACAACCACATAATGTTGTTGTGACATATTTTAGAAACAGTATGTGATAAAATTAGCCTCTCCACAAACCAGAACCACAACGCACAATTGTAGTTGCATGTGTAACCTCAGATGACAGGCCCAGATTGTCGGTGAACTCGTAGTTAATGATACCACATATAATGGGTCTGTACTCATAACTAACCTGTTGTCCCACAGGTTCTGCATCAACTTCATTCCCCTGTCCCCACCACATGTGCCACATGACACTCCTACAACCTGTCCCATATTGTCCATATTTACAGAGCAGGTAATAACTATCCTCTCTATGGGGGATACACAGCATCTATTGGACATGCTAACATCCCAGGCTTTGTCCTACATGGAATCCAACAGGCATTACTAACACCACTGGGAAACCCTTGCAATCATATTGTAACCACTGGCTGCATCCCAGCTGAGTGGACAATGTCAATTGTTATTCCCTTGCAGAGAGGTGGTGCATCCAATGACCACCCAAACTATAGACCTATTTGCCTGAGAAGCCATATCTGTCTGCCTGTGGGGCAAATCATCATCAAACTGATCAGCAAACACATATATGAGCTACAAACAGTTGACTGTACACAATTTAGATTTCTGACAGGGAAATCATGGCTGTTAAATGTGGCGGGCATGTCCAAGTGTCACAAAGGACCTGGGTGAGGGGACATCAGGCCATACAACCCCCTGGACTTAGCCAAACTGTGTGACTCTATCCCCTACTCAAGCATAATTGACAAAAGCACTCACTTACGCATCCACATTAATATCATTATAAGGGTCACTAAGTGGCTCAGTGATGGCACAGATACTCAAAATAGGGAAATTCACCTCCAATAGCTGATCTGGAAACATCAGTTTTCAACAGGGTTCAATCATGGGTCTTTTACTACCTGGAATCCATTTAACCATGATACAAGTGAATACAGAATGGCTGTGGCTGACAACATTGGCTGTTACCTGCAGACTGTGAGTGGTCATAGACTCTGTGAGTTATGTCAATATCCTACAAGAGGGTATTGATGAACAAATGCCTGTTGACATACTAATATCCATAAACTCCATGCAAATATATCTGTAGTATCATTTCCATCAGTAAAACCTATGTTCCTGGTAAATAGCACATCAGTCACAACATGTGATGTACATACTCAGTGGTGATATACCTGGGCACACAGGCCTGGCCACACAGGTGTGCACCTAATGTACTTGTGATCACCATGTCTCCCCAGTGGTAAGATAGGAATCATATGTCATAACTGAGGACACAGACATACAAAACCGACATACTCTTAACCTCCATGTACTCTTCCCTCAGCATGCCAATATTTGAGTGCAATGGCTGTTTGGTAATGTACCTTTCCAAGCACTACTGGCAATTGCACAACACACAAGGGAACTTCACATCTTCAGTATCTGTTCAGTGGGGATAGTCTGAAACCAGTGTCATTGTAGCCCAATATGATCTCTGCTATTCATACAGGGCAATGTGTGACCTTGCTTGATTGTAAACGCTGCATATCTGTAGCTGGCATGGTACATGGATTACTCACTCTAAGGACATTAACCTGGTATGTGACATTAGTAATACATGCTCGTGGGTGAGATCTGTCTAGCAGAATTTAACATACCGTTGAAACAGAATTCTGCCGTATGGCAATCAAAGCACCTCAGAGGACCTAGTTAGATGCCATCTATATGATTGGCTGGGTGACTGTCATTTCACCACAGTGCTGCTGCTAGTGTCCATTGTGGACAGGGGCAATATGTGCTGATCATGTAAATAAAAGTATAAACTTGGCTTGGATGAGGGCTGCAGGGCAATTATGCTACTAAAGTACAAAGATCCTATGATTCCATAAGTTGATGTAAAATACTCTTAACGGCCACACACACAAACCTGGCTACATAGAGGATAACATCCCTTCCAATTACTGTTTACAGGACATGGCACAGGACACACACTGTAACTTGGCTGCATGTAGATTAGAACACTTACCTATCTAATGGTACACACTATAGATCACAGTACATGATGCACATGCTACACCTCAAGTTTTCTACTGCTATCTCTTTAGGACGTAAAATGCTTGATTACATCAGCAGGCCTAGTTTTGGTCAGGCATTTGGAGCCCCACATCACCTGCCACAACCAAAATACTACAAAATGCTTCCTTTTTCTAAGTTACTGAGGTGATCATATTTATGTTGTACATAGATACACACACACACACACACACACACACACACACACACACACACACACACACACACACACACACACACACACACACACACACACAGTGAGTGGTCTGGAGTAAGATTAAAACCCCTCCCTATCTAGGTTTACACACTATAGATCACAGTACTTATTGCACACACCACACCTTAAGTCTAATGCTAAAATGGCAGCTGGTAGTCTTAAGATAGATGAGATCAGCACACCTTGTTGAAGTGGGCAGTTTGGAAACTGGCACCAACTTACAGGGCCAAAAAGTGCAGAACCATTGTAGTTTGATAGTCAGTGAGGGATTTTCAGTTGTTGTGCAGTGGGAATACTTGCACGTAAACACACACACACACCCTGAATGGCCTGGAGAGGGATTAGAGCCCCTACCTAACTAACCTTGTACACTACAGATCACAGTACTTATCACACATGCCATGGTTGATGTCTGTTTTATATGTGACTGCAGGCAAACTACTTGTGGATTACACAAACTAGGCTTGTGCTGAATAGCTTCTGTGGCATAGAGAGTGATATTGCTTCATATTGCTATCTGCATCTAGTAGTCTAGCAGTCAGATAACTGCTATTTATCCTAGCTATGTATCTACAGTTACCAGTTTGGCTATAGGTGGCTGTTTACATTTGGATGGGCAAGCCTGTGGACAAGACTAATGTGCCCTGTCCATGTGTGCATAGACAACATTATACATTGCACCACTTGCTCACATGTTGCTGCATGTGTGATGACATCCAGCAGGCACAAGGGTCTGTGGGTAAGTGCATTATCTACAGTTGATCCCCTACTTTGGATCCTTTGAGCAGCATAATAGATGTGTGATAGTGCAGCTTTACTCACCATTATCAGGGTATGTAGGACAATTAGTTGCCATTTGTTAACTGGATTGGTCCAACTAAGCTATTTGGCCCATTTTCAGTGGAGACCTGAGGAGAAAAGCTCCAAGGATACAGAAATTCACATAAGTATTATAATAGTAGAAAGAAATTGACAATGCAAAAATACATGTGGTTACAAGCAAGAGTACAAAAATCCTAGAGTCACTAATCTATAACATAGAGTTAATAACACAAGAGGTACAGACAAACAGTAAAAACTAATAAAATATAAAATGTGCGGAAGTACAAATAATGTTGCAAAAGTCCTAATGGTGTATTTTTGATAGAGTGAAACAATCGTGATGGAATTCATGGAGGATTAAGGTATGGGCAGGATTTTGAGTTTAGGAAGTAATTTTTGACTTCTGTTTTGAAGCAGTGAACATTAATAATGTTATGGATGTTAGGAGGTAGCCTATTACAAGCTTAGGACACAGAGTTTCTATAAAGGAGTTTGCCAATGTTTTTCTTTGGTTTCTAGATGTTGAGAAGGTTTTGGATAGAACTATGAAGTGAACGAGCAGAGATATAAGGGGATACTATGGAAGATAGAGCAGGGCAGGCCATAGATTGGTATAGTTGAGAGTGTGTGAGCTGCAGTTGGGAAAGAAGTAAGAGCTGGGGAAATTCAAGCAATTTCAGTTGTTTTAAGGCAAAGCAATGATGTGATTTGTATTGTTGGTTGCTTGTTGGCAAATCTGGCTATGTTGTTATAGGTTTGTTCAGGTTTGCTTAGTAGGGAAAACTGGAGATGGGTAAGGATGGGAGAGGCATAGAGAACACAAGGAAGGAGGAAAGATTGAGCTAGGGATGGTCTGGAATTTGGAGCTAGGAAGCTTTTATTTCTTTAGAGAAGATCAAATTCATAGTTTGTTTGATTTTTTGATACAGTGCTGTATATAGATAACGAACTTTAGCTGGTCATCTATAATGGTACCAAGTAATTTAGTGCAAGGATCAGCTTTGATGTGGGTGTTATTGAGAGAAAAATGGTAAAGGTGGATTTATGGTGGGAGAGGGATCTAGGAAGGAAAAGTAGTAGCTTAGCTTTTTTGGAGTTAAGTATAAGTAGATGTTCAGTTAGCCATTTTTCAACAGATGAGAAAGTGCTTTGAGTGATGTTAAGAAGGTTAGAGATGTTATCAGAGATGGAGATGACAGTGGAGATGTCAGCATATTGTATAAGGGAGGAAGAAGAGCAGGAGGCGTGTAGATCATTAGTGAAGATGTTAAATAGGAAAGGGCCAAGGATTGAGCTCTGAGGTTGTGATGCCCATGCCGTGGCCCAGCAATCAAGGAGCTTCAATCCTCACCACTAACACCAGAGAGGGTATCTCATATAGGAGAAAGGCTAACAAATAAACACAGTAAAGTGCAATTTCCCTTAAGAGCACACAGAGATCACAGTCAGTCTGGGGCTGGTTACTCCCTTGCTCCCCAGGTCCCCAATAAGACTCCCCACTGGCACAGCTATAGGGTCCAGATCTCAGCCTAGCTGGCAAGCTAAAACCTCCAGTGCCCTTTCTGTCCAACCAGTGCTTCATGTCCCTGCCCAAGTAGCTGATGCACACACACCCCTTGAGATAAGTATTTATACAACTTCACAGACACTCCTGGGAAAGGCTGACACAGATTCTCTAGCTGTGCCCCTTTACCCAGACTATATGGTAGTAATTACTGCCACCACCAGCTAATAATTATCAGCTACCCAAAGGCCCTTAAAAGGGTATCCAATTATTACTGTGCAGTATTATTATCCAATAGTAGTGTAACTTAAGCAATCAAGGCTTATTGGAAGGGCTTATTACAGAATCACTTATAAGCATGCAATGTACTCTAGAGCTTAATGTATCTCTACATAAACCAGCCACAGTTCAAAGGTTTTAAAAATATTTAAAAATAAATACTAAAAACACAAGACAATACTACTACACCACGGTGCTATTCAAAAGTTCAGAGATCACACAGAAACTTTAATTCTGTAGAACAGTTCTGACACAACAGAAAAACACTTAGTCTAATCTTTATAGTCCTAGCTATTCCTTCAAGAAAACATACTTCTAAAGTAACTTACATAGAGCAAGGAAGTGCTGAGTTGAATAGTCAGACAAAAATGCTTAATAATCTCTGGTTCTCACTGTTTAAATTGAAACTAAAGCTCTGCTAAACATTACATCATCTTTTACACCGTCCTGGTTCTGAGGCCACACAGAAACTATATTTATATTCTTTTACACATAGAGCAATAAAGGACATTCCACATGTAAATTCTGGTCATTAACTTTAGCCTTAAAACAATAGGCAGGAAGCCTTCATCTAGCCTAACCGGAGCCGAATTGTAAAACATCAAAAGCAGTGATGAAATAATTTTAATTTCAAAGAACGATTTGAAATGCTAGACTTAGTTTTCCTTACAGCAGATGGCAATGTTGCTACCATCTTAAAGGTCAACATTTTAGTATTGTCTTTCATTTAAGAAACAAGCATGTATTTTGCATTTATATGTACAACTGTCAGAATTATGTATCAAATTCTATTTGGCTAAGCTGGCAACCTTCATCCATCTCTACCCAATCCTCACATCTCTTCCCCCCTTGAGAAATGCCACTTGATAGGGTTAGGTCTATCTGAGTGTACCTCACCCCATTCCCTGTCTTGAGAACCCATCTGCATTGGCATTGCTATTCCCACTGTGGTGCTGCACTGACATATCATATGATTGCAACCCAAGGCTCCATCTTAGCAACTTGGTATTTTGCTGGCTGGCTCTGATTAACCATATTAGGGGGTTGTGATCTGTCATTACAGTGAATTTTCTTCCATACAGATAAGGCTGAAGTTTCTGCAGTGCCAACTCTATGGCTAGGCATTCCTTTTCTACAGCTGCATAGCATTCCTCCCTAGGTTGGAGCCTATGACTGAGAAAAACCACTGGGTGCTCTTCTCCCTCTGACAAAATCTGGCTAAGTACAGCCCCCACTCCATGGTTCAAAGTATCCACTTGCACAACAAATTCTTTGCTGTAATCTGGAGTGGCTAACACAGGGGGTCCTCCCAAAGCTTCTTTAAGCATCTGGAATGTCTGCTTACATGCTGGGGTCCGCACTACCTTATCTGGCCTGTTCTTCCTTGTCAGGTCTGTGAGGGGAGCAGCTATGGTACTATAACTGGGGTACTAACTTTCTGTGGTACCCTGTTGTCCCTAAAAATGCCCTCACCTGCTTTTTAGTAACAAGTGCAGGCCATCTTACCACTCCCCACTCTGTCTTAGGTAGGAGACCTCTGCCATACCCAGGTCTATATTAGAACACCGAAAATTTAAAATGCTGAGTGTTCAAATATTGACCCATTTTCAGTGAACGCTGACAATATCAAAGAAGCAGAAAACCAAATTCTTTACTAGGGAAAGAATTCTGTTGTCCATTTCTGTTGCTTTGCTATTTTCAGCTCTCTTTTGGAAAGTTACGAGTCGGGTTCAGGTAAGTGTGCAATTGAGTGTGGGTTAGGTATGTGTGCGATTGTGTGGACATGAGGGTTTGGGTGGGTTAGGTGAGTTAGGGTTAGGGTGCGAGTTAAGTATGTGTGCGATTGTGTGGACATGAGGGTTAGGGCAGGTTAGGTGAGTTAGGGTTAGGGTGCAGGTGAGGTGAGTGCGCAATAGCGACGGACCTTATGGTTAGGGTTTGGGTTAAGGTAAGTGGATAGTTAGTGGTGTGTGTATAGTTTAGTGTAGGGATAGGTGTAAGATTTTAGGTGTATGTGTGTGGATTGCTGTTTGTTTGGTGTGCTTGTGTTGTGTGTATGTGTTTTGGAGCAGCAAATTTTTTCCCTAGGAAAAATAATTGTTGTTCTGAATGTTTAATGTTTGGTATTTTCGATTGCTAGGGTTCGATATTAGAACACTCAACAGTTTGAATGTTTGGTGTTCTAATATAGACCCAATGTACCCACCTGACATTTGCTTGGTTTAATGGTCAACCCTGCCATCTGTAGTCTGCCCAGTACTGCCCAGACATGCTAAAGGTTCTTTGGCCAGGAATGGCTGTAGATGGAAATAGCATCTAGGTAAGCAAAGGCAAACCCTCCAGCTCCTACTAAGATATTATCCACCAGCCTGTGGAAAGTTGCTGGGGCATTCTTAATCCCAAAGGGCATCTTTGTGAACTCATATTTCCAAAAGGAGCCACAAAGGCTGACTTCTCTCTAGCACTGGGAGTCAAGGGCACCTGCCAATAACCCTTGGTAAGATCAATGGTTGTAAGATACCTAGCCCCACCCAGCTGCTCTAGGGCCTCATCTGTTCTAAGCATGGGGTATCCATCTGACACTGTGTGACTATTTAATTTCCAGCAATCCACACAGAACCTGGTGCTGCTCTCCTTCTTTGGTACCAGCACAACTGGGGAGGCACAGGGACTGCTCTACTCTTGAATCACCCCTAGTTCCATCTCCTGTACCTCTTCTCTCAGAGTCTGTCTGACTCTCTCAGGCACCCTATAAGGGGCCTGCATAATAGGTATTTGGGGTCCTATATCCACCTGCTGCTGCACCAGGTGGGTGAACCCTGGTTTCCCAGTGAACATGTCAACAAACTCCTCCAACACTGTTTGGATTTTCCGAACCTGGGTAGGCGATAGCTGCTGGGATATTGCTACCCCTACCACTGAGGTGTCAGCCTGAGCCTCACTGAAGAGATCAGTCCCAAGATCTCCCTCAGACTCCTCTTGCAATCCACTGCAAATGCTCAGCACAAGGGCCTCCCTATCATGGTAAGGTTTCATCATGCTAACATGGTACAATTTGTACCCCAGCCATCTGCCTAGGGGGTTCCACCATGTATTTAACATCACTTACCTTTCTTACCACCTGGTAGGGTCCCTCCCAAGCTGCTTGCAACTTGTTGTGTCTAACAGGAATGAGAAAAATTACCTGCTGACCCACAGCATACTCTCTAGCTTGAGCATTCCTGTCATACCACACCTTCTTCTGTTGGGCTTCTGCCAGGTTCTCCTGGGCCAAGCCCATGAGTTCCCTGAGCCTTGTCCTGAGGTTTAGGACATATGCCACAACAGACTCCTTGTGAGACTCACATTCGCCTTCCCACTCTTCTCACATTAAATCTAGAGGTCCCCTCAAACTATGCGCATACAGCAACTCAAAGGGTGAAAAACCTGTGGATTCCTGGGGAACCTCTCTGTAAGCAAACAACAGATGGGGCAAATATTTGGCCCACTCCCTCTTAAACTGATCTGCAAATGCCCGTAGCATGGACTTAATTGTAGAGTTTCACCTTGCAACAAGACCATTAGTATGGGGATGGTAGGGGGTGGCCTTCATGTGCTTCACCCCACAGGACTTCCACAGACAAGCCAGCAGGAGCTGACATGAAATTGGTACCTCTGTCAAACAACATTTCTTTTGGGAAACCCACCCTGCTGAAACTCTCTAACAAAGCATTTGCCACCTTCTCTGCCTCAATGGAGGACAAAGCCACTGCCTCAGGGTATCATGTAGCATAATACACTACCACTAGGATATACTTTTTTCCCTGTGGAACTCGGGGTACTCAGAGGACCCACAATATCCATAGCTACACTCTGAAATGACTCCTCAATCACAGGCAAATACATCAAAGGATCTCTCACCTTGTCTTCTGCCTTGCCAACCTTTTTGGCACTGCTCACAGGTCCTGCTGTACCCTGTTACATCTCTGGAAATTCCAGGCCAATAGAAGATTTGCATAATATGCCTCTTTGTATGTTTTATGTCCATATGACCTGCAAAGGGAATATCATGGGCTATGGCTAGAAGTGCAGATGGTAAGCTCTAGGCACTACTAACTGCTGTACTCTCTCACCTTCTAGTCCTCCCTCAGGGTCCACTCTCTGTATAGTAACCCTTTGTCCCAGTATACAGATTCCCTTTTCCCTTGAGAATCAGGTGCCTCCCTAGCTACCTGCCTCAGGCCTTGCAATGTAGGGTCGGAGAGCTGAGCCTGTTTCAACTCTCTCCTTGTAACCCTTTCCAGCGCCCATTTCACAGGAAGTCTGGCATCCTCTGACAGCGGTGCCTCACTGTCAGCCTGGGTACTACTACTCACCTCTACCTTTGTAGTCACTCTGTCCAAGCAAACATCAATACCCACAAGCAGCTGTGGCTCACATTCAGGCTCACTGCTACAGTGTAGCTCACTCCCTGAAGTAACCACCTCACCAGTCCTGGCTGCAAGTATGCAGTCTATCTGGGTCTCCCCCAGAATACCAGACCCACATGCTTGTCTCCTAGCCTGACTGCTTGTAACTGCACAAGCACATGGTACTGCCTCACCCAAATCCTTCCCTATCAGGACATCTGTAGGATGGTAGTTTAGTACCCCTGTTGTCTCAAGACAACCTACTATTGGCATTTTGTCTTTCCCAGTTACTGGCTACCTCACCTTTGATTCCCCACCTTGCCTCTGTGGACATCTGTATGCCACATGGCTCCACTGGTTACATTCAAAACATTTCACCCTAGGTCCTGGACATGTACCTGGAATAGTGGCTTCCCCTGCTACTGACAAATTCTGTCGTGGCAGTCTGTGCTGCCCACCATGGGTTCATTTAGACCCATGAGCAGTACTGGGGGTCCCCTTCCTGTGCAGGGCTGCCCTGCTTGCCAGGTATAGGTCTCCCTTCTTTCCCAACTCATCTGAAGTAGCACATTGTCTATCAGCTAACCAGATCCTCATGCCCTCAGACAAAATACTAAGGGCTTGTTCCCTCACCAAAACGTCTGCCAACCCTTCAAAAGTCATGACCTGACATCCACTTACCCAGCTATGAAAATAAGTGCTCAGTTCAGCAACATATTCCCACACACTTTCATCTGCCTTGTGTCTATGCTCACAAAACTTTTTCCTATACATTTCAGGTGTTAGATTAATATATTCTAAAAGACATTTTTTTACAGCAGTATAATCAAAACAGAGTCAGGCATTTTTTTATAAAAAAGTTACAGCTTTCCCATGAAGTAAGGGGGTCAGGATCCGTACCCAGAGCCTTTGGTCAACACTATACTGTTTGCATACCCTCTCAAACATATGAATGAAACTCAAAATTATCCCCCTCTTTAAATTGCAGAAGAAATTTACTGACCTGTTGTGTTTCTGGGGTCCAGTTACTCCTTTCCCCATTACCTCCATGACTCTGGGGAAGAGTAAGCATTTCCCTCTCATGCTTCCTCTGATGCCTCCTTTTCTTTGGCTTCTTTCTCCAAACGTCTGGCCTCCAACTCAAGTCTCTTTAGCTCCTGCTGGATTTTTAAATCCACTGCAGAAAGGTTGAGCTGTTCATTCTCTGAGGATATTGTATCTCCACTGCCAGTCTGCTTGTCCTCCTGGTTACTGTTTTCTGATGCAGCTGTAACCAAGGCTGCAATCAGGTCTTCCTTAGTCAGGTTTCCATGCACCAGTCCCCTAGCCTGGCACATCTCCACCAGCTGGCTCCTTGTCAGCTTTCCATACTCCTCTGCTGACATGCTGCCTGCTCACCCAGACAAAGATAACAAAACAAATAAAACAATTGTGATGTGAACTCTGATTATTCACTGCATGGCTGATTTAGAGTACAAAACACCTACAGAGATCACTGTACATAAGCTACAGTATTCACTCTACCCACACCACTACAAGCCAGTTAGTATTTTCCAACTAATTAATATGTGATGTGGATATCCCACCACTGCCACCAATTAATATGTGACACCCATGCCCTGGCCCAGAAATCAAGGAGCCTCAATCCTCACCACTAACACCAGAGAGGGTGTCTCATATAGGAGAAAGGATAATAAATACACACGGTAAAGTGCAATTTCCCTTAAGAGCACACAGGGATCGCAGTCAGTCCGGGGCTGGTCACTCCCTTGCTCCACAGGTCCCCAGTAAGCCTTCACACTGGCACAGCTATAGGGTCCAGATCTCAGCCAAGCTAGCCAGCTAAAACTTCAAGTACTCTGTCCATCCAGTGCTTCGTGTCCCTGCCTACGTAGCTGATGCACACACACACTCCTTGAGATAAGTATTTATACAACTTCACAGACACTCCTGGGAAAGGCTGACATAGATTCTCCAGCTGTGCCCCTTTACCCAGACTATATGGTAGTAATTACTGCCACCACCAGCTAATAATTATCAGCTACCCAAAGGCCCTTAAAAGGGTGCTCAATTATTACTGTGCAATATTATTATCGAATAGTAGTGTAACTTAAGCAATCAAGGCTTATTGGAATGGCTTATTACAGGATGACTTATAAGCATGCAATGTACTCTAGAGCTTAATTTATCTCTACATAAACCAGCCAGAGTTAAAAGGTTTTAAAAATATTTAATAATAAATACTAAAAACACACAATAATAATACTACACAACAATGCTATTCAAGGGTTCAGATATTACACAGAAACTTAAACTAATTCCATAGTACAGTTCTGACACAACAGAAAAAACACTTAGCCTAATCTAATTTACAGTCCCAGCTATTTCTACAAGAAAACATACTTTTAAAGTAACTTACTTATATAGAGCAAGGCAGTGCTGAGTTGAATAGTCAGCCAAAAATGCTTAATAATCTCTGGTTCTCACTATTTAAATTGAAACTAAAGTTCTGCTAAACATTACATCATCTTTTACATCTTCCTGGTTCCCAGGCCACACAGAAACTGCATTTACATTCTTTTACACTTAGAGCAATAAAGGACATTCCATATGTAAATTCTGGTCATTAACTTTAGCAATAAAACAATAGCCAGGAAGCCTACATCTAGCCGGACCAGAGTGGAATTGTAAAACATCAAAGGCAGTGATGAAATAATTTTAATTTCAAAGAGCGATTTGAAATGCTTGACTTAGTTTTCCTTACAGCAGATGGCAATGTTGCTACAATCTTGAAGTTCAACATTTTAGTATTGTCTTTCATTTAAAAAACAAGCATGAGTTTTACATTTATATTTACAAATGCCAGAATTATGTATCAAATTCTATTTGGCTAGGTTGGCAACCTTCACCCATCTCTACCCAATCTTCATAGAGGGATGCCATTCTGGATAGGATGGAAAGACGAACAGGAAGATTGCCATCTGACAGACTGGAATCATTTTCAGAGGTAGCTTGAGAACCAGTGAATAGCAGAGGGGGAGAGGTTAAGTTCAGTTAGTTTGGAAATTATTTTAGAGTGAGTGACAGTATTGAAAGCTTTGGACAGGTTGAGGAACAGGCAGGACACTAGAAGATTTTTGTCTCTGCCTTCAGCAACAGTGTGAGTGAAGGATAGGAAGGATGTGTAAGTACTATGTTTGGGCCGGAAACCATGTTGTGTAGAGGCTAGCATATCTCTTTCTAACAGATATCTAATAAGCTGGTTGTGAATATGCTTTTGAGGATTTTGTAGAGTGGGCAGAGAATTGCAGTGGGTCTGTAGTTAGAAGTGCCTGTAGAGTTACCTACCTTGTGTAGTGGTATGGTGTAGGAGGTTTTCCAGTACTATACAGACATCCACAAATATATTAATGTATATAACAGGGATGAATTATGTTTATATATATAAGTATATATTTATATGTATATAATAGAGACAGATATGCAATCTAAGGGAGAGAAAGATAGTGACAGACAGATATGTGTACATATATTTATGTATGTATAAACATATCTATATGTAACAGGTCATTTTGAGCAAGGGGCAACATAATTGCAGTCTGTTTAACTAAGTGTATGAGCATGCCCAGTGGTATTGTCAGTACTTACAAACTGACTCCAGGCCACACCTACCTGTACTCCAGTCTGGGATTTTGTGTGTTACTGACAATGACATCTGTTCCTGTTTCTGCAGTCCTGCACTTCACTCAAATTGTCCACTGCATTGTTCAGCTGTCTGATGTAACTAATATGTGACAGAGGGTTATAATGTTACTCTACACACAGACTGAACTGACAGTCTATAGTAAAAAAAAAACAACTTAATAATATCTCCAGATTATTAGCATCAACACCATCACCCATGTTAACTTCCCTAGTCCACTGAGTCACACAAGCTACCAGACAGAGAAGAGTTGATCATTACACAATCAACAGCATAAATATGTACACTGTTATTCTTGCATTAAGTGAGACAATGTGTGATTAATTTCTGTGCTCCTATATTTTATTTTATTTATTTTACATTTGTTAACCGGGAAAGTCCGACTGGACACACATCCATTTTTAGTGAAAGCCCGGGGAGAAAAGCTCCAAAAGCAGGTCATAAATAAATTAAACAAGAATATCATACAGAGATATAGGTTCCATAGAAACATGAGTTATGTATAGATGAACAATTCCTCTAGGAAAGTCAGCATACAACATTCTAGTAGTAGGGTTTATACAGAATATAAAATATAAACACAAGAATATCATACAGAGATATAGGTTCCATAGAAACATAAGTTACGCATAGATGAACAATTCCTCTAGGAAAGTCAGCATACAACATTCTAGTAGTTGGATTTATATAGAATATAAAATATAAACACACAAAAAAACATTTTTTCTTTCAAAATTATGAGTACTCTCAATATTTTGTTACAGAAATAACCAGTGATTATTAAGCTTTACAGTGCAAGGAATTAGGAGACCTTTAGTAGAATCCTTGAACAGGGTATTGGTGCAAATTAACTTGAGAGTAGTGTGAACAAAGCCAATTGTTTGAGAAGTGGGTTCTCAGGAGTTTCTTAAATTGAATAGTGGAGGTAGTGGAAGTTATTTGGCTAGGTAGTGAGTTCCAGATTTTGGCAATAGTGCAGGCAAAGAGAGATTTGCAAGCATTATTTTTGTGTCTGAATGCTTATTAGGTTATGAGAACTAGATTGTAAGGCTCTGATAGGGATGTGGGGATTAATTATATTTTGAAGTGCAGAGTTTTTTTCTGGAAGGTAGAAGAGATTATGCACTATTGTGAGTTGATTAAACAGAAGAAGTTGAGGTAGCTTGAGCCAACTGAATTGTTTAAGGGCGACACAGTGGTGGGATTTGTATGAGGTTTCAGTAGTGAAGTTGGCTATTTTGTTATAACAAGATTCCATTTTGTTCAGATCAATGGATCATCAGGTTACTGCCCTGAGATTGTCGGGACTGTTGGTATACCATTGCCGAGTTACTGTTAAAGCAGTTAAATGGGAACACTGCTGTGTTGCGGGTAGGGGAACAACACCACATGTTCTGCTGGGATACACAGTAGTCCAAATAACATGTTACCCCACTGTTTAAAATCTCCCTTGACTGATATAGTGAATATTCCATGCATGAGGCCTAGTGAATATTAAAAGACACATGATAGTGAGCTGGGTATCTGTAGTCCCACATGGATGTTACTTCTGTCCAAATAATGTACTATATTTACTTGCATAAATGTAGCAAATCCATACATACAATACCATATCATACTAATTCTTGCAAGTACTGTGTAGGTTAGAGACTTACATTGCAAATGCAGCAGTTGCCAGAACTGTACTTCAAGGCT
>NC_056726.1:1067427190-1067639690 GCF_019279795.1 Protopterus annectens | reverse complement strand
GCAACATTTCAATTAATATATTTTGCATCATAATTTCTCCTTAAAAATAACATTTTCTTTTATGACAGTTACTTATTAAATGTCCTTCCTTCCGTCAAAAAAAAAAAAAAACAAGTTTTGGGATGTCCTCAGCATCTTAAACACCTCTATTCTTCGCCACATTTATCATGCTTGACATATGTATATATTTTTTCTTTCTATTTTTAATACAGTAGTACAATCTCATATGCCAGTCCATAAACCTATTTTATCATAAAGTTTACCAATGTCCAGTACTTCTATACATAATCTTTCCTTATACCGATGAGTGCAACTCACAATAGAGTCTCCTATTATGTCTAAAGTATTGAGTTGTATGTTGGTGCACCTTGTGACAAAGGGGAATACTGCCAGCACAGCTATCTGGAATTTTGTAAATAATTATATGTCATTTGTGAATATCAACATGATTTATATAAGATGATGCTTGTGTTATAACTGTATTAGAATTGTGTGTCATGTGTATATTAAACTGGTATGTGTGATAAAAAGTATTTTATAAAGTGCTTGTGCTTAATATATAACCGCAGTGTGCCCTGCTGGAAAAGAACAGAAATGTACATGCACTATTGTAGCTGTTTAAATGTATATATTTTAACAGGGGAAACTGGAATAAAGGATGTTAACTTCAGAAAAATAGCTGAAATTGAACTATTTTATGGCTACACAATAAAAGATGGAATCTTTCAGTTTTCAATGCAGCTAGACATAACCCAGGATTTAATAAACTCTGTGTAGGCACCGTGTAGAGCCTACACAAGATATATCCATGTACATGGCCATGGTCCCCCTTGACAGTGCACCATGCCTAGTAATAATTCTGCGCTGCCAAGGGAGAGCATAGGAACAGAGATGTTGAATCAGTGTAGGGAGATGTGTAGAGGTGACTTGTGGTTGTTGATGCCTGATTAGATGTTATATACAGGGTGAGGCTCCCTATAATGCACCCAGACACTGTTGAGATGCTGTGAATTGTGTTAAATGTGTAATATGTAAATCATATGTTTTTTATTTTATTTTTTTTTCTGCATTTTTGCATGGTGCAGAGCTCAGCAATGGCAAGTCACGCTTACATAAAGGCAGCTGACACCTGCTACAAATCTAAAACTAGAAACCAGATGTTATCAATTATCATAATTAATTATTTCTTTTTTTTTTTTGTTGTTGTAATTTTTATTTTGTAATTGCCATTTGTGGGTTGCGGTCACAGAACCGAACACATCTTATACATACATAGCTGATACCTGCCAGACATCTAAAAATAGATACTGGATGCAATTAATTATTTATTTATAGGTTTGTGCTGTGTGGTGCTCAGCAATGCTTACATGTAGCTTGGTAGTATATGTGAAAGTATATTAGTTTTCATAATGTCCAAGTAGCTAAATGGGTATAATTACAGCCTTATGTGTAGTAGGTCCTAGGTTCAAGTCCATAGCAGGCAAAACATGTCTGTAATTTAATGTGCAATTTTTGTTTCATTTAATACAAAATTGTGAAATATGGTACTGCTGCACTATGCTAAGCTTTGCTCAACCATGCTAAGCACTGCATAAACATGTTAATGGCTACCAATGTTTGTGTGGTGCTAAGCTTCATTAAAACCATGGTTGTGCGAGTTTTCACACTGCTTATCTCTGCTTAGTTGGTGTGTGTGCCGCTAAGCAACACAGCAATTTTGTGAATGTTGCTCAATGATGTGTAAGGGTGGGAAAACAGCCTATATTAAGTGCAATAGGCAGGGATTCTGCACCATTCATTAGAGTTAATTTGACTGCTTGATATGCCAGATGGTACTGGTGAAGGTGCATGCTTTTGGGCACAGAAGTTGGGTATTCAAGAGTCCAGAGTCATTGTTGCGATCCTGGTAATGAACCATGAACCCAGGCCAATTCAGGGTGGTTTCCCGGGCTCAGAGTGTAAGGTGGAAGCCTGGGACTGGTTGGCCATGGAACTCACCCGTGCTACTAGTATCCCCCACACAGGAGAGTAGTGTCACCACCATTATGATGAACTGAAAAGGAGAAAGAGGGGAGCCTTGGACATCTGGTTCCAAGAAGCAAGAGATGGGAATGCTCCACAAATATGTAATTATGTTTTCCACTGTCTTACCAAAAATTAAAGCTGAATGTCTACAAAACTGTTATGCATAATGGTGTGCTTCTCTCCCAACAGCTGCAGCTGAGAGACCTAGTAATGTCGAGTCCTATGCCAGGCCCTTGGCCAGTTTGTGCTGTGAGTTTGCTAAGTATGGATTTATTATGCTAAATGTAGTACAATAAGCAAGAAAGAGTAAAGCATTTACTGCAATAAAGTATGCACAAGAAAACCTGTAGTGCAATAAATGGGCACATACAACTGTAGTGCAATAATGGGCAATTAGAACTGTAGTGCAATAAATGAATACTAACAACTGTAGCTCAATGAACAGTAAACAATACCAATAATGGTAAGCAAAATTGTGTATGGCAGGATTGTGTTGTCATAACCATTGCAGTATAGCTGTATGCATTGATTGTCTATGGTAAGGTTGTTGCAGTCAAACGTAACACTGTAATAGCTGTAGAATGCAAAACTAATGGCCTGTAAACTGTATTGCTTAATTCATAGTACTGTCTAAGGCTGTCTCCAGGCCAATATTGGTCACACAATGCCCCCTGCTCCTTCTACTCCAGGTAATAAAGGTATACGGGTTAGGTAGCCCACTCCATCGGCAGATATTGTGTGTGGACTTCACAGATATTTCAAAGCAATACCAATAAAACATGTTCACCAGCATTGTTGATTCTAAAATAAAGCTGTTTTAATATATGCATTATGGCTGCATTCCATGCATGTGTGTTCTACTGTCACTGCAGCCAATTATAACACTATAATAGTTCTAGAATGCAAAAAGAATGTCCTGCAACTTGTATTGCTCAACTCATAGTGTGGTCCAACGTTGTCTCCAGCCCACTATCAGTCATTTAATGCTCACATTTTCTCTCTCCATAGGTAGTCTATGTTATGAGCAAATGCTGTGTTTAGATTTTGCAGAATTTTCTAATCAATACCAATAAGGTAGCCTATGTTATGAGCAAATGCTGTGTTTAGATTTTGCAGAATTTTAAAATCAATACCAATAAAGGGTACACCAGCATTGTTGATTCATAAATAAATCTGTCTAATTCCAGTATGGGTGTATTGCTTGCATGTATGTACTAAGTTGCTGCAGTCAATTATCATATTATTTGCAGATGTCCCCTGCAGTCACAGCTATCAGGTTCTATTCCCATGCCTATACTAGTAACCAGAGGAAATGTTGTAAATACAAATGCCAAAAATTCCACAGCAGTGCAGAAAAGAAAGCCAGTAAAGGTCCATACACCTGTAGGCAAAGACAAAGCCAAGCCAAACCAATACGGTATAAAATTTAATACAAAATATCCACACCAAATGACCGCTTTTGTTTCACCCACGGAAACTTCATCAGAATCCTTCATCAGAAACTAAAGCAGTTATCAGGTGTATGGACCTTTACTGGTTTCTATTACCATGCCTGCCAACTAAGCCATATGGCTATCTAGTTTATGTACTGTACACAAACTCGACTCTTAAGTGTCACAGTTTCTTATACCATAATTAAAACTGCATAATTCATCTGTTACAGGATTACCAGAGAAAGACTACCTGAAATACAATGTATTAACAAATATGCTTACAGAACACCTTGGTAGTTATATAAGTCCACATTATCTGAAACTGTTCTGTGCAGCTGTGTACCTATATTTGTTATTGCTTGGTCAATGCTCACCGATGGTAACAGCAAGAGAGGTATGTATCTGCTACATCAGCTATAGGAGAAGTGTAATCACTGTACCAAAAACTGACACTACACACCGGTGCAGTTTATATTATCAGTGTTTAGAGGAATATAACCTGCAATCTCACTAATGGAATGTTTTTCTCTCTCTCTCCCCACCCCTTATCCTCATTTATTTATTATTGTTATATATTATTATAATTTAATATTAACTTAATTTGTTAAACTAACTATATTTTGGAAAAATGTGGTTGATAATTGTTATGTGTTATTCTGATGCAATATTAACATGTTTTGTTAAACTAACTGTTTTGTTGGCTGTATGCTTTAATTCTTACAGGCATGCTGTTAGCATACTCACTTATGTTATTTCATGTTGTGTTACATATAATATACATGAATATGTATTTGGATTAATTAACACAGTGTTCCATTCTGTTAATACTAACAATGGTTTGCTTATTACTAACTGTAACTTATTGCTATACCTTATTTACCACAGCTTATCAAGGTAGGCTGGGTCCAGCTGATCTCCCTATCTTGCTTCAACCACTCATGGCACCAGGTCCAAGCATGTTTGGGACCCAGACCATTCTTGCTCCCTCTGCTACCCCTGTACTACCTGCAGCATTGGCTAATACCACCCCATGGGACAGAAATGGGCCCCCCTCTGGGAGAAGTGGCAGAGGGGAGTTGTCACCTGGGCTGAGCTGCCAGTCTTTATGCGCAGGATAGTTTACCATGGGTTTGACTGCTGCCTGCACTGGATTGAGGGCATGCTGGCTAACCTGGTGGGGCAGCCATGCTCTGGTATCCAGCCTCCACCACTGCCACCCTCAAGCAATGAAGGAGCAGTGCCGATAGTCCCATGGGTAGGGATGTGAGTCATGCTGCAGCCTTGTGGAGGCCCATGGGACATGGATTTCGCAACACCCTCCTTATCCAGGTTGTTCATCCCCTCATGTGTCACACACCACCCCTGTCTGTTGTCTTGCCTGCCTGCAAATGCATCCTCACCTACCCAACTTACCTCCCCCACACATACCTATGTCCATTCCCCAACATTCCACTGTCACCTTAATTAAAAAACAGAATGGGCACCTGTCTCCCCCCAAAAAATTGCCCCTTCATATCTCTCCATTTCACCCAGGTGTCCACTAGACACACATAATTTGGTCCGATTGGATTAACAATGCAGTTTTGTTGTCCTTACCCCTCTCCTTGGTGGTGAGAGCTGAAATCATTGTACAAATTCTGTCAAAGTGCACAGTTGTTGCTGTGCAAGAAACGGATAGATATGCTTCTTCCCTACAGCCTTCCTGCATATCCCTACCTGCCTTCCACTATGTTTATTTAAACCCCATTTCACCACATTCCTAACTCCACATTTTTCTTTTCTTTGTATTTTTTTTTTTTTTTTGTGATGCTGTGTGGCACACCATATTGTGCAGCTTCGATAAGCTCAGCTAAATAGAGCTATATTTATTATATGCATCCTTAAAATTCTATTACACATTTACAGAATGAACACCTGCCCCATGTTTTGAACCCGAGACCATCAAAACTGGAAATCACTGCATTAACCTGCCATGCCACACAGTTCTTAATTTGTACAAGCACTTTAAAAAACATAGAAAATGCCAGTTACAGTCATTAAGTGTGCTTCAGTGGAGCTGCGTGGCTCACGGCGCAAACTTAAATAAATAAAAAATTAATGGAAAAAATGGGTGTGTACCTGGGACTCAGGTGCAATAGTATAGCACTAGACAGCCAAAGACATAATAATGAATGTAAGTGAGGCCTCTGAGAGCATGTAGAAAGACACCTGCTAAGGCATTAATGGCAAAATACATGTGCAGCTGAGACCCTGGTGCAGAAATACATCCATATAAAGCTTTGCACACACTGATGGATGTAGAACATGATTCTCACAGCCTGTAGTTTCACACATATGTCTTGCAAACCCACTTGCTGCAAGCATGACTTAGTAGCTCAGTCTGGTAAATGCCTTGTAAACAGTACATTTTTGCTACACACAGTCCTGGGTTCAAATCCAGTGGTGTATAGCACTGAATTTTCAGTATTGCGAAGCCAGAAATTAATGACTGAGTAATGCACTTTTTATCCACATAATGCATGTCAAATGAAATGACTGATTTTAACTTATGGAAGTTATAGTCCTCCAGGTAGGAACACACTTCACGTACCCCTATAGCAAATGTATATGTGCATAAATTGTCAGGTCATGCAGTAATATGCATTCATAGAGAATATCAACTCAGGTACTGTGAATGAGGGTGACTAATATCAGAGTACACAACACTATCTTTTCAGAGTCACATTGCAGATTACCACAGCTGAACAACAGATATACACATTTGAAGTACCTGCTTGTAACAAGGACTTCCTTGTATACACTGTAAATTACTACCAGACTGTAATACATGGCCTGGCAGTTGACCAAATGGTGGACTTATTCAGAGATATATACCCCATCTTGCTCAAGGACACACCAAACATGTTGCCTAGTACTGTGGTATTGATAGTGTTGCCTAACATACTTACCTTAAACACATGCCTTCATTGGAGTGTAGAGCTTATTCTCAATCTGGGCCTGGCTCTACAAGAAAGCTGACACAGCTCACAGTTACTCCTATAGCTTGTTCTCCTCCAAAGTCTTCACACTCTCTGCCAATGACTATTACCTGCAGCAGTATCTGTAGCCTGTAGCATACCCATCTCTATGTACAGGTGTCTGCTGCAGACCTACCCTCTGCAACAATGTAGTCTCCCCAGTAATCCAGCACAAAATATCAGAAAGGAGCCCTAATTTACATGAAGGCCTTATATATTCTACAGTGGTTGCAAGTCATTGGCTGATGGCAGTGCAAATCAGCTGTGTTGGCTGCAATTAGCATTTCAGACCCACAGATTTGGTTTAGAAGTAATCACCTGCTAATGGGAAGCATGTTTATAAGGCAAGCAGCTGGCTATGGGAAACCATTCTGTATGAGACTTTCCTCACACAGAGCATACCTTTGTGACAACTATGGTATCACCACATATCAACAGAGGAGTACTGCATTCAATCAGGTATGTAACTGTTTTTATGTACAACAGGTTGCAGATGGGTGAATAGACTTACAGGGAATAGGGATCACAGCATTATGCCTCTGATAATGACATGTCAGTGATCTCATGCTGTCTCAGACCTACACAGGATGTACAAAACATCACGGGTGTATTGTCTTTCATCATTGTGGCACACTGGTCTCATTGGACTGTTCCTTTATAGTGGTTGTAATAGCACACTGATATTCATGTAGCATTGTTCATATGACATATTATCGAGGGGTTGCACGCAGGGGACACACTGCAGTAGACCTGAGTGTTGTGTGTATGATAATGCAGCAGTAGCTGTCATGGCACACATGGGAATACCTGACTTTTGTTACTATCTCAGTTGTATCCACACACTTTGTTTGCACACTGTGGAGTATGACATGTGTGAGCAAGCAGTGGCCAATGTCAGCCATTTTGGCCTTGCTGTGTCTACATAGTGTATGTCAATGTATGTGATCCTGTAATGTGTTCCCCTTTTGTTGTCTTTCAGGAATTATGTACCATAGATGTCATGCACCCTTCTTGGATGTGGAGAATGAAATTATACTGCAAGGACTAAGGCAACATCATCACATCCTACTATTCAGGAGGAGACAAAACAGTGAACAGTGGTCTGCATTTTGAGCAGACCTTGTCCATGATGTGAATGGCATGGGCCAGCAGGGCAGGACAATGAGCAAGTTCAGCAATGGGCAACCGACATGATAAATGCTGCATGATGAAGGGCAGCAGATGTAGTCAGGAATCATGCTGTCACCGATGGAGGACCTGCAGTGGAACAACCACTCTTGGCTACTGAGGAATTCCTGTCAAATCCAGGCACACACAATAGCTCCCAGGCATCCATTACACCATACATCATGGAGGTGGGTGCAACAGTTTCCACAGCTGAGGCGTGTGCAGGTACTGTGATCAGCATTGTAATACTATAGCAGTCAGTGTGTCAGGGTGTAGATACTTTTAAGTGGGTGTCAGGTCTTTGTTCTTGGAGGGGGGGTTAACCTTAGTTATACACTCATACTCAGACTGTGACCAATACAAGTAACACAGTAGCTACTGTACATGTGAGATATATGGACATATTACCTTGTTGTGCAGCAACATGCAGTGGTACTGTCATTACCCCACCCTCAACTTTTCACAGCTCTGCCAGGTATTGCCCAAGGCCATGGTCCTGCTCCTGGTAAGCATGAAATTTGTTTTGTTAAGGAACATTTATATTTGAGTTTGGATAAGGGCCAGGATAATGCCCTATGTAAACATACTTTTGTGTATAAACACCATAGGATGTTTTTAAATTCCATTAAGGAACAGGTATCTAAGGATCTTAGAGGGGGTAGTCACAGGAGTGTAGTTCAACAAGCAGATATACTTTGGCAGTTACAGTTAAGAGCAGGTAAGGCCCCTGGTTTAAATGAGGCAAAAATCTAAAATGCCTGTTAAAAAAAAACAGGTTGAAGATAAATACAATAGGCAGTGAAATGTGTATTTCCATATATTTGTTAAGATAGTTGTACTGGGTGCTATGTGCTGATTTGTCTAGTATAGTGTCATACTGATTAATTAAATAGTAAATCTGACTGACCATGTTTTACTTTGTGATTATGAAGGTCTTGAGTTGAGATTGTATTTTGTTCCGAAGAAGTTTTCTGTGAAAGAAAGAGGAGAAGAAAGTTGTTTGACTGCTAATCCAGTTTTGGTTCTTCATTATTATGAATCTTGGAGGATTTTTCATACCCAATAGTGCAGGTATAAATGTACTGCTTTTTTCTTATTGCAGGCTACCATGGGAGTTGGTGTCTCTCCCCTACACATAGGTTCATAGGTTCATACTAAGCTAACTGCCCTTACGAGTCATTTTAAGCCTAGCCAATTATCCCTTGTGAGACATGAACCCTGCACCTTGTGTTTGTAAGGCAAACACCTTAAACATTAGGCCACCCTCCTAACTTGATGCTAGTGTTTCTTTGGACTCTGATGATGATAGTGGTCACAGTGAGGTACAGGTGGAGGTGTAAGAGGCTGAATCTGTCCCAGAGGTAGACATCCCTCTTCTGCTCCCACTGTCACCGCAGACAGTCTGTAAGCCCACACATACTCCATCACCAGACTCCACAGATATTGGACAGTTAGAGGGTGGAGATATTCAACAGGAAAGTGAGGAAACTATGGCTCTAGTGAGTGTAGACATTGGCCATAGCCAGAGAGCTGGCGAGGTCCCACACAGGCAGATTGACAGGGGTGCTTGTAAGAGGCCTGCGGTCCATCCACCAGCTCTTGCAGGTGTCACATCACAGGTCACTCAGCGCATGTTTTGGGCCATCATAGAGGCACAGGCACATTCTCAATGGAACACCAGACATATGCTTAGGGTTATGGATGCAGCACAGTCTGACATCTCTGACTGCCTCCAATGCATTGGGGGCACACTGGATCATTTCACTGATGCAGTGGACAGACAGTGGGCTGAGACAGTCTCTGTTTGGACCACACATTGTCTGTGTTGAAAGTGTTGTTGGAGTTGAGTATCGGACCCATGGACATAGGTCAGCAAACCCATCTGCTGACAGTCCACATGGCCATGCACTTTCATGCTCCTGTAGTGGCAGTACATCCAGCACTACAGAAGGGATTGTGCTATCCACACCAAGATGTGGCAGGCATACCTCTCAACTGCACAGATTTTCACAGAATGTCCAGATTTTTGCCTTATATATTTGGTCAGTTTTTAATAAAATTGTGGTTTTCTGCCAAATTAGTGGCAAATCATTTAAGACTGATGTTAGAAAATAATGACAGACATTTGAGTTTTAGACTTCATTCCCTTCAGAAAATTCATGTGAATGCAAAACCTGTCACTCTATCACCTTTCTAAGTTTGTAAGAGCAATATTTTAAAATTGCCCCTATTTGTGCCACTTTTTTATGGCTTTGTCCAGATTTCTTACTCTAAGAGGTTGAGAGGTATGGTGGCAGGCCATGGTCTCATGGTCTTGGCTGGTCCCATGGGGAACACGATCTCAGCAGACAGCAGTCTGTACTAACACTGCTTCTGACCTTGGGCATGGAGCTGCCACTGCATCTCTTAGCAGAGACAGTTCCTGTGTTCGGCGCAGGAGATGGTGAACTGTCAACCCTATGATGTAAATTCCAAAGCTGTCCAACATACACATGTCTAGGGCTGGCAGTGCACTTTACTGTGTACATGCACACATTCATATATTACTGTTAAATGCAGGTCACCTACAGACAGACACAGTACCTCTCCATGGTCCTTCTTACATGCTCTCCTTCCTGACTTACATGCATGCTGTCAACTGTTTGGACCAGCCTAGGCCTTCTGCACCCCCACACAATACCCTGTGCAAGTGATGATATCTGTGCCATATCCCTGTCATCCTCACCATCAATGCAGGTAAATGAAGCTATGTGTCTGATGCACAGGGTGACTATATTAGTTAACATGTACTTGTGTAATGCAGTGTTGGTTTGCCATGCTACTTGTAGTGGTTACTGACAGATACTGTATTCTAGTATTTGTCATGAGTATGCCACATTCATTTGTGTACCTTATGTTGCATTACGTTGTATTGACTGTATAGTTACACAACGGCAGGTGTGTTATGGACCTGTTTAAGTTTCTGTTATATGAGTCAGTCCATTGGGATATCTTATGATCACAGTGGAAATGAAGCAGCACAAGATGGCATGTCAGCACAGCAGAAATATGTCTTCAGTGAGGTACAGCACTATAAGTGCATGGCTCCATAGGTTCATATGTGTATAACAGGATAACAAGGTACAGCACTATAAGTGCATGGCTCCATAGGTTCATATGTGTATAACAGGATAACAAGGTACAGCACTATAAGTGCATGGCTCCATAGGTTCATATGTGTATAACAGGATAACAAGGTACAGCACTATAAGTGCATGGCTCCATAGGTTCATATGTGTATAACAGGATAACAAGGAAACAGCACTATAAGAGCATGGCTCCCTAAGTTCATATATGTATAACAGGCTAACAAGGTACAGCACTATAAGTGCATGGCTCCCTAGGTTCATATGTGTATAATAGGATAACAAGGTACAACACTATAAGTGCATGGCTCCATAGGTTCATATGTGTATAACAGGATAACAAGGTACAGCACTATAAGTGCATGGCTCCATAGGTTCATATGTGTATAACAGGATAACAAGGTACAGCACTATAAGTGCATGGCTCCCTAGGTTCATATGTGTATAACAGGATAACAAGGTACAGCACTATAAGTGCATGGCTCCATAGGTTAATTAATATACCTAATTAATTTATTTGATTGATGTAATTTTGTAAATATTTTATATTTTACAGTTCCATTGCTTGGCAGTATATGCCAGAAATATACCTATAGGTAGTTATGGTTGTCGAGATTTTTGACAGCATGGTTATACGCTACAGACTTTAGGACCCTGTAGCTCATTGACTAAGACAGGGTTGTCTGTTGATCTATATGGAAGTTAGGGGGAAAATAATATGGCTGAACAGTGTGACTTGCGAATATGCTATTCAACAGGGCGAGTTAGCAACTGCAGATAGTAACGATCAGGACTATGTACTAAAATCTTGATTTTGGTCGGATATCTGGACTATGTCATGCTTACGCTTCAGGGACTCTATGGGTGATAAAGCTAGATCGGTGTATTACTGAACAGGCTTTAAATACAGGTAACTGAATCCCTTTAAGTAAGTTGGATATATCGTTTTTATGCACTAGAAGATGTTTGGTCTACTCTAGATATGTTGTGCTTATCGCATTTGAGTGTTTTTGTATTAATTGCAATATGCGATTTTGTTGTTAATCGTATTTTAATAATGTACAAGGGCGAGTTTTGTTTTGAGTTTTGTGTTGCCATATATGGTCTTTCCGATTACTGAAGCATGCATATTACAATGGATTGCATTCAAGCTAAGCTTTGATTTTTAATTGATATGCAATGAGTTAACAAGCAATCGGGTTAATGAGCCCGCCAAAAAGTTATTTGTATTTTTGTATTTAAAAGTGGAAGTGATGTTATTAAGTGTATCTGAAGAAGCGTAGCTTGCACTACGCGAAAGCGCTTATACATCTTTTTGCAATTAAAGTGGTTTTTTGATTTTTATTAATATCCTTGGTCGGAATTTTATTTGGAAGAATTTTCATTTGGAAAGACTTTGATCGTGGTGACTACTCTCACTCATACATACTCTCCAACATACACATGTCTAGGGCTGGCACTGCACTTTACTGTGTACATGCACACATTCATATATTACTGTTAAATGCAGGTCACCTACAGACAGACACAGTACCTCTCCATGGTCCTTCTTACATGCTCTCCTTCCTGACTTACATGCATGCTGTCAACTGTTTGGACCAGTCTAGGCCTTCTGCACCCCCACACAATACCCTGTGCAAGTGATGATATCTGTGCCATATCCCTGTCATCCTCACCATCAATGCAGGTAAATGAAGCTATGTGTCTGATGCACAGGGTGACTATATTAGTTAACATGTACTTGTGTAATGCAGTGTTGGTTTGCCATGCTACTTGTAGTGGTTACTGACAGATACTGTATTCTAGTATTTGTCATGAGTATGCCACATTCATTTGTGTACCTTATGTTGCATTACGTTGTATTGACTGTATAGTTACACAACGGCAGGTGTGTTATGGACCTGTTTAAGTTTCTGTTATATGAGTCAGTCCATTGGGATATCTTATGATCACAGTGGAAATGAAGCAGCACAAGATGGCATGTCAGCACAGCAGAAATATGTCTTCAGTGAGGTACAGCACTATAAGTGCATGGCTCCATAGGTTCATATGTGTATAACAGGATAACAAGGTACATCACTATAAGTGCATGGCTCCATAGGTTCATATGTGTATAACAGGATAACAAGGTACAGCACTATAAGTGCATGGCTCCATAGGTTCATATGTGTATCACAGGCTAACAAGGTACAGCACTATAAGTGCATGGCTCCATAGGTTCATATGTGTATAACAGGATAACAAGGTACAGCACTATAAGTGCATGGCTCCATAGGTACATATGTGTATAACAGGATAACAAGGTACAGCACTATAAGTGCATGGCTCCATATGTTCATATGCGTATAACAGGATAACAAGGTACAGCACTATAAGTGCATGGCTCCCTATGTTCATAAGGGTATAACAGGATAACAAGGTAAAGCACTATAAGTGCATGGCTCCCTAGGTTCATATATGTATAACAGGATAACAAGGTAAAGCACTATAAGTGCATGGCTCCCTAGGTTCATATGTGTATAACAGGATAACAAGGTACAGCACTATAAGTGCATGGCTCCATAGGTTCATATGTGTATAATAGGATAACAAGGTACAGCACTATAAGTGCATGGCTCCATAGGTTCATGTGTGTATAACAGGATAACAAGGTACAGCACTATAGGTGCATGGCTCCCTAGTTTCATATATGTATAACAGGATAACAAGGTACAGCACTATAGGTGCATGGCTCCCTAGGTTCATATATGTATAACAGGATAACAAGGTACAGCACTATAAGTGCATGGCTCCATAGGTTCATGTGTGTATAATAGGATAACAAGGTATAGCACTATAAGTGCATGGCTCCCTAAGTTCATATATGTATAACAGGATAACAAGGTACAGCACTATAAGTGCATGGCTCCCTAGGTTCATATATGTATAACAGGATAAGAAGGTACAGCACTATAAGTGCATGGCTCCCTAGGTTCATATGTGTATAACAGGATAGCAAGGTACAGCACTATAAGCGCATGGCTCCCTAGGTTCATACGTGTATAACAGGATAACAAGGTACAGCACTATAAGTGCATGGCTCCATAGGTTCATATGTGTATAACAGGATAACAAGGTACAGCACTATAAGTGCATGGCTCCATAGGTTCATATGTGTATAACAGGATAACAAGGTACAGCACTATAAGTGCATGGCTCCATACGTTCATATGTGTATAACAGGATAACAAGGTACAGCACTATAAGTGCATGGCTCCCTAGGTTCATATGTGTATAACAGGATAACAAGGTACAGCACTATAAGTGCATGGCTCCATAGGATCATATGTGTATAACAGGATAACAAGGTACAGCACTATAGGTGCATGGCTCCCTAGGTTCATATGTGTATAACAGGATAACAAGGTACAGCACTATAAGTGCATGGCTCCATAGGTTCATATGTGTATAACAGGATAACAAGGTACAGCACTATAGGTGCATGGCTCCATAGGTTCATATGTGTATAATAAGAAGTTATGTACCTACCATAACGTTCCATGTTAGTTGTCTTCTCTCGCCTTCTTTCTTGCTTGATGGGTTCGGAGCCGATCCCTCGGCTCCGACTCGGCACTTGCTTTAGCTCGAGAGTCTCTTCTACCAGCTCGAGGCAGCCCCATATCCCATGATGCAAGGCGGTAAGTACCCAGATCTCGTTTGCTAATAAAGGGCAATAGCACCAAGCATAAAATACTTCCCAAAGGAAGAAGAAACTTACAGATGTAAAAAGGACCAGTTTTGAATGGTCTTTAGCATAATAGTTTCTTATACAAGGTCTGTCCAGGCCAGGGGGAAGGAGGGAGGGTCGCAAGAAAGAAGGCGAGAGAAGACAACTAACATGGAACGTTATGGTAGGTACATAACTTCTTAATGTTAAGTTGTCAATCTCGCCTTCATTCTTGCTTGATGGGACCGCGTCCCTAGCACCTCTATCCTGGGTGGCTCAATGGAACAAACTCTTGAGGACTGTAGAGCCAAAACTGGCTCTGTCCCTGGAGGCCAAGTCCAATTTGTAATGGGAAACAAAAGTGTGAGGAGTGGCCCAAGTAGCTGCTGCACAAATAGTGTCCAAAGGAAGTCTAGCTTGAAAAGCTGTAGAAGTAGCTAAGCTCCTAGTTGAATGATCTTTACGTTTTGAGCACAGCTGTTTTCCCCTGAGTGTATAAATTTCAGAGATGACCGAAGAAAGCCATCTGGACAAGGTCACTTTAGAAACAGGAAGGCCTTTTTTATTATCCGCATAGAAAACAAAAAGTTGATCAGATTTTCTAAATTTTTTTGTTCTGTCCAAATAATATCTAAGTTGACGGTGGACATCAAGATAATGTAGCTTTTGTTCAGCTCTATCCGAATAGTTAGGGAAAAACACAGGGAGATCAATGGATTGATTCAAATTGTTCTTTGAAGCGACCTTAGGCAAAAAGGTTGGGTTAGTTCTCAAAGATACTCTGTCTTTGTGAAAAACCAAATAGGGGGGTCGAACCGAAAGAGCATGAAGTTCAGACACCCTCCTGGCAGATGTAATAGCCACTAAGAATAAAGTTTTCCAAGAAAGATGTTTCAGGGAACAAGAAACAGCTGGCTCGAAGGGGGGAAGAATCAAGGATGTCAGCACTAGATTTAGATCCCACTGAGGAGGAGGATTCCTGATAGGAGGCTTTAGTAGGAAAATTCCTTTCAAGAAGGCCCTGCAGAGCCTATGGGACATAATATTATGATCTGCTATCCCAACATGAAAGTTGGAGATAGCAGCCAATTGAACTCTGACTGTGGAAGAAGAGGAGCCTGCATTAAAAATCTCTGCTAAGAAGTCCAGAACTGCCTGAACAGGGGCAGTAAAGGGATCAATATTTTGGGCCTTAGCCCAATAAGAGAAACGTTTCCATTTGCTTGTGTAAATCCTCCTGGTAGAGGATTTTAGTGAAGCTACTATGATGTCTCTAACTGGATTAGAGATCAAAGGAAGCCTGGCTAAGGAAGGAAGTGGAGCAACCATGCTGTGAGGTTGAGAGAAGGGATTGACCGGTGCAGCTGACCGGATTGGTGAATCAGTAGATCTGGCACTGGGTCCAGATGCCACGGCTGCACCAAAAGATGATGATGGAGGAACGGGAACCAAACTTGTCGAGGCCAGTAAGGGGCAATGAGAATCAATTTGGCTCTCAAAACGGTAGCTTTCTGGATCACCTGAGGGATCAGAGGAAATGGAGGAAGGCATAAAGAAGTCCCTGGGGCCAATCCTGGGTCAGAGCGTCTCTGGGGGGATGGCCTGATAGAGGGAAGAGGCAGAAGAAGTCTGGACATTTTCTGTTTTGGGGAGTAGCAAAAAGATCGCAACATGGACGACCCCATTCCAGAAAAATCTCTTCCGCTATAGATTGCTTGAGAGACCACTCGTGAGGCATGAGGATAGCTCTGCTCAATCTGTCCGCTATAATGTTGGTTTTCCCAGGGATATGCGTTGCTACCAGAAACCGATGAGAGGAGATCGCCCATTGCCAAAGTCTGAGCGCTTCTCGACACAAGGGGTAGGACTTGGTTCCGCCCTGTTTGTTGATATACCAAACTACAGACATGTTGTCTGTGTGGACTGCAATTGTCCCTACGGGAAGAAAGTCGTTGAGGGCTTGCAACGTTAAAAGCACTGCTCTCATCTCCAGGACATTTATGTGCAGATGGTACTCGAGCGGTTGCCACGTCCCATGAACCATCCTGCCCTGATAATGACCCCCCCACCCGATCAGGGAGGCATCCGTGGTGACAGTGGCTATCGGGGACGGAGGTACAAAGCACCTGCCTTGGTGAACCTGAGACGATGTGATCCACCAAGCAAGATGTTCTTTGCATGTTTGTGTCACCAGAATCTGGTGACGCATTGGGAGTTGCTGGTATGACCACTGTGTGAACAGCATCCACTGAAGGAGGCGCATGTAGAATCGAGCCAGGGGAAGAAGAGTAATGGCCGCAGCCATGAGACCTAATACTTTTAGAATCATTCTGGCCTGTACTTTCTTGCTGGCCAGAATGATCCTGACATGAGTCTGAATGTCTGAAACTCTTTGTTCTGTAAGGGTAGCTGACATCCGAACAGTGTCTAAGTTTGCGCCTATGAAGGTAATAGACTGGCAGGGCGATAAGGATGACTTTTTGAAGTTGATTGAGATGCCTAAATGAGAACAAAGGTCTATAGTGTAATCCCTGGCTTGTATAAGCTGATGCCTGGTGGTGGCTGACAGGAGCCAGTCGTCGAGATACGGAAACACCTGGAATCCTTGACGTCTCAGGTGAGCCGTGACCACTGCCATGCATTTGGTGAACACTCTGGGGGCTGTAGTGAGACCAAAGGGCAGGGCTCTGAACTGGAAGTGACTGGACCCCAGCCGAGCGGAGAAATCTCCTGGGCGTCTGTGAATTTTGATGTGATAGTACGCATCCTGAAGATCTATTGAGCACATCCAGTTGTCCTTCTGTAAGAAGGGCAGAATTGACTGAAGAGTGACCATTCGGAATCTTGTCTTCCTGACAGACTTGTTGAGTCTGCTGAGATCCAATATTGGTCTCCAGTCTCCCGTCTTTTGGGGACCAAAAGAACCTTGAGTAGATTCCGGCTCTGAATGGTCTATTGTAACTGGCTGAATGGCTCTTTTTTGCAGTAGTTTTGCGATTTCTAACTCTGCAATGTCCCTTAGACCGGGTGGTACATCTGGAAGGGAACCTGAGGGGAAGGGACTTTCCTCGAAAGGAATTATGTAACCCTTGGATATGATCGACTGTACCCATCTGTCTTGGGTGAGGGAATGCCAGGCTTCTGGGTACAGTGATAATCTTCCCCCGACTGCCTCCAAGGAGGGACAGCCGGGCAATACCTCAGGGATGCTGAAAGGGCTTATCAGAGAGAGGCTCCCTGTTTCCCTGGTTTTTCGGACCCCCTCTGCCTCTAGAGCGGCGTCTGTTGTTGTTATCCCCTCTGTCTCTAGGGGTAAACTGACCACGTGAATCGGCGTGACTCCTTGGGATTTACGAACCACATCTTCCCACCCTTCTGTCCTTTGGGATAAGGCCTAGAAGGGGTGGAAAACGGACTCCAACAGCAGAAAGAGTCTTGCCGTCCTGCTCACACCTGGTCAAGGTTTCCTTCACCTGAGGGCCAAACAAAGCTGACCCATCAAAGGGAGAATTTGTGAAGGACGCCTTAAAGGGATCCGCAAAATCACATAGCCGCATCCAGGCTTGGCGTCTAAGAGCCACACCTGTGCCTGCGGCTCTACTCGCTCCATCCGCAGCATAAGATATTAGCCGCATGGAGGAGTTAGCAATGGAATTGAGGGTTCCTAGCTGCGAAGCAATCTTTTCTTGAGCCCCTGCAGCTGTAGGATCCTGAACTACTTCTCCCAGCTCCTTGAGGATATCTCTTTGGAGTCTGGTGAAGTGACACAGGTAATTCAGCGAACGCATAGCAAAGGTCGCTGAGGAAAACATCCGCTTACCGTACCTATCCATGGTCCTAGAATCCTTATTAGGAGGATGGACGGGCACGGAAGGATCTGCAAGTTCCTTTTTGGTGGCCGCAGCCACCACCATGGCATCAGCGGGGACACCCTTGGTAAGGAATTGTTTGTCACTAGGGGCAGTGATAAATTTTGAAGGCCTCCTAGGGACTGGCTCTACAGAGTCAGGAGCTGCCCACGCCTTTCGTGCAATAACCTGCATAAGGGGGTCGAAAGGCGGAGACACCCAGGAGGTGGAGGGCCGAGATCCAAACGCCTCTAGGTATACTGACTCATCCTCAGAGGGATTGTTGGTGGGCCAGTTTCCCCTCTGTTTCAGAAGTTCTAGGATGTCTGAGAAGGAGACATCCTCAGAGGGATCTAGGGATCCCTCTGACTCATCAAAGTCAGTATCCAGTGACAGACTCAGGAGTCTACATGCTTCCTCTTACAAGTCCTCTTCCTAGGAGGATCTCCCGAAACATCAGGAGAATCCTCGGAAGAGGGGAAATTCCCAATGGGGAAACCTGAGGCGGAGGATCTCTGGGTCCTGTAGCAAGAGAAGTGGCAGAGATGTCAACAGGTACTATAGAGGGAGGAGCTACGGGAACAGACTGCTGACTGATTCCAGTGGCCAGTACACACTTCATCTCCTCGAATGCTCCCTCCCAGGCAGGTCCGAGAGAACCCGCTCCGAAGAACTAGGAACTCCAGGGACCACCGAAGGGAAGCCTCCGAGGCAGATGTCGGAGCCGAGCTCACCAAGGCCGAGGCTCCAAGGGAAGAGCGGGCTCGGACAAGGGTCCGATGCCACTCACCCCTCGGAGGAGACCATGGAAGCCCGACCACCGAATCCCTCTAAGGAAGAGGAGATAAGAGTAGGGGCTGAAGGAACAGAAGGGGGTATCCGTCCTCCAGCCGAAGCAGTAACCATGCCCGAAGACTCCAACTCCAAGCTCTGGGGTAGAGTTGAAGGAGGAACTGTAACGGGGTGTGGACCAACAGTCGTCTGCTGAGACGGACTGTGTAACATTTGGGCCAGTACCTGTGACTTGAGCAATCTACTGACCACTCTCTCTAAGTCATGATCTGACAACCTGGATGACCTTGAAGATCGGCTCCGATGGCTCCGTTCCGATAGAAGAGGTGAAGCAGGAGCCGAAAGTATCGGCTCCAAGGAAGGAGACCTCGACCTCTTCCTGGAATGAGCCACCGGAGCCGATACTATAGATCCTGTCGGCGCCGATTTCTCGGAGCCGACAGAACGCCTCGATGCATCGGCTCCAGCCGGAGCCGATACAGCCACCAAAGTAACGGTGTCGGAGCCGATCGGAGCCGACACCGATGCCTGTGCCACATGGGTGTCGGAGCCGATCGGAGCCGACACCGAAGTGGACAATACAGTTTCGGCACCGATAGCCATCGGTGCCGAAGGGTTTGTCAAGCCAGAATCGGCTCCAGCCGGAGCCGATCTCGACTCAGTACGAGTCGGAGCCGAGGCCGCAGGCTTAGAAACAGAAGCCTGGGCCTTGGAAACTTTAGCTGGTTTTGGTGGAGCCGACTTAGCCAAAGAGCCCTCCGGCTTAAGAAGGCCCCTAAGAACCAGTTTGTTATGTCTCTCCTGCAGGACTCTCTGGCTGAAGGAGTGACAAATAGCACAGGAGTCCTGCAGGTGAAGAGGGCCCAGACAATACAGGCAAGAAGTGTGACCGTCTGTCAGAGACATTTTCTGACAGCACGAGTCACACTTCTTAAAACCTGAAACCCTCTCCTTTGACATGGTGCCGAAAAACACACACACACACACCAGTCAAATTTAACTTAATAAAATACCAAAAAGGTATTGTATAAACCAATACACACACACCCTAACAGGGGGGGGATGGGATTGGGTTTTAAGAAAGACTAACTAAAAATTAACGGAGACAGGAAATTTCTGTCAGAAAGGGTATAAACTAGAGTTAAAACTATATATATAAAGTTTTTTAGACTAAAGGGGCTTAAAACTCACAAAAGTGAACAACTTACCAGGAGCTGGCAAAAAGAAGACCTCCCAAGCGAAGCGGCAAACGAGATCTGGGTACTTACCGCCTTGCATCATGGGATATGGGGCTGCCTCGAGCTGGTAGAAGAGACTCTCGAGCTAAAGCAAGTGCCGAGTCGGAGCCGAGGGATCGGCTCCGAACCCATCAAGCAAGAATGAAGGCGAGATTGACAACTTAACATCAGGATAACAAGGTACAGTACTATAAGTGCATGGCTCCATAGGTTCATATGTGTATAATAGGATAACAAGGTACAGCACTATAGGTGCATGGCTCCATAGGTTCATATGTGTATCACAGGCTAACAAGGTGCAGCACTATAGGTGCATGGCTCCATAGGTTCATATGTGTATAACAGGATAACAAGGTACAGCACTATAAGTGCATGGCTCCATAGGTCCATATGTGTATAACAGGATAACAAGGTACAGCACTATAGGTGCATGGCTCCATAGGTTCATATGTGTATAACAGGATAACAAGGTACAGCACTATAAGTGCATGGCTCCCTAGGTTCATATGTGTATAACAGGATAACAAGGTACAGCACTATAGGTGCATGGCTCCATAGGTTCATATGTGTATAACAGGCTAACAAGGTACAGCGCTATAAGTGCATGGCTCCCTAGGTTCATATGTGTATAACAGGTTAACAAGGTACATCAGTATAAGGTAATATTGGATACTTTACAGTCAGAAGTGGATAGGTTGGTACTTGAAACCATATATCAGCATGCATCTGTTGAAAACAGATCTATTACCAACTGTAACATGATATTCTATCACAATATAATAACAGCTATGAATGAAAAGTTGTGCTGTGATATCATTTATATAGATTTAACTTCAGCATTTGACAGGGGCTGGGATTTAATAAACTCCATGTAGAAATAGCGTTATTCCTACACAGAGAGAATGGTGTCTATATCCGCATCTCCCTCTCATCACTATGCTTTACATATTAATGAAGGAGCACTACTGAGATGGAGCCGTGTACATGGATACTGAATCAGTACAGAAGGGGTATTGCAGTACTGCCCGCAGATCTGTGACATGCCCCCTGCACTGTCAAAGTGCTGCATGGAACTTTACAATCCTTTCTGTGTCCACAGACACTGAAAAGAGGATTGTGAATGGAATGGAATGGAATGCAGAGGGGGTGTGACAGGAACTGTAACACATCTCCTGCATTGTCAAAGTGCTGTACAGCACTTTAAAATCCCTTCAGTGTCTGCAGACACTGAAAAGAGGATTGTGAATATAATGCAATGCCGGGGGAGTGTGACAGGAACTATAGCACGCCCCCTGCATTGTCAAAGTGTCATACGTTACTTTACAAACCCTTCAGCATTTTCAGGCACTGGAAAGAGGATCTGTGAATGGAATGCAATGCAAGGGGTGTGTGACAGGAACTGTCACACACCCCCTGCATTGTCAAAGTGCTGTACGGCACTTTACAGCAAAATAGTATCCTCGGACACACACCTCTCAACCTCTTAGAGGAAGAAATCTGGACAAAGCCATAAATAAAAGCGGGACAAAGTACCAAAAATAGGGAAACTTTTTAAATATTGCTCTTACAAAATTAGAAAGTTGATAGAGTAACAGGTTTTGCATTACTATGGATTTTAGTATGTGGCCTGTAACTGAAATGCTTATATTATATATATATATATATATATATATATATATATATAGGGGTCTACCTGAGATGGTCGACAGGCCATATGATCGACACTCATTTGACTCATTTGGTCGACAGTTCATTTGGTCAACAAGCAGATTTGTCCCCCTCCCCAATATTGTGCAACCCTGGAGTTGATATATATAGTTAGGGGGGTTGTGGGGGGCAAGGCCCCCCACATAAAATGCTTGTCGACCAAATGAGTGTTGATCATATGGCCTGTCGACCATGTGAAGTAGACCCATATATGTATATATATATATATATATATACATATATATACATATATATATATATAGCTATATATATATAAATATATATATATAGCTATATATATATATATATATATATATATATATCTATATAAAATATATATATATTTATTTATTTATACTTAAAACGGTTGTATTATTTTTTCCTTTGTATACGAAGTTTAAGCATAGCTGAGTGGGTTTGCATGCCATGGCTCAGTGCTCAGCAGTGCTTAAACATCTTGTAAGAACTATATATAAATGTATAGCTGAAGTCTTCAATGGTGAGTTAGCTTAGTGGTTAGAGTTCCAGTTTTGTATGTAGTAGTTCACAGTTCAAATACCAAAGCAGGTTGTTCAGCTTTTACATGGGAAAGCATTTTGAAATTATTTATTTTTTTATTTAATGATGTAGTAATTGATATTTGGTAACCAGGGAAGTGTAGCTGGTCCAAAATTCCAGTGTCAATGAATATATGATGTGAAATCCCCCCCCCCCATGTAAATACAAGTGTCCCATACAGTACAGTCACACCCCAAGGCAATGTAATGAAAGCACATAGGGGGATGTCATGTAAAGTAAATTATACACACTTAATAATATGTTAGTAATGATTAATTAATATGCAATTCTTCAATTTTTTAATGAAACTGAGCACTGCTTAGCTCTGCTAAGGTGGTTTGAGCATTGCTTAGAAGTTTAATTCTAAGTAGCAGTCAGCCCAGCTAAGTGGATTTGTGCACCGCTAAGCACTGCTCAGCATTTGGCACTTCAAGCACTGCTCAACTCAGCTTAGCAGGTTTGTGCTCTGCTGAGCTGTGCTTAGCATTTTCAAACATGGTCCAATGGCAGCAAACGGCAGGAATATGGCCTTATTTAAACCACACAAGTGAGAATACAGCCAGAAGCTGTTGTAGTTTGAGCTATGTCTGGAGTTGGAGAGGGAGTGTGCTATAGGGTGCAGAGCTGGGGCATTTTGGAGACAGGGTCATGGCTGGGCTCTGTTTGTAATACCATGACAACAGACTGCCACAGGGCCAGTACCAGGTCTCCTAATACAACTCTAAGGCCTGGGACCATCTGGTATGTGACCTCGCCAGTGACACTGGAATCCCCTGAACTGGTGAGCAGGTACATCATCACTAGGACTACCTAAGGCAGAGAAAGGAGGTGCTCTTAGCCCAGTGGATCCAGGATGCTCAAGAAAGGAATGATCCAGTAGTTTGTAAGTATTTCACCCATAGCTGTACTAACTTCTGCCTGAGTATGTGATAGACAGGTATGCATAAAGGTTGTTTTTCCCCCTACAGCTGCAGAGGAGAATGCTAGCAATGTGGAAGCCATTGCAGACAGACTGATGAGGCTGCACCGAGAGTCTGGTGAGTACAGATCTATCTTACAGTATATAGTGCAATAAACAAGAAGAGTACATTGTTTACTGACAGTAGGTATAGTGTGTTCTGAGTGTACTGAATAAATAAAAGTTTATCATACCAATATTGATCTACAGGATATGCAGTACTACTGAATGTAGAATCTCAACTGTAATAAAGCACTGCGTCATGTTACTCAAATAAAGATTTATACCAAAAACTGTTGTGTTTAATCTGGTATGTTGTTGAAGAAATAGAATGTGTACAGGTCAGGGCAACATACCAGTAAGCCAACTGAGCTCTTAAGTACAGCAACTGAGTTTTATGACCACATCCTGATAGCCAGCCACACACTACTCTAACATATAGTGGCCAAAATTACAGTGTACTTGGGATTCTGATACAGACACAGAATCAGTACACACACACACAAATAAATTCTGCAAAGTGTCACATGTGACTATACAGATTTCCACAGAATAGTATAACCAACACACACACACACACACACACACACACACACACACACACACACACACACACACACACACACACACGATATGGTTCTCACCCATACACACATTATCACCATTGCTAGTATTGAGATTAGAACCCCTACCTATCTAGTTATTTGTATTTTAGTGTTACACAGTTATTGCATGCACCACAGAGCTTATAGGACTGAAGAGTGTCTAAAGGTACTTTTAAGGTGAATGACATCAGCAGACCTTGTAAATGAGGGTAATGGGAAGCGTACTGGTGGTAAAGGCCTCAAAATACTATAACCTACACACACACACACACACACACACACACACACACACACACACACACACACACACACACACACACACACACACACACACACACACACACACACACACACACACACACACACGATATGGTTCTCACCCATACACACATTATCACCATTGCTAGTATTGAGATTAGAACCCCTACCTATCTAGTTATTTGTATTTTAGTGTTACACAGTTATTGCATGCACCACAGAGCTTATAGGACTGAAGAGTGTCTAAAGGTACTTTTAAGGTGAATGACATCAGCAGACCTTGTAAATGAGGGTAATGGGAAGCGTACTGGTGGTAAAGGCCTCAAAATACTTTAACCTACACAGACAGACACACACACACACACACACACACACACACACACACACACACACACACACACACACACACACACACACACACACACACAGGTGGGTGATGTGATATTACAATCCCTACCTCACTACTATTACACAACAGAGCTCACCTTCATGCTGGCACATGTGACTGGTTATAACTGGTATACAATTGTGTCTCCCTCTCTCTCTCTATCACTGTCTGTATTTCTCTTCCCCATGTCTATGTATGTGCATGCTTGAAATATTGTTATATGTTGTCCATACATATATCTGTGCATCACACTCAACAGGTGTAGTTATATCACATATGGGCCACCTACAGATAGCTGAGGGTAATCCTATGTGATGGGTGTGGGTAGAGACAGTTAAGGTGTACATAGCTGTCTGCATGCAAATACATATATGTACAATACAGTTTTATAGTACAATGTGGGTTTAGACATGGACTGTAATTATCAATTTTATAGTCCAATGTGGGTTTAGACATGGGCTGTAATTCTCTAAGTGTAGGAGCATGCCCAGTATGACCTTCTATAGTAAATGTGGGACTCCATTCCACAGATATATGTACTCTGGTCTCAGGTTTTGTGTGCTACAGCCATACCTCTTAACCTGTTAGTGCAAGAAATCTGGAGATAGCCTGCCAAAATGGGGGAACAAAGTCCAAACATAGGGAGATACTGTAAATGTTGCTCTTATATAAACTTAGAAACGTAGAAAGTTGCTAGAGTAACAATGTTTGTTTTAGCAGACATTTTTTGACATATATGACGTTTGACACTGAAATGTATTGTGTCATTACTCACTGACAGAAATCCTCAGAACATCACAGTGATTTACCAGAGAAATACAAGATTTGTGATGAACAGACCAAAATTATGAGCCAAACTATAGACATTCTCACCAAATCTGGACAGTTGAGAGATGTGGCGACAGCTGATTGGCTAATGAAGCTGTGTAAAAGTCCAGCACCTCAGTGATATACTGGCTGGGGATCTCCTGGTTGTGTGGTATCCTTCTTAACTGAAAAGTCATATCCTGGTGTGGGTACAGAGTGCATTGTACTGAGCAGAACTTTCCATAATATGTGTGGTATATTCTACATAGCACTGTGATTTCCTGGTATGTCAGTGGCAGAGCATTATAGAGTAATGTGGTGAACCACTGACAGACATTTGTTTATAGCTTCATAGGTTAATAGGAGATTACTAGGCTATTGGTCCTGAAGCCCTTATAACCCTCCTAGATGAGAGTGTAGCCCATGTAAAGACATGTCAGCACCCAGAGCCCCTGTCCAGCAGGAACACAGGTGGAATCACAGGACTGCATTTTCTGTTTCTCATGTAATTATACAGGGTGCACATCACAAGGGCTATTGAGGTACTCAGCTTGATGTGGACAGTTATTGTATTCCACAGATGGGGGAGTCGGTAGGACACATAGCAGTCACACCAAGTCCTATTGATATCACAGACTAGGTTGATGCTGCATCTACAAGTTGATCGAGTGGGCCATGACTTCCAGATGTACAGCAGTCCCATCAAGACAGGGTATGGATTTCTTTGTATGTCAGTGATCATCTCTGAGAAGTGTGTTTGGAGCTATGTAGAGTTACAGTGCTTTTAGCCTATCGGTGTAGGGTAGGTGTTTGTAGGCCTGGATATTTCTGGTGATGAACCTCTGTGGTCTTTCTAGCTGCTGCATGTGCTTTGTGAGGTACATGCCAAAGAGGGCATTGTACTAAATAATTGGCTTTATAAGTGTAGAACACATGGATCTTATGACCTCTTTGTCCCTGGATGAGATACCTTACTTTGGAGTTGGCCCATCTATGAAGCTTTCTGTACAACGGAAACAACATGGTGCTTAGAAGACATGTTGCTATTAACCTGAGTGGCCAAATGCCTCACTACTGATTGTGTATGTAGGATATTTTTGTTAGTGTGATAATATGCAGGGTTGTCAGTCTCCCTGAAGGGAATTATGATGCATTATCAGGCATTCAGCTTGCGGCCATGTTTCTGGCAGCAGTCATTTGTTTTGGTGAGATCCTCTTGGAGGACATCCACATCATTTTGGGAATCAATGACTGTTCCCAGCTTGCAGTCATCTGCAAACTTGGTCAGCATTGGCCAGTATTTTTGGCCTGCACCTCAGGGAAGTATATCCTGTATAACCGATGCCCAAAGACCAATCCCTGGGGTATGCCACTCTTTATGGGTGTACTGCTTGAGTTAGATACCCCTATTATGATTAGGTGAGTTCTATCAATGAGACAGTTTGCTACCCATCTGGTTACATATGGATTGATGCCTAGTTGACAGAGTTTGTCTACTATGGCTGTCCTCCACTCAGCTGGGGCAAAGCTAGTACTCAGGCTTTGGTTGAGTAGGGTGCCTAATGGTCCTGCCAGTTCAAGCCTGAGTTAATTTAGGATGCAGCCTGGGATGTATTCAGGTCCCATGGAGGCTGTCTTCTTGCCTTCGAGAGGGCAGTGATGCCCTGTTCCCTAGTGATAAGTGTTGGGTGTGCAGGTACTGGAGATGTTCTTCTTTACTGATTTGGGGGACAGGGGAGATATTTCCGCTGAATCTGTCAGCCAGGAGATTGGCTATATCTACAGCATTTGTGTATGTGGTGTCCTTGACAGCCAGTTCTGCAGAGATCTGGGAGCTTCCATTGAGACATATGTGAAGAAGGCCTTATGATTGTCTGTCTTAGATGTGGGCAATTGGACTCAGGGTTGCCTTTAGAGGATTTCTCTGGTGCTCTTATTTACTTGTTCAGGCTAAGGAGAGATTGCTTCCAGTTGTGCACCTGCTCCTTCTTGGTCCTGGACAGCAATGTTAACCTTTTGTTATATAGTTCCTTTATTGCAGATGTTTCCTGACAGGTTTACTCTCCCTTGTGGAGGATGATGTCCTGTCAGGTATTCCTGATTCCATGTGTGTATATATATATATATATATATATATATATATATATATATATATATATATATATATATATGTGTGTGTGTGTATATATATGTGTGTGTGTATATATATATATATATATATATATATATATATATATATATATATATATGCTGGTATAGTACTTCTGCGTACATTTGGAAGTTAGTGCCTGTTCCTCCAGTGGGAGAGGGGGCTGCACAGCTGTTTATACCATCCCTCAGGTGGTTGTGATCAGCTTGGGAGACATTTTCATTTTACCATGGCTAGAAGGGTCTATATTATATCATCAAACGCTTAAAAAAGCGAACGCTGATTGATCTAACTTATTTTCGTGAAACTGAAAAATATCGAAGCAGCAGAAACTCAAATTTTTTTCCTAGGGAAAGAATTTGGTTGTCCGTTTCTGTTGCTTTGGTATTTTCAGTGTTATGGTGGAAAGTTGCCAGTCGGATTCAGGTAAGTGAGCAATTGTGTGGATGTGAGTGTTAGGGTGATTTAGGTGAGTTAGGGTTAGGGCTCGGGTTAGGTGTGTGTGCGATTGAGTGGACATGAGGGTTAGGGTGGATTTAAGTGAGTTAGGGTTAGGGAGCGGGTGAGATGAGTGTGCGATAGTGACGGACCTTAGGGTTAGGGTTTGGGTTAAGGTAAGTGGGTAGTTACTGGTGTTTGCATAGTTTAGTGTAGGGTTAGGTATCAGATTTTAGGTGTATGTGTGTGGATTTCTGTTTGTTTGGTGTGCTTGTGTTGTGTGTATGTGTTTTGGATCAGCGATTTTTTTCCCTGGGAAAAAAAATCACTGATCCTACAGTTCGAGATTGCAAGCTTTCGCTTAAATTAGGTCGATCAATCTACGTTCGCTTTTTTAAGCATTCAATGATATAATATAGACCTGGCTAGAAGGGGGTGAGAAGATATATTGATATCGAATGTCACTGCTTTTTTGTGGGATCTTGCCTGGGAGGGTGATACTGTAGTGGTACTGTGGTAGTTAATCATGTTGGTTACTGCCAAGTCCAACATATGTATCACATCTTGTGGGGGTATCAAGTAGCTGTCCTAAGGATTTAGCATTGATGACATGGGGGAAATCTCTGTGTATTTCTGTTCTGGCATGGTTGGTTTTTCCAGTCTATGGTTGTGTAATTAAAGTCAGCCAGGATCAGAGTAAAGGGTTGAATCTTGATAGATTTGTAGAGGGCCAGATAGGTGGGGTGGGTATCCTGAGTCAAATATGTTAACCTGTAGCTACCTATAATTTGAATAGGGGCCTTGTCAACAGTTAACTGCACTTGGAATGTCTTGTGAGTCAGACTGTTTGCCAGCCTGGTGGTGTGTGTCTGTTTAATATATATTTATACTCCACATCCTTTGGCTTTGCTGGCCACATTTTGGGGTCTGGCTGTGTGATAGGATTAGTGACCAGGTAAGGATGGTTTGCTCTCCACAACTGTGGCCCAGGTTTCTGTGAGTGCACAAATGTCAGCATCCTCCAGGGTTAAGAATGCTTGCAATGAGTGCATTTTCATGTTTAGACTCCTAGCATTTAGCAGCATGACCTTTAATTTGCATTTTGTTGAGAGTTTCATGTTGGTAGTATTGACCTCATGACTTTCCCTAAAACAGGCCCTATGGGGGAGGCAAGGGCCTTTGCCTGAAGCCTGAAGCCCAGGTGAGACAGATACAGGCCATCTCTAGCAAAGCAGTGTAGTCTGTCGATCATATCTTCCCAGGCTGTCAGGCACTGGATCCCTCTTGGATGACACCAGAAAGTCAGACACTTGTTAATGTCAGTCATTTTCTGATTGTATTGCAGCATAATTCTGGGTGATGGTAGAATGCTGCTTAAGTCTATGGACATACCTGCATGGGACACATATTCAGCATGCTCAATCACGTCTGTCTTCCTATAGTCCAGGGAGGTATGTCTGAAGTCATTCACACCAACATGGACTGGGACAGACTCATAACAGTACCTGTTGTGGAGAGACTTAAGTGCATGTGTGATATGGTGGATGATGGCACCTGACAAACAAGTGACTTTTACTGTCTCCTTATGCAGCCTGGTCAGAAGCACATCTGTGTGTCTCACAATGGAGTCTCCTATGAGTAATATATTGGGTTTATGGTTGGGCCTTAGTGTTTGCATGACAGTGGTGTATGGAGTATGCATGGTATGTGGTGTGAAGGTTTGTGGAGTTCTCATGTGCTTTTGGCTCTGAGGTATTATTTGTTTGGGTTTGTATTTGTTGAGGAGCCACATATATTTGAGGACCCACACATGTGGGTGTGTGTTGTGTACTTGTGGGTGATGTTTACTGACTGTGTACACTGCAGAGAACTTAATTTGTTCTGGTGTGCACATTCTCTAGGTTCCCCTTCCCCTTATATGTGTCTCTTTGTCCTTCTGTAGTGCAGTCAGAGGCATTGTCCACAGTTGCTACTATGTTGACAACAATCTCATGTTTGACCATCATATTTCTGGTGTGAGTTAGGTAGTAGTCATAACATCAGACACAGGGTTATTGACTTCACACCTCTGAGTGCACCTGTTCATGGGATTATAGGTGATTACTAGGCTGCTGGCTATGGGACCCTTACAAGCCTAGCCCAGAGTATATCCCCAGAAAAGAAACCACAATCAGCATCTGTCAGCCCTGTCAGTAAGGGACACAGGCGGCACCCATGGGGCAGATATTTGGTTGCCCATCCCCTGATCAAGGTTGCAATTGAAGAGGGTCAGCAACTTACTTTGTTTGACATGTATGGGGAGTATATTCCAGAGATGGGTCAGCCTCCGGGAGACAAACCTGTCTCTCCAAGATGGTTTGTTAATGTCACATATTAGATTTAAGACTTTTGATAGGGTACTACTCTAGGAGTTAGACACACAGATATGGAGCATCTCTACTAGAGCAGGGTCTGAGATTGCCATGTAGGCAAGACAAAGGTCACCTGAGAGCAAGCTGTATAATACAGAGTAGAGTGATACTGATTTGAGCCTGTCCACATACGACAGGTGTTGGAGGCAATGGGTTCTCTTTGTGAAGTATTTCTGTGGCCTTTCCAGTTGGTGCAGGTGTTTGGAGAGGTACATACTAAATGCGGCATTGTTATCAATTATTGGTCTAATGAGGGAGGAGTACAGACAGGTAATAACCTCCTTTATTCTGGATGTAATCCCGTTATTATGAGATGACCCAAGTAAAAGCCTTTTCTGACCACTGCTGCTACATGATGGTCAAACATGAGATTGTTGTCAACTTGTGCACCCAGGTCTCTCAGCACAAGTTGTGTTCTTAGGGGGTTGCTGCTAATGTGGTAATCAGTAGGGACTGTGTTTGTGATGAATGATATGCTAATACTTTTTTTGCATTTAACTTAAGGCCATGACTTTGGCACCAGTCATTTGTTGCAGTGAGACCCTCTTGAACCATGTTAACATTATTTGGGGAGTCAATAACAGCAGCCGATTTACAATTGTCCACAAACATGGCCAGCCACAGGTCTTTTGTCTTTTCCTGGACCTTTGAGAAGTAGATAGCAAACAATGGGGGCCCCAGGACAGATACCTGAGGGACACCTGTAGTGACAGGTTTGCTATTGGAGGTAGTAGCACCTATTTTGACATTGTGGGTCCTATCAGTGAGCCATTTGGGCACCCACATGATGATATAGGGATTTACACCAAGTTCTGTTAGCTTTTTGATTATGCCAAACTTGGGGATTGTGTCAAAGGCTTTAGCCAAGTCAAGGTAAGCTGTGTGTACTGACTTTCTCCTCATCCAGTGCTTTGGTGACAGTCTCAAATAAGTCAACCATGTTTAATAGGTAAGATCTGCCCTTGACAAATCCAAACTGGGTGGGTTCAAGTGCTTGGAGATTGCCTATGTCCTTGTTTATGATGTGCATAATAATATGCTCCATAGCCTTACAGATCCGACTTGTCATGCTAATGGGGCAATAGTTTCCAGTGTCAGTAGTGGCACCACCTTTGTGCAAAGGCATGACAATGGCAGTTCTCCACTCTGCTGGAATGAGGTCTGTACTTCGGCTATGGTTGAGTACGGTGCTCAATGGCAAGGTTACTTTTTGCAAGAGATATTGCAGAATACAGCCTGGGGTATTATCAGGTCCCATGGCAGCTGTGTTGTTTGGCTTGGATAGGGACTTTAACCCTTGATCTATGGAGATGTGAAGTGCAGGGCAAGTATAAGGGATGTGGGATGTGCCTTATCTGCTAGCAGGTTGGCTAAGTTGACAGGATTGGTATAAGTGGCACTGTTAAGATGTAATTCAGAACAAACCTAGTGTTAGCCATGGAGGTTTCTGATGTAACTGAAAAAGGTTTTGTGGTTAGCCTTTGTTTCAGAGGCTAGTTTTGATTCATAATTGGCTTTGGAGGATTTCACTAGTGATCCACTTTGCTTGTTGAGGCTAAGGATGGAGTTTTTTCAATTGGGGATTTGTGCCTTTTTACCCTTTGACAACAGTTGCATCCTTTTCTTGTAAAGCCTGTTGATAGAGGATGTCCACCACATAGGTTTGTGTCTCCTTGAGAAGCAGGTTTTAGTTGTGTTGAGTATGGCTATACTACACTGACATACTGTTCAGCATATTAGTCTGCATCCTCTGAGGGGGGCAGTGGAGTGTAGCTACTGATACCCTCCCTTAGGAGGTTGTGGTCAGTTTTTGAGATGTAGCAGTCAGAAGAACAGAACCTTTTTAGCAGGTTGTCCATCATTGCACCCCTACATCTGCTGTGGTCCTTAGATGGTTTGTGTTGCAATGTTATTATAAGGCTATATGTCAGACATAGTTGTCAAGCCATCACAAAATGATATTTAGATAGGTCCATATATAACAGTCAGACACAGGCTCACACATGGGGACAGGGTGTTAATATTGCTCTGCCAAATGTAGACAGTTTGGAGAATGATTTGGTATTAGCTTGCTTTTTCTTATGGGTATGACGTCTGTTTCTCCACTGTCTGCCATTGATGTTTTCACATCAACCTTTATTATTTTGCAAGTAGTTTGGTGGGCAAATGCAATGTTATGACAAGCAGAACAGATATATGAGGCATACATTTGGTCCTGCTGTGACACCCTGTCATTCCAGGGGTATGGTTGGTGCCCAGTGACTTTTTACTACTGGCACAATAAGGAGGCAGCCATTTATAACCTGGCACTACACTGACTTTCGAACATCTGCTGTCCTACTACACAATGTGTAGGTTACTCCGAGCTGTGTATTGTCCAAATGTGTAGCCCCCTGTACTGACCTGTCCAGCTTTCCTGCAGTAACAGATATAGATTTCTGGACAGTGTGTACTGCTCCTACCACAGGTGTAGCTGAGATGCAACATAGTCTGCATGGAGAGTCTTGAAACATAGACCCTGTCAACCACAGTAATGTACTTAGACCACTAACCCAAAACAATAAGTGCTGTCTCCTTCCTGACAGTATCAGCCATGCATATACATAGCTCATTGACCCCTGCATATTGTGGGCATGCTACAAGTTAGCAAGTTGATTGAGACAGACCTGGAAATGTGTGTTATGTTGCTATTACCCTACAAACATAAATGTTCCTGCACTGCTATGGGAAGACAGGCATTTTGGGGTAGGTTCATACCTCTCAACTGTACACATTTCCACAGACTGTCCAGCTGTTTGCTTTATATTTTGGTTACATTTATCACTAGAGACCAAAGGTTAGACAGTTATGACAGACATTGGAGTTTCGGACTTCTTATCCTTCAGAGACTTAAGGCAACTACAAGACCTGCTGTGATCTCACTGTGTAAGTTTGTAAGTGGACAATGTCATCATTGTCCCTGTTTATGGGGATTTGCCACACATTTCTTTCTGGCTTTGTACAGCTGACTTGCTGTGAGAGGCTGAGAGGTGTGTATGGGACTCCAACATTGACATCCATGCATATGACCTATGACCCCACAGTTTGTTAGTCCCCACATATACTGCAGTGAGTTTTGTCACCTAGAGGACTACTGTGTATTCTGGGTAAGCCAGCATTTAACGGACATTTCCTGTTGTCCCACATAGCTGTCAGTTGTCTGCTGCTATCCCTCTAGGCCACCCCATTCCCTTGCATCCATGCAGCAATACCATAAATATGCTACCACAACGTAATACAGCATTAATTTGTTGTTAAGAAGAGTGACTTACCTTGTGCCTTAGTCAGTTGTGAGGACAGTGCTTGAGGGCTGACTCTGTTGCATGCACACAGTACACAGTCTATACATGATAAGGTACAGGTAGTGTGATGTATGTGGCATCCTTTGTACTGTGTGTGTGTGCAAGTCAGAGAGAGGTGTCAGTCCCTGGGTCCCTAGGGTGTCAGTGTATGTGCTATGCATTGCCTCTTTGCCAAGGCCAGGGCGTACTGGGCACACCTATCCCTGCCTACAGGGAGAGGCTCAGGGGGATCCTCCTCCAAGTCCCCCTTTGTCTGTGGCCACCTTGACAATGGTGGTGGGCTGTGTCTCCCTTCCCTATGATGTTCCTGCCGTGGCTATTTCCACTGGATCATATTGTGTAGCATGGCATATACTATGAACATGTGTGCATATGTGGCTGGAGAGTACTGCAGGGCTCCAGCAGATATGTCAAGGCAGTGGAACCATGACCAAGCCCAAACACATGCTGTATGATGTTTCTAGTTTGCGCATGTGCCTCATTATGGAGTTCTTCAGTGTGTGTGTGTGTGTGTGTGTGTGTGTGTGTGTGGGGGGTGTTTGTTTGTGTGTCTGCATTTCTGATGGATGTCATCATCCACAGTTCCAGTGCATAGCCAGCAGCCCCCATGAGATAGCCCTATGAGATATATTCCCTGGCGAATGCCTGGTACAGCTGTGAGGCATGCCAGATTTGGGAGTCATGATAACTGCTAGGACTGCCAGCACAAACATTGATGATAATGCCCTAGGCATTGCACACGACCTGGCAGCTGATGGAGTGATAGCCCTTGGGGTTGATGTAGACTCTACCCTCTTCAACGGGAGTTGCTTTAATGTGGACATGGGTGCAGTCAATGGCACCCAGTACCTCTGGGTAGTTTGCTTCATGGCGGAAGAGATGCATATTGCTGGTCCTGTCCTCAGGGGTGCTGGGGAAATAAGTGTGCTCACTGGCATGTCTTAGGATGACATCCAGAAACTGGTGGAGTACCCTGGGTGCAGATGCCTGTGAGACCACCATGATTTCCCCAGTAGGTCTTTGGAAAGTACCTGTAGCTAGTATTCTTAAGGCTACACATACCTTTGTTTCCACTGAGATGGGTTCCCCCTGTTGGATCTTAGTCTGAAGTGAGGGCAGCAGAGCTCAGTGAGTTGCTGATGTATGTCCCTGTCCACCTGGTAGCGTTCTACTATCTCCAGCTCATGTAGCCCCTGAAAGGTTACCCTGGATCTGAACACTCTTCCCCTCCTCAATCTAGGCCGGTTGTCAGCATCATCTTCATCACCACCTTCAGTCTACAGCATCTAGAGATGTAGCAAAGCAGCAGCAGTCCCTATCATTTTGTCAGTTAAAATTCTGAAGCATGTACTCCAATGGTGCTGAGTATGCAGGAAAATCAGATTAAATGGTGTTTGCATACTTTATACTGTTGTGCTGCAGATGATGCCTGTGTGACTGGCTGACTATGATGCATTCCATCTGGCAATTACATTACCAAGGGCTTTGAATGGGCCACTCTGAGTGGCAGAGGCCTTATTAGTCATTTATAATTGATTGTCTTTTGTTTGCTATTGCCTTTTATTTTTTTTCCCATTTCCTCCCCTTTTAAGCCCACAGTGTGCCGCGCAAACTGCTGCAACTAGTGCAAACATTGCTGAGTAGAAAGGGCCCTCCCCTGGACAGGAACATGCTCAGCATTTCTGAAACCAGCTAATCATAGCTAAGCAGACTCACATACACCCTATTGCTTAGCTGTTCTTAGCTGAGTGCAAACAGAAATTACGGCGCTCCAATGTGCTTACACCAAGCATGACACGGTTTACGTTTATATGTGCATAATGCACATATGTGAAAGTAAAATTTCCGAAAGGACGTTTTCCAGTTTTTGCAAAGTTGCAAAAAATGCATTGAATGTGCAATGAGTGAATGCACAGTGACATTCGCGCATTGCAGATTCGGCATTTTGGGTGCAGAGTGCACTATAGTGGGGATCGGCAAATGGACCCTTTACCCACTGTAGTGCAATCTCTGAATTAGAATATTGGGGGGAGTGGGGGACACAGCCCTCCACATGGGGGGTGCAGGAGGGCTTGCCCCCCTGTATTACATCGTGTGCTCAACATTGGAGTTCAAAATTCAGCGAATCTGCTTTTCAATTTGCTGAGTTTCGAACTTCAGTGACGTTTGACATCCAGAAGTCGGCATTTCTGTTCACACAAAGGGCTGATCGAAAAAATTATTTTCAACATTATAAAGTTAAACCCATGACACACCCCCTTTTCATGTCAGCTGCTTCTTCTGCCTACACCACTGCATTATAGCCCCTACATGGTTAGGTACCCATCGACATGGTGTCCCATTTTGCTATTCAATAAACTTAGCTTGTTTACATACACCTACTTGCTTATACCCTAGTTACAACATTACACCGGAGCCTTTGTCCTTAGCAACAACTGTTACCTGCCATTGTTACGAGTCTGCATGCTAGCCAATATAATGTAAAAATACCTTTCGCATGTAGATTGCCTTTTTACTGTTTTTTTTTTTTCCCATGGTTGTATGTTTGTGTGGTGCTGCGCTCAACTTAAACAGCCCATATCCGCAAATAAAAAAAAAAAAATATTTTTGCAGCATTTTTGCATGCTGATGGCCATAGTTTTGGCCATTGGCATGCCTAATGTACATAATGCATGCTTTAGTTGTAGTTGTCACATCCTGATTTTTATTTTTGCAGTCCTGTACACAGTTAGTAACCGCATGCATTTCTAAAGCAGACAAGGCTCCTACATGGATGCCTGTCTGCTTGCTGGATCACAGATTCACCTCATGTGCATGGTTTTCACCAGCAAATGAGGTGATTTGCATTATTACATTGTCTCTGTGCTAGAATAGTGTTGGGAGGCTCGTACACACCCCCAGCCTTGTATACTGGATTGCTCTGCCTCCAAATTCTGTGTTCGGGGCATGCCACTATACTTACACAGAGATTAGCTCCATGTAAGCTTTACTGAACTACTCCCAGGGTCATACAGAAAGCACAGATCAAATAAATTAGTACAACTAGGTACTGATGTACTCTTGATAAGATGGATAGCTGCATGTCTTACAAATATGACATGGCAAGTATCACACACCAACTGGACAGGTGAAATCCTTGGTTACAGTCAGGGTTTCCCCCAGGGCTCTGTCATAGGCCCTTACTCATTTAGAGTGTATCTTTTAGACCTGACTTTTTCATCTGAAGTGTTTTACAGTCTAAATGCTTATGACCTGAAATTAGGCAAACTGATTACATGTGTTACAGATAAGGCATGCCTACAAAATGACTTGACTAAATTGACCATTTGGGCACAGAATAATAATATGCTAATAAATACATCAAAAACTAAGCATATGAGATTTGGGAGACATAAATTGAAAGGTGAATATTTAATACAGCACACAGTGACTGGAACTGTAGACTCATTTAAGGACCTGGGTATATGAGTAGATTCAGCTATGAGTTTTTCTAATCATATCAACCAATTGGTTAATGATAGTTATAGAAGTATAGGTTGTATAAAACGATTTATAAAGTCTTGGAAATTAAAAATAATGCAGTCATTGTTTGCTACTTACATTAGACCCAAACTTGAGTATGGAATAATAATATGGAAACCATATAAGAAAACAAGCATGAGTAAACTGGAAAGAGTACAGCAGAAATATGCCAAAGGTATCCATGGATGTGAAAATTTAAGTTATTATGAAATATTAAAATATCTGAACTTGTACAGTGTCTCTTACAGATATCTAAGAGGAGATCGTTTTCAGGTATATAGGGCATTTAGTGACAACTACCTCTAGGAATGTTTGAGGTTATCAAAAAGTACTAAAAATCATCAGACAACCTATATAGAAGATTCTATAGGAATGAGAAGTGTATTAATTGGTTCTCTAACAGAGTAGCTGATGCATGGAGCAGACTACCAAATTACATTAAAGCAAGTATTGTTTAGATATTTTTAAGAACAGCCTGGATACTTATTATGGGAATAAGTGTTTTGGTATATCGGCAAGCTAGAAGGACATTAATGCCCATGCCTGAAATATTTGTATGCATGTGTGTATACTTCCTGTCTGTCTTTTTCTACATTTTATGTTTGCTTGTCTGCCATGGCTACCTTCCCTTCTTCATCTGTCTCTGCCAAAGCTATTACTTGATATCTTCCCCACTTACCATTCATCTTATTTTACAGAAAGGAGTCTTTCCCACCAAAACATATGCTCTTCTTTCCTCAAACGTCATGTCCTCTGTTTATCCTTGCATGTTTTTCTATATGCACTGTTCATTCTTTTTGACTTTTAGCTCCCCGTTTCCATATACATTCTGTTGGGGCTTTGATGTACTGACCCACACTAGGTTTTCTGTCACTTTGCATCTGTCAGACCCAGACATGCTCAGACACACTTGTTTGCCTTTCCTGTGATGCTAGACAGTCTAGCAATGCTCAGTTCACTGTAATATAATAGTATAATTCCTTTACTGACTTAGTCCAACCCACCCTCCCTGTTCTTGTTTTGGTGTTAATGTTGGTGGCCTTGCAACTGCCCGCCCCTCTTGTAGATTTGTGTTTGGATACTCCTTCTGGGCCCATCTCATTTGCTCACTCAACTGAGTGCAGTGAGATCATATTCTGATTTCAGACACTCCTACTGTGTACAAAGAGAGCATCTGGGAAACAGAAAAAAAAAAAATTTAAGCTTGTTTCCTGCCTTTCCTGTTAGGTGGTATAGACTATTTGTAGGCTTCTGAGCCCCCAAGCCCTTCTGTGTTGGAGGGAAGCCTTCTAGCTTAGTTTTTTTTTCTTATAACTAGCCAGTTTTCTAGTTTCAGCACTCAAATCTGTTTCTTTGAACTCAGCACTTGTTCAGAACTCATTGTAAGCACTACATAAGCTGCAAATTACTACAGCACTCAACTTTCCTCACTTGTCTAGTGGAAAGTAGTTTTTAGTACTTAATAAATAAGCACTTATCGAGGCATGTCAAAGGGTCAGCTCCCAGTGATTTCTCCTGTCTACCTGATGAATCTGGGCATCTTGGGGCAATGCAGCAATTGCCTCATGTACACAGACAACCCTCTCCTCCTACCACCCAACACTACAACCTGTGAGAGATGCACTTATATAGCCAAACTGGAAGCAAACCTCTCTTCACCCAAGACTGGACTAGACAGTCAAGAGGAGAAGGTAAACACTTGCACCACACCACACTCATCACACAGTCCCTCAAAACCTACACCACCAAAACACACACAGAGAAACACAAAACACACACGTGCATTCGTGGAGGTTCTCAATAAAAACCTGCCCAAGCATCAGGGACATCCAAAGCATAAACGCAAGCAAACTCCACCCCCCAACACAACCCAAATGACACATAGCCCACAAACTCAGTGTGCCACTCAACCACAGCCCATAAGGCATAACAACGTACCCAACACTCTAGTCATAGGTGACTCTATAGTCAGGCACACTGATGTTCCACTCACTAGACTAAATAAGGAGAAAGTTACTGTCAGCTGCCTGTCAGGTGCCAGGATCCGCCACATAACGCATGCACTCAGGTCACTCCACAATAAGTACAAATATGACATTGTCATTGTCCATGTTGGTGTGAATGACCTGAGCCGTACCTCCCTGGACTACATGAAAAGAGACATGGAGGAGCTCTCCGATCTTGTATCCCAGGCAGGTATGACCCTAACCCTGAGTAGCATCCTGCCATCACCCAGAATGATATCACAGTACAAGGACAAAATTATTGACTTCAACAATTGGCTAAGCTTCTGGTGTCATTCAAAGGCATCCAGTATTTTTCTGCCTGGGACGACATGATTGACAGTCCACAATGCTTTGCCAGAGATGGCCTGCACCTGTCGCCCTTAGGATTCCAGATACTGGCTAAGACTCTTGCAATCCCTATAGTGCCTTTTTTAGGCAAGGTTCAAATGACAAATTCTCCACCGTAACAGGTACAAGTAAGCAAAATCTGAGAGTAATGCTACTCAATGCTAGAAGTCTAAACCTCAAAATGCACTCACTTGAGGCACTCCTTAAAATGGAGAACATTGACATCTGTGCAGTGACAGAGACCTGGTTCAAAGCTCCAGAGAGCACCCCTGCATTACCAGGCTTCAATTCATACCACACCTTTTGGCCACCTAACCCAGAAAGAAGCACTAAAGGTGGAGGCATGTCCATATTCATTAAGGATATCCACACCTCCAGGCTAGTTGCACAGCATAATGCATCCGAGATTATCCAAGTGCAACTAACTCTGGGCAAGACCACAATCCAAATTGTAGCTTGCTACAGACCACCCACCATGCCCCAGGGTTCACACTCCTCATTTCTTGATACACTGGAAAGTATTAGAGCACAACCCAACACCCTAATAATGGGTGATTTCAACTACCCCGCCATTAACTGGGAAAACTACTCATGTACCAACTCTTTTGCTCAACGTTTTCTAGAATTCATAAATTCCAATGCCTTGGATCAACTTATTCACACCCCCACCAGGGGCAGCAATATCCTAGACCTTGTCTTTACCAACATGGGAAACCGGTGTTCCACACCAGAGGTCAATTCCTCGTTGGTCAGATCCGACCACAAGCTAATCAGCCTAGACATCAACATCCCACCCCCAACCCCAATTAGGGAAACCATCGTAAAAAACTTCTCAAAAGCCAACTTCACACTTCTTAAGACAGAAGTGGCAAACTTCATGACACCCATGCAGATGGACAATAGAGGTATGACTGCTGAATCCTACACAAATGCACTTTATAAGCACTTACACAAGTGCATGGATCATGCTATCCCTAATAGAACCAAGATGTTATCCTCCAAAAAAAGGAAGCCAATCTGGTGGTCCTCTGCCATAAACAAACTCTACAACAGAAGAAAGAAACTGCTGCAAAAAGAGTAAAATCCCATGACTGGAGGAACTCCCTGGTCAACCTCAGTAAGAAGCTGAGATCCCTCATAAAATCCTCCAAAGCTAGTTACGAAAACAAAATTGCCACTGACTCTAAAGACAACCACAAAGCATTCTATAGCTATGTCAAGAATCTAAATGGGAACACTCAGATCTGCTCTGAGTTACAGCATAATGGCACTAAATATACAGAACCAACTGATATTGCCAACATCCTAGCAGATAGGTGCTAACTTTACCCCCCTCTCACCCCTTAGAGGGCCCATCTCTATACCGGAAGAATGCAAAGTTCCTATAATCAAGGCTGCACAGGTAAAAAACACACTCTCCAAAGCCAAGAACACAGCATCCATGGGACCTGACAATATCCCAGGCTGCATTCTACACGAACTACAGAATGAACTGGCACCCTACCTAAGTACCATGTTCAATCATAGCCTCACCTCAGGCTTTGTACCCACTGAATGGCGCAACGTGACAGTTATCCCACTCCACAAAGGGGGAGCCATGACAGACCCCGGGAACTACTGCCCCATTAGCCTGATGAGCCTGGTCTGCAAGGCCATGGAACGTCTCATCATGGACCTCATAAACAAAGACATTGGTAATCTCCAAACTCTGGACCCTACTCAGTTTGGATTTGTAAAAGGCAGATCATGTCTCCTAAACCTGATTGACTTCTTTGAAGCAGTCACCAAAGCCATAGATGAGGGTAAAATGGTTCACACAGCTTATCTAGATCTCGCCAAGGCTTTCGACACCATCCCCCACTCTAGAATTATAGATAAGCTCACTAAACTAGGTATAAATCCCTATGTCACAAGATGGGTTGCCAACTGGCTCACGGACAGAACCCACACTGTGAAAGTAGCAGATTCCAAATCCGACATCAGACCAGTGACAAGTGGAGTACCACAGGGTTCAGTCCTGGGTCCTCTCCTGTTTGTTATCTACTTCTCTGAAGTGCAGGCCAACACAGAAGGTCTTTGGCTAACAAAGTCTGCAGATGACTGCAAACTAGGAGCCATAATCGAAACTCCTAATGATGTAAACAAACTACAAAAGGGCCTCACTGAGACAGATACCTGGTGTCAAAGCCATGGCCTGAAGCTCAATGCCAAAAAGTGTATTGTCATCCCCTTTGGTAAAAACTCTGTACCCATGAACTACCACATAGCTGGTAGTCTACTTAATGCCGAAAATGTGATAAAGGACCTTGGGACACAGGTGGATAGTAGTCTCTCCTTTGATAATCACATCGCCACAGTGGTCAGGAAATCCTTCTATGTGGCTCATCTCATCACAAAAGGATTCTCATCCAGAAAAAAAGAGGTCATTGTTCCCATCTACTCATCACTCATTAGACCCATTATAGAGTACAACACCCCTTTTGGTATGTACCTCACAAGACATCTACAACAACTGAAAAGACCACAGAAATACCTCACAAAGAGGATTACTGGCCTCAAACAGATGCCCTATGCAGACCGTCTCAAAAAACTACAGCTTTACTCCATCGCATATCGCCTACTCAGGGGCGATCTCTGCCTAACATACAAAGCTATGTCAAACCCAGAGCTGTTGGACATGCTCCACTTAAAGAAATCCCAATCCCTCCGAGCTACACACTCTAGGGACCTTAACCTTGTCACCACAATAAACAGAACATGCTGGAGGGATAGATTCCTGTCCCAGAGACTTCCCATACTCTGGAACAGACTACCTATCAATGTCAAACAGAGCTCCTCATTAGCACTCTTCAAGAAAAATCTTGATGATTGGATGGGAAATGGGAAATTCACCCCGGGGATCACTTCTGTGGCTCTGCTCGACAGGGGCACAGGAAAATAATTTTCTTGGGTAGCGAAAGCCAGGGTACATTTTTTGGCTAGGCTTGTATGGGCCCTAGGGCCGATAGCCTAGTACCTACCTATGAACCTATGAACCATGTAGGCCTTTTCCTGGACAATCAGCACTACTCAAGCCTGATTTATGTGTGAACAGGTATACACCATGTAACCTTACATCTGTTGGTGCTTATTACTGAATCCAAGCCATATCACTGGAGTTCTTTGTTTGCCATTGTGTTGCACTGGGTTCATATCAAAGTCTGACATTTATTGTGTGTGTGTGTGTGTGTGTGTGTGTGTGTGTGTGTGTGTGTGTGTGTGTGTGTGTGTGTGTGTATGTGTAAAATGTATATTTTTGTACAGGCTGATTCTGGAAATGTTGTATTTTGCCAATCCTGCCTACTAGTATGTTATGTAAAATGTGCAATGATCACATATGGATTCTGCTGGTAAGTGATTAAGTCAAAACTATTTTGTCTATTTATTTGATATGCAGGCAACTTAGAAAAGCCACAGATACTTGTTAGTCCTGTGGAAGGTACAAATATTGGAAGTAAAGTGACGATCAAATGCAAAAACAACCCCTATAGATTGAAAGAGTGCTGGTTCCATAAGGATGGTGAATGGCAAATATGTTATTCAAACTCCAACATTAACTCTGGGATTCAGTATGCCATTGAGTGTGCTACAGGACTGGATGAAAGATACTACACCTGTGAGTGCAAAAGTGTGCAAGATGAGTCTACACAGACAAGTGACCATGTTACTGTAGTCAAAAGCCATACGTACATACTGCTACAGTTACACATGCTATTGAAGTTTATTTCTTACCAAAGTAACATTCTTTATGACAACAATCCATTATTAAGCCTGACACATATAACATCCTGAAACTGAAGAGATAGATAAAACAGTGACCTTAGGAAGCTATGCCATCTAATAACTTGTCACCAATATGATTTAGGCCTCACTGGTGATTATGTTATAAATTAATGTTTTGGATTGGGGGTTGTCATAATGGGTAAGGTATTTACCTCCCAGAGAGAAAGTACTGTGCTTGATTCTCACATTTAAGATGCATGGCTAAGTTTAAAATGGCCTGGTGGGGTTATTAGCCTTGTAATTGCCTATGATATTAATTATTGAACTATTTAGGAGTTTTTGATTGCTGACTTAGCAAGTATTTCAACACTCTGGACAAATAAATTGTGCTATGTCAGCTAACTTTCTTAATTTGTAGCTCCCTTGTACCTCTGAAACCAGACAATTAGCCAGCTCTGTTCGCATAGATGGATTTATTTATTTAGTACTTCTCAGTTACAATGCAGGCTCTGTGAGCAGCAGTGCATGTTTAATGCGAATACAGCAGAAGCATAGAAAGAAATGTGTAATTAAAAAAAATCAAGTCATAGCAGACACACTCTGAATACTATTAGTCTGGGGATAAACAAGAGATAACAAGTACAAATATGAAAAACCCATAAGTAATAGACCATATATATAATAGGGAAACATCACTTCATATTTTGCAATTATTGTTATTTTCTCCTGGCAGCCATCATCAAAGCATGGCTGGTGTAGGCTATATTCCTCTTGGCAGCCACAACTGAAATAGTAATGGCATTGTTACATATATTCTTGCTTGTGGCTATACTGAGGATTCATTTAAAAGGACATTAATATGTACAGTATTGATATATTTAATTATTACCTGGTGTTAACCATTGTCACAGCAGCAGATGCACAAGGCTGCCTTAAGATTATAGTCTTTGGGAGCATGACTAAAGGGCTCAAGTGTATCTTGGGGTTTTACTTCTGTGGGAGATGGTTCCAGATGGCAGGACTTGGTGTAGAAAATGCTCTCTCTGTGTGGATGAAGTCCTAAATACAAAGCAGGCTACCAGAATTTGAGTAATGTGTGGATGCCAAATGGTGCATTGGTGGGGGAAGGGCTGAGAGACATGGCAGACCTTCTCACTCATCATCAGGGGGAATATGTGTGGTGCAAATGCAGGGTGCTCAGTCCCTTGCTGGGGTCCCCAGCTGTGACTGGAGACCATAAAGCAGCAATGATTTTGATGTGTCAGAATATATTACTCTTAAAAGTAACTGACATGCCCTCGTTTAGAATTATTGCACATTAAACTCTGAGGACATTCATTCAACATTCATACTGGGGCTAGGCATCAGAGCAGTCAACCACTGTGTTAATAGTAGAAGGCACCACTCTCTGTGGCTCATCTCTTGTCTTGAGAGGATAACATAGAAAACAAGGCTTTCACTTTTTGTGTATCAAATGAGCCTATACAGAAAAGCAAAGAGAGAGAGAGAGAGAGAGAGAGCCTTGATGATTATGAAGAATCCAACTGAGGAAAAAAACATGGTATTTTAGGTTGGTGGATTTTAAAAATCATGTGCAGTGCTGCAGAGTGCAATGCAGCAACTGCATTCTATTTCTCCTTTTTCTAAGTATGCTTTTGGCTAGAGACTTTTCTACTCGTATTTTCACATAAAATAATTACATTGTGAAAATAGGAGTATACCAAAAAAATGGCTTCACATCCAGTCCTCTCATCCTTTCTAATGTGCGACTTTGATGGGTGTTACTCATTGATATGAAGTCAGTGGAGAGGAAGATGTCTTGTCTTGGATTCCGCACTTTGTATAGGTGTATCTACCCCTAGTCAAATGTATTCTGATATGCATTTCCATTTCTGCTAACAAAGTACATTTACTGATAAAAGGAGAAATGGGTGCGGCATTGTTTTATTTTTCATAATTCCTTCTGAATTTTCAGGATACTAGGCAATGTATCTCAAAACACAAATAAGCACATACACAGATGCACACACACACACACACACACACACACACACACACACACACACACACACACACACACACACACACACACACACACACACACACACACACACACACACACAGTCAATGTTTGGGCAGACAGGTGACATTAACATCTAAGGATTTAGGTCCTTGGAGTGGGGGATTATAGAGCCACTGGTTTTGCAAAGAAAGAGAAGGTCAAATAGGACTGGATGTTTCATGGCTCAAAAAGTAAGACATAGGTCACTTTACACCAACCTGCAAGCTACTAAGTATAAGGAAAATCATGCTAATCTATTGAGGTGATTGAATGATTTAAAACCTTTAATTTTCTTTGATGGAAATCTTTAGGTCCCTTCCAACTGAGCAATATGCCTGGATTTGTAAATACCAGAGGATGCACTGTATTCAATGACGGGTCTGGTAAGGGAATAGTACAGTGTTAGGATAACGTCTTTGTATCTTGGAGATAGTCCTTTGAAAATTAACTGGCCCAGATAGAATGATTTCCTGACTATGGTGAAAACACAGTGATTGAATGGGAAAGCATAATCCACCTAAGTATGTAGGTCTCTTATGACCATATCTGTCTGAAGAGGAGTACAATTTGTATCATATGAATTGGAAGCAGCTTTTCTGTCATATAGGCTCTTCAGTTCATAGGATGATGCTAGGCTAATGGCGCAGAGGCCCCAATAAACCTATCCAAGAATTTTGCCCATGTTCCCTCATAGTCAGCACCTGTTTCCCCTGTCCAGCATGGACACAGGTGGGATCCCAGGGGTGTATTTTCTGTCGCCCATCTAGTTGTACAGTTTCCTATTAAAGAGGGTAGATAGGTACTCTGCTTGACATGGAGAGGGAGTCTTTGGGACAAATATATCCCACCAAGTTCTATTAATGTCACAGACCAGGTTAAGGCCTTACATATGGGTTGCATGAGTGGAGTTTGTCTTATGGATATGCAGCAGCTCCATCAAGGCTGGGTCTGAAATGGCCTTGTATGCCAAACACATGTCACCTCTGAGCAGTCTGTATGAGACTGAGTAGAGGGACATGGCTTTTAGCCTATCTGTATAGGATAGGTGTTTGAGACCCTGGATTTTCCTGGTCAGAAAACTCTGTGGTCTCTCCAACCACTGCATGTGTTTGACAAGGTACATGCTGAAGGGGGCATTGTAATTGATAATGGATCTAATAAGGGAGGAGTACAGGGATATTATGACCTCTTTATTCCTGGATGAAATACCCTTATTTATGATGTGGGCCATGTAGAAAGCTTTCCGTACAATGGAGACAATGTGGTGGTCAAAAGTCAGGTTACTATCAACCTTGGTTCCAAGTCCCTAATGACTGATTGCATGCTTAGTATGTTGTTATTAATGTGATAATTAGTGGGGATGACATTTTCCCCTAAGGGGATAATAATGCATTTCTTGAAATTCAGGTTGAGGCCATGCTTCTGCCACCACTCATTAGTTTGGGTAAGGCCCTCTTGGAGGATGTTCACATCACTAGGGGAATTTAAGACAGTGCCCAGTTTTCAGTCATCTGCAAACTTGGTCAGCCACAGACCACTTGTTTTGGCTTGCACCTCAGAAAAGTATATTCCAAGCAGTAGAGGCCCCAAGACCGATCCTTAGGGTATAATGCTCATTACAGGTCTACAGAGGTGGCTTCCCCTACTTTGATTAAGTGAGATCTATCAGTGAGCCAGTTAGCTACCCATCTGGTGCTACCCATATGCTACTCTGATGCAATTGTTTTCAGTTTAAAACTGTTTTTGATATAGCATGTATGAGCAGTTTACCTTCTGAGGAGGGTTGGACCTTGGGCTAGCAACCTGAACCCGTAAAACCCACACCCGCTACAGAAACTATAAGCACTGGCCCAATGTGATGCATGGCACTGAAATATGAAAGAGAGAGTGAGACATATTCATGAGTGGTTACTATGTAAAAGAGTGAATATTCACAAGAGCGAATGCATTTTACTTCTGTGAAAAAAGTGAATGTTCATCAGAGCGAACATTGTTTAAAATGCAGTTTCTGCCTGCAGCCATTTGCATGGAATTTCACTGCAGCAGGGTTATGGAATTTGCCCTTATCCCACTGTTGTGGGACCTCCAAATTAGTATATAAAATTTGCATGAGGTGTGGGAGGCACAGCCTCTGCAAAAGAATCGTGCAATTTTTTATAGATTTTGATCACTTTTATATTCACTCTAAAGTGATCACTATTTTAATGTTTCCTCATGTGAATGCTTGCTTTTTAATAAGATGCTCATATAAGCATATTCTGGCATGAGCATATTCCGGCATTTGCTGTTTTGTATCATGTAGTGAGTGGACAACAGTGACTAGACTGCAGTCATCAGCAAATCTGGTCAACCATACTTCTGGAATATTGGCTTGGATGTCTGCAAAATAAATACCAAGTGACAGGGCAGCCTAGAAGTGATCCCTGTGGCATACCATTGGTTACAATATTACACTCAGACAGGGCCTAGAACTGATCCAGCAGTTCTTTGAATTTCAACCATATTTATATGAAGAAGTGATTCTAGATGTTCTTGTCTTGATCGTGATACATTCAAGATGACAAACGTCAGCTGCCATGTGCACAAATTCCTTCCTTGTAGGAGAAGTCTCATTCTTCCAATTCTTGGTGATGACTTTTCCCACTAATGTTAAGATATTCCATAAAAGAGAGCATTTTATTTTCAAGACACAAGTGGGAATACGTGTATTAAATCAAATAAGAGATTTGGTCAATATAAATTTATAATTAAAAACAGGCTGTAAAAGAGAATTCATATTATCCCAATATGTTTTAAGTTTTACACAATCGTAAAACATATGCTGCCAGTCAGTTTAACATTTAGTTTACATTTCCAGCATCCTATGTCTTTATTATACATTAATTCAGTTTTATGTGTTGTGATAATGCTTTCAAAAGAATATCCTCCACTTTTGCGATGAAGTAGTTTGTTTTGAAGATTGGAGTATTAGTTTATAACATCTTCATTTGAAAAATTATTATTAATAAGTCTGAAATAGTCCCAATAGCTTTCTCTGTAACATACTGTTGATTTCTTAAGTACCTTATATATATTAGATAGACGTCCCTTTCCAATTATATTCTGATGCATTAGAATAATGAGTAAATCAATGAATATGAGGAAATAATTTTTAATTATTGATTGCACTATAGTAGTCTTATGTTAAATTGCCTACAGTTTTGAATTTCTAGCCATATCTTTTCTTAACTCTACCTTATTAATGATATGGTCAGCATTTTATAACTTCTCATTGTCTAGTAATTTATACCAGTATAATATGTTTTTGTTTTTAAGTGGAGTCATTGTTGTTAAATTAAATGTATTAATGCTATTTTGAGAATAAGCAATTGGAAATTCAAAGAAAATCCATGCTTTATATTCAGGATTCCTGAAAATTGCATTTTAAAGGAATTTATTAAGTGTATTAATATAATAAGAGTTAAGTGTTTTTTTTTCTGTAAAATAGCCTTTTACTAACCAATGAAATTTATTAGCAGTTATTTTAGTATGATGTAACTTTGTTAAATTATTGGATTTACACCAAATATCTCCTTGAATATCTTTCCATTTGGCTTTAGAATTGTTATTTAATCAACAAATTATTGTTTTAACAATTAGGGATAAATAATATAGTTCTAAATCTGGAAGACCAATACCACCCAATATCCACTCTCCAAAGTGATGGTTTAAAGCCAATCTAGGCTTAGTAGGAAATCATAGAAATCTCAGAAGCAAAAGAATTATACTTCTTTGTATGTTTTGGGACTGGCAGGGATAAAGATTGTATTATATATAGAATTGTATGAAGGATAATCATTTTAAAGAAAGTCTCTCTTCCATAATTTACAAAAAAAATTCCATTTATTAAGGGTTTGCTTTATAGAATTTGTTACTTTTGTAAATAAGGGTTGCTATACATTTGATATTATAGACAAGATTATCCCTAAGTAAGTGATTTTACCATCTTTCACAATGTATTTCTGTAATTTCTTATTTATTTTATTAATATCATCATTAATATGTAGCATTTTAGTCTTATTCTCATTAAAACTGAGTACTGATTTCTTCTGGAATATTTCTATTGCTTGGAATAATGCGATAAGAGAAGAATTGCAATCAGTCAAAGTTAATAGGATATCATCTGCAAATAATTGTATTTTAGGTATTACATTTTCATTACTAGTATGCCTTTCATGTTTTATTTTATCTTATTGTATATAATTTGCAAACAGTTCCATAGCTAGAACAAAAAGCAATTGAGACAAGGAACAATCCTGTTTAGTACTTTTAGTGATCATGATTGATTGGGTAGTACATTAGCCTATCTTAATGTAAGTAAAGGTGTATGCAAAGGAGGTTTCATAGAGAAGTTTGATTAATTGTAAGACATTGTTTGAAGAATTACATTCCTGCAGTGCTAACAGTAAATACTCCCAGTTAACTGAGTCAATTACACTATTGATATCAAGACTAATCAAAGTTAGTTCTTTTTCCTGTTCATTATAAACCCAGCCCAATTATTGTTATCAACACTGGAAGAAATTGTTTTATTCTAGAGGCATAGATTGCCATGAATATTTTATAAACTACATTTACTAATGAAATTGGTCTATATGAAGAACATAGTGTTGAGTCCTTCTCAGTTTTAAAATTGGGGATATTAAGGTGTATTTCCAGGATAGTGGTACATTTGTAAGTTCCTTAACTGTTAAAAATACCTCTAGTAAAATACTGCAAGCATCCTTAGTCATCATTTTATATTGGTCAGGTATTATACCATCATTTCCAGGTGCCTTATTGGGTTTTAATTTATTTATTTGAATTTTGAGTTCATACATTGATATGGGTGTTGATTATTTTATTTTATTCTCTGACAGCCTATTTTCAACATAATTTTTTTATAAATGCTTTGATTAGATCTTGTTTATCCATTGTTGGTTTGTGTTGATTAATCTTATTAAAGTGAGACCTGAACACATCCAGAATATTTTCTGTTTGAGTGATCTTATTTCTACTATTAGTGGAGTATAATTATGTGATACAATTAGATTTAACAGTCATTTATGTTCTAGTAGCTAATATGCACATATTTAAGATTTCTGGAATAATTAGTTATTTTATCCCTTTCTAAGTTTATCATAGTTTTATGTTGTAAAATTTCTAAATATTTACTGTTTAAGCTATTTATTTCTTCTGCTAAGTTATTACTCCCTTTTTGACTATCTAATTTTAACTTATCAATGTTCTCCTGGAAATCCACCAATTCTTTGTCCAATTATTTCCTTTTTTATCTGTACCAGCTTGTAATTTTGCTAGACAGGTATGCTTTTAAACAGTCCCATACAAAAATCTCTGAGGAGTTACTTGCATGATTAATTTCAATACAAGTTTTACTTTCTTTATTAACAAAGTCCTTAAAGTCTTTCATTTTGGTTATATATGCAGGAATACTTTTAATTGGAATGTTATTGCTAGAACTCAATATAACTTCAAATATCACGTTATAATCTGACAGTGGGCAAGAGACTATTTAGTGTTATATATTCTACTAGTGATCTCATTTGAAACATATTTGTGATTGTGCCAAATGCCTGTGTGATAAATGTGTAAAGAAGATTGAGTCTGTTACTGAAAACTCATTTATATCGCTCATATTATGTAGGTCAGTGAACTCCATCAAAGCCGTGAGTGAGGCAGGTGTCTTCCTTTCACAGCTAGTGTTGGTATCCTTGTCAGATAAAATACAATTAAAGTCACCTGGAAAAATAATGTTTCCCTTTCATATTCATATTATTTCCCCAACTGTTTTAAGGTCTATCACACAACCAATCGCAACATTTTTGGATATCAAACTGAAAGAACTATTATTGGGAGAAACACATTTATGCAAAGACTCATGGGATTTCCTTACAACAATCAATACTATTTTTTTATGTAGATGGGGGTATATTTATTACAATTGATGTAAAAGACCTCTATACTGTTATACCGCATAAACTTGGTATTGAGTGGTTTTGCGATTACCTTATTGATAAAAGAATACCCCAGGGCACTGTAAATGTATATGAACTATTGCTAGAGACAGTATTATATAACAAGTTTATTTTATTTGATCGAATAAAAGCAAAAAGTACAGGCAACCAGGACAAGACAGGGTTCTTCTGTTAGGGCAAAACACAGCACTGTAAAAATGTAGTAAAAAATAAAGCGAACCACACCAGGGCAATAAGAAGGCATACAATTCCACAATGTCAATAAAAGATGCAAGATATCACCAAGTAAAATGTTTTAATATTAGCACTTTCACAGTTCACAATGACTGCTTCATCAGACAAACTCATAATAAAACACACTTCACATTTAAAGACACTGGCAACCAATGAATTTCATCATTCAATTATTCTGTTCTATTGTGTTTTTAATTGAATAATGAAATTCATTGGTTGTCAGTGTCTTTAAATGTGAAGTGTGTTTTATTATGAGTTTGCTTTATTTTTTACTACATTATTTTATTTGATAATGAGTTTTTCCTGTAAGTTGAAGGAGTCTCAATGGGTTCAGCCTGTGGTGGGTTATATGCCAATATTGTTATGCTCCAATGGGAAAAGAGGTTCTTATTAAATTCACCTTATTTTCTGTACTGTAAGTGCTGCATGAGATTTTTGGATTATATTTTTATTTTTTGGGTTATACCTCTAGACACTATCAATGAATTTTTAGAATATGTGAATAGTTCAACTGTATTTTTAAAGTTTACACACACCACAGGTTTAGATAAAATTTCATACTTAGATGTTAAGTTAATGAAAGATAGACAGTGTAAAGTGTTTAAATCAAAGATTTAGAATAGAAACCCAGAATTGTTGAACATGCTTCATCTTAGCAAAACCAAATCTACTTGCACTACATGCTCTAGGGATATAAACCTCAACACAACATTGAATAGAACATGCTGGAGGGATAGATTCCCTTCGCAGAGACTTCCCTTACTATGGAACAGGGTCCCAATCTACATAAGACAGAGCTCCTCACTATCACTCTTCAAGAGGAACCTTGATGAGTGGATGGGTAACAGAAAGTTCACACCAGGGATCACACCAACAGCACTACTAGATAGGGGCCAAGGGTACTAGCTGCTAGTACAAGGGTCTAGGGAACTACTAAAGGGGCGGTGAATTCTGCACAACATGGCTGGGCTAATATATGCCTTTGGGCAGATAGCCCAGTACCAACCTATGAACCTATTTTAGGAAAGCTACATATTCAAATAGTTTCTGACACTATGATAGCTCCCACCCTTACAACAAAAGAAAGCGGTGGTGAAAGGGCAATTTGTAAGAGCTGCATGTATGGTGACACTATTTGATAGGTTTTTAAATGAATGTGATCAATTAAAAGAAATGTTTATAAAAAGGGAGTACCCATTTAATTTAGTGAATGATGGAATGATTGAAGTAATAAATAAATGTGAAAGGGGGCATTTTTTATCTTTACTTAATTAATATCAAGTGGAAGTCAGTATCAACATTTATTATGTAGAGAATACTAACAGTTTGAATGGTGGCAATTCTAACAATTTGATTAGGGTGGAACCTGGAATACAGGACAACTTTAATAATGCATTTATAACAACCTTTACTAACTCTAGTTGATATACTATTCAAGAATTGGATAGTTTTGGCTAATAGAGACATTAGAGAATATGTTGGTGAGACACCTGTTATTGTTTATAGGAAGGGAAAAGGCCTTAAGTCACTCTTAGAAACAAAATTAAAGGGCCCCTATAATGGCAGTATGAACAAGTGTGGTTCTTTATGAGTTAATATCAGAGTTTGTATGTGATTTGCCTTTCATATGCTCTTTCTGGTTAAATGCTTTAAACCTTATGTAGTTAACTGCTCAAATGCTCTGCTCAGGTAAATGCCTGTGAGTGAACGTAATTTTACTGCTTAAAGGCTCTCTTTAGTGTGCGCCTATGATAGTATGCAGTTAAATGCTCTAAGGCTTCATGTATGTTAAAGCTTGTTACTGTATGTTATTCTGCAGTCATAGACACTTTTTTGAGTAAAAATAACTGCATAGGCATGCAATCTACTGCTCCTAGGCTTGTATGTGGATAAGCATTTGAAGTTTATCATTGTCTACATATTATAAACAAACATTGTATTAGTTGTCACATTTGAAGGCATAATGGATGCATGAAAAGGTGACTGTGTAGGTTTCTAATAAGGCTAATGATTAGAGTTAGTGTGGAAAAAGTCTAACTTTTATATCCTTTACTAGGTACAGTCCCACTTCTACTGCTCCCTCCCTGAAAGGCATACTACACTAGAAGAACCCTGTGAAATTAGAAAAGAAAAATCTCTGCTTGTCCCTCCTTACTAAAAGAACGGCAAGGTTACTATCTATATGGTTATCACTTATACAGCTTGCTGAACTGGGTCTAAAGCACTGCCAGTCAGTCCCTGAAGTCCCATAAAGCTAATACTTCCTCTTAAATTGGCTAACTAACAGAATATTCACTAATGAAACTAGTGGCTAACACAAGTATACATAAATCTCGCCAACACAGTATTTTGAACTAAGCAGCAAAACGCTAAAGAAAAATAATACTTTACATCCACTAAAGTTTTTACCTTGTAAGCACAGGCTCTAGCAATCTTGTGGGTTGGGTAAGCCCTGCTCCGCTCACCCTCACTATGCTCAGGCTCGCTCTGTGCCCCACCCTACCCCCAATTCCTGCCCGCCCCCAGTACTGCTAAATTTATACGTGTATGGTCACACCCCTTTTCTTCACATCCAACCATCATCTCACACATCATCAAGGGTCACTCTTCTTCCTAAACCCAGTCTTCTCCTTCTCTTCTTATAATACCCTGTTCAGAATATAACCCTTTAAAATGCACCAACTACCTACAAAGTTATCACTAACAAAACCACTACTATTGTGTCTACTACCTCTAATGCTCACTCTATATCTCCGTACAACTTATGAAAATCAGTACTATCTAGGATTCCACTATTCAAAGTGCCAAACCTCTACACCAAAACTCTCTTATCCAGTATGTCATTTAACCACCCCCATCTTATCTGCCTCCTCTTCTCCTATGTCCTGCCACCCTATTAGATTCAACAATTTCAACCCCAAAACTAAACACTATCAAAAACTAATAAATAAACTTCTAAAGCTCTTAGTCAGTTTACACTACAACCTATTAACTGATGTAGACATTCACCCAAATCCTGGCCCAACCACTGCTGTGGACACTGGCTCCCATGCTTCCAACCTCAATAGCACTATACCTCTAATCAGTCCCCCTAATTCACTCCTAACATTTCACCTAAATATCAGAAATATAAACAATAAAGTCCACAACATACATGCCTTCTTAGATGTCCATTCCCCAGATATACTCTGTCTCACTGAAACCTGACTAAAGCCTACAGTCAAAGACAATGAGGTGCTACCACCGGGATACAACATAATTAGAACAGACTGTACTAAAAAGGGAGGTGGAGTAGCTGTAATTTATAAAAATACACTAAAAGTTACTACAGAACCCCTACTACCACCCAGTTTTGATAAAGCTGAAATTCTTACTACCAAACTACAAATTAACAAAAACAAATATATAAATATTTTCTGTATTTATATTCCCCCAGGCAATAACACTAACATCCTAGAAGACTTACTCCACTGATTAACCAACAACTACCCCCAGGAAACCATTGTGCTTGGACTTTTCAATATAGACTGGAAATCATACTCCTTAGAATCCCCTTCCACCCATATAAATCTATATGGGTTTACACAAATTATATCCTACCCCCTATAGGATCAGTAAACCCAATAAAAAAGAAAGTATCTTACACTGGATACTTATCAATAGTCAACCCCATATGTATAAAGGTGGGACCCTCCCTGATGACTTCAGTGATCACTCTCTAACCTATATTATCAGACATAAAACTGATGATCCCCACCAGCCTATTCACAAAACAATTAGAAACAATAAGAACTTCAGTCCCGCCAACTTCCAAAATGAATTAAAAGCATGTAAATGGTCAATCCTAAAATGGCTTCCACTTGATGAAGTTGTAATATTCTTTAATACTAAATTTCTTGCCATACTTGAGTCACACGCCCCCACACATACCATTAGAACTAAAACAAACGCTGCACTATGGCTTACAAAGGATACCAAATCAAAGATCAAACTTAAAAATAAAATATGGGCCACCTGGCATGACACCAAAGCCCCTCTAGACCAATTGAGATATTGGCAGCTTTGTAATGACACAAAAAATCCATTCTGCTAGACAGAAAAATATATATACTATTATAATCTTCAACAAAGACACCAAAATAAACCTCAAAAGTTTTGGGCAGGTATAAATAAATGTCTTCATCCAGGACAATCCACCACTCCTACCCATAAATCTCCAGAGGAGATTGCCAACACCTTTAACAGTTTTTTCACTGGGACTATCCAGACTCTTGCTAGCCAGCTAACGCCCACAAGCACTGATTCTATCCTAACCTCACCCACTACCCTTCTCCCCTTAAGTTTCTAACCAGTCTCTACCTCACTTATCCGAGCTATGCTTAAACAACTAAAACCGACCACCCTATCTGCAGATCTTCTACCTGCAGAGTACCTATAAAAAGCCACAGATGTCCTAACTTATCCAGTCTCAATCTTGATCAATAGAACCATAACATGAAGCCTCCATCCCCTCCATTTGGAAAACTTCCCATGTCATACCACTCCACAAAGGTGGCAATTCCACAGAACTATCAAATTATAGACCCATTGCCATACTTTTGCCACTGGCCACAATAATGGAGAAATGCATTCATAAGCAACTCTTGCACTATCTCATACAAAACAATCTGCTGGCTAATTCTCAACATGGCTTTAGGCCATACCATAGTACTTCCTCTGCCCTCCCCTCATTCTCCAGTGTCATAAATCATAACCATAATAACAACAAACTATTCTTAGCCCTCTTCCTTGACCTATCGAAAGCCTTTGATAGGGTCAACCACCAACTGCTCACTGCCACTCTGAAATCCATTTCCTTGAATAACCCTGCTATTCAATGGTTTCAATCCTATCTGAATAGCAGACAACAGGTGGGGCTATGGCAGGGAAATTTATCTACTCTACTACCCCTTACCCTTTGAGTTCCCCAGCACTCTATTTTAGTACCTCTTCTCTTTTCAGTCTTTATTAATGACCTTTACTCTGCCATTCCAGATGCTACATGCATCCAATATGCAGATGATTCCACGTTGATCTGCTCAGCCTCCACCCCATCTGACCTGCTTACACTATCCTAGAAAACATTTAACACAGTTGAGAACTGGCTGTCATGCCGCCTTTTCCTCTTGAACCCTAAAAAAACAAACTACTACTTTTCTCCCCCACTCACAGGTCTACACCACTTTTCATTACACTATCCTCTAATAATGGAACTGTTATTTCCCCAGATGACCATACTAAACTCTCAGGGGTAACAATTGATAATAACCTTAAATTTCACGTGCATATCAATCAAACCATTAAAACCATTAATAAAAAACTGGGCTCCCTATATAAAAATAAACATGTCCTTACCCAACTAACTAGGACTGCCATTGCCTGCACTCATCTTCTTTTCACCCTTTTCTATGCCGCCACCATTTTCACTAACTTGAACAAATCTGAACGCTGCAAACTCCAAGCTGTTATAATCACATTGCTAGATTTGCCACTGGCTCTATTTACAGAACTCACCATTGTCAAAACCTTAAACCTCTAGGATGGCTAGAATTGCCTAGCTTACTTCAGTACTATCAACTTGTCGTAGCCCACAAAATTCTCAACCAGCCAGATAATACTCCCGCACTTAAAAACATTATTTATCCCCCCAGGAACACAAGGCCACTTCAATCTTCTGACAAACAGCTAATTCAAACACTCAAAACTAACAACTCAGCTGGTCACTCCTTGTTTTCTAACTCTGTTGGCAAAATTTGGAATTCACTTCCAGCTGACCTAACTCTAGAACCATCATTAAACCAATTCAAGAAAAATCTCAAACAGTATTTCGTGACACACTGGCTATGCTCCTGTCACAATCCAGACTAACATCCTTCCATACTATAGTACATAAAAACAGTATTGTAAGGAATACCAAGCTCCTTCTATCGGATTGTCTGTAACCATATAAGTTTGAGCTATGACTGACTATAATTGTTTTAATGTTCATGTTTAATTTCAATGTAATGTTTTAATGTTGGAGCTTTTCTCCCCGGGCCTCCAGTGAAAATGGACATGTAGTGAGTCGAACTATCCCGGTCAACAAATGTAAAATAAAATAAATACTGTTTGAGATTTTTCTTGAATTGGTTTAATGATGGTTCTAGAGTTAGGTCAGCTGGAAGTGAATTCCAAATTTTTCCATTTGGGGTGGGAAGGTGGCCTAATGGTTAAGGTGTTTGCCTTACAAACACAAAGTGCAGGGTTTGAATCTCACAAGGGATAATTGGCTAAGCTTAAAATGGCTGGTAAGGGCAGTTAACTTAGTACTAACCTATGAAATTGTAATTACTGTCCCTATATCAAATTGTGGTCTAGCTTTAATGTTAATAATATAATTGTTAGGTTGAATAAGAACTGCTCTTGTAACACTGAAAAGGTAGTCTATTGTGCTTTCTGTTCTAAATGCCCCTGTTTTTATATTGGTAAAACAGAAAGGAATTTAAAGACTCACATATATGAACATTTGAGAGACATAAAGAACAGGAAGGACACCAATGCATTAGTGAAGCATTGTATAGCGTTTAATGATCATTTCTTCAAATTCACTGTCATTGAAGTCCTCAAACTAGACAGAAGAGGTGGTCCTTGGAAATTAATTTTAGAGAAACATGAAGCACTATGGCAGCTCAGAACAAATGCCACACAGTGGCTGGGTCTTAATGATTTATTTTCACTATCACATTTTCTGAAATTGAAAGCTTTGGATAGATGAGATTTATTGTAGTAATTTAATGTTTTATTGTTGATTAAATGTGTAAATAGTTTATTTTTATATTTATATATTTATAGATTTAAAAGTTTTTAATAGCTTTTAAACATCATGTATAACCTAGTTGGTGTAATGGGAAATACACATTCAGGCATTTTATATACCTGTTTAGTCATTCTTTGAGAAAATATGGTGCAATATTTTATTTGCATATGCAATTGCTTGGTGGGTGCTGGTTGGTTTGTTTGCATGTAATGGGGGTGTGTGAATTCAATTAAGACTGTACAAAAGTGTGTATTTTAATTATTATTCTGAAGAAGTCTCTGATTTGACAGATGAAAGCACTTAATCTGAATGTTTTTTTTTATGTTTTAGTCATGCAGTGGAATACATTGTTTGAAACCATTTTCAGCATTTAATTGATTCTTGGCATATATTGTGAATTCATTTTCTGTTTATATTCCCAATCGAGGTATCCAGTAGACATTAATAAAAGTGTATAGTTTCCTTTGAATTTCTAAAGCCACTGAACTGAGCATGCCTTTTTCATCATTAAATGTATTAAGGATTTTAGGTTGTGGCAAATATTTTTTTTATAAAATAGCCACCCCCTCTTTCTCTTTCTCTTTTGTTTATGATGAGAGCTAGTCAATACAGAAAAGTGTTTACTATTAAGTCTGCCCAAATCTTCTTTTATTAAGTGTGTTTCCTGTAAAAAGATAAGTTGGGAATGAAATATTTTTAAACATTTGTATAAACTACTCCTTTTTCAGCCATTATTTAATCCACTGATATTAACTGATATGCATTTCAAGCTGGCCATACTGGCAATATATAAGTATTACATATAATATCCTCATACATTTGTAAATTATATGGTACTGAAAAACTATTATTATATCTAGTGAACTGCTTACTTATAAGGTAATTGAGATTATTAAGTGTAAACTTTCTATGTAGAATAGTAGACATACAAAAAAATAAAGAATAAATTTGGAAACTAATATACATGTACTCTTCTTTCCTATCCCCCATGGACTATAAATCTCCTGGTTTGAATATCAGTCCTATTCAAACATTACTACCGGCCCACAAATAGGTATCTAGCATGACTCTACTCCTTCTAAAGTTATGATATATGAAAAGGTCTATTACTAAACAAAGTTAAAAGGAGTTAGTATATACATAACATTTAGAATATAAACACTCATCTGCTTGCTATAAAACTTAAAAAAATGTAAAGTATAGCAGATCTTGTAGTCATTTGGTTCTTTTCTATTTATGTGAGCCTACATAATCTTATAATAAATTGAATCATTTCTTTCAGTTCTGAAAAAACAGATTAATACAGATAAAAACAATACATATAACATTGGTTATAACAGTCATGCTATATTACTAACATGCTATTATATATTAATGATAATTCAACTAACCATTTAACTATTTAAACTCAATTCTGACTTCAAGACTGTACATGCTTGGATATTATGGCAGACACGTATGATATTTCAATGAACAAATTAACTGCTTGAAAAAACATTTTGTTTGTGAGGAGCTGCATATACGAATATCTTTCAAAATGCATCTCTTCTATAAATAGGATATTGTATTCACTAAAACATATTATGAGATAAAAATTAATAAAAGTAACTATGATGTCTAAAATAACTAATAATATGTTCCCAGAATTATATTTGTACTGAGGGATAATTTTTTTATTTATTTTTATTTTACTTTTGTTTACCGGGTTCGTCCAACTGGATACATGTCCATTTTCAGTGGAGGCCCGGGGAGAAAAGCTCCAGTTATACAGTATAATAACAATATACAAAAACATTGCATAGCATTTAGACATTACAATAGAAGCACTAGACATTTTAAAAACAACATATTGAGACAATATAAGGAAAACTTAGTTAGGCAGTGACATTAGTATAGAGTAATAGTTCTGAGTTAACAAAATAGGAATGAGACAGAAGCATAAGGTTAATAGGATTATAGATAACTAGTGAAGAGAGACAAAGACTAGATGGAAGGGGTCGTAGTAATGAAATGATAAGAAGTGGAGAGATATGGGAGAGAATAAAATTATGTTAGTGTCAGATAGTTTGTAAAAAGGAAAGAAAAGATAGTTAGTCTGGGTTATTACAAGAGCATAACCAGTGATTAGAGAGAAAGAGTTTGAGTTTGGTTTTAAATATTGGTAGAGAGGTGAGGGTGGTCAGATCGTTTGGTAGTTGATTCCATATTTTACCCACTGTGTTTGAAAATAAGGATTTGCCTGCTAAGTTATTTGAGAAGGAAGTGTGAATCAACATTTTGTTGGCAGAGTGCAGATTCTTCGGATTATTATAAGGTCTTATAAGGGTAGAGAGAATTGGGGTGTCACTAGGTTGGTAAAGGGCTTTGTGGGCAATTGTGAGTTGATTAAATTGTAATAGTAGTGGTAATTCAAGCCACCCTAACTGTTTTAGATTCTGACAGTGGTGGGTCCTAAAAGGAGAGTTGGTAGCAAATATTGCAATGTTATTGTATGATTTAGTTAGATTGTTTAGGTTATGTTTGGAAAGATTTGTATATATAGGGGAAGCATATAACAGGGTAGAGATTAAGTGAGTTCTGGCTATTGTGGCTCTGGTTGTTGGTGTCAGGAAAGGTTTAATGTGGTAGAGGGATCCAAGTTTTTTATTAGTATGGTTAGGAACATACCCACTACAGTCTTTTAAGAGACACATGAATTCCCATCTTATCAAAATAACTGTGTAATTGTGTCTGACTTTATGGAAAACATGCTGTTTCATATTGCTATGTGTCAGACTTTCAATTAACTCTCAGAGCATGAACATCTAATACTGTTATGTATTTCTTCCCTTCCTGTTGAAAAAGCACATCCACATAGAAACCAACACAAATTATCACCACAAAAATTGTCATAAATCTATTCCCCATATATGCAGAACAAGTCAACCAAGAAAGAGTCTGACATCAACAGACATAAACAAGATCATCGTCCCTTCCTTAAACTAATAGAACAGAATGTAATTTGAATAATATAATATCTTAGGATAAAAGTCGAATTGAAATAATGAATTCTATATACTGTATGGTGCCACAGTACTATAAAATGTATTATATAACTCAAAGAGAGAAATACAGGTTTGACAAGTGTTAAAATGGTAATTTTGAAATAAAGGTAACAGAGAGTGTAAATTAACCCTTTCTTACTATTTTGCACTTAAGTTTTGTGTTAAAATCAAGCATAAAGCAACACTTTATCCAGTATTTCTTTGACTCTCCCTTTAAAACATGACTGCTAATAAACCATTTAACCTTTAAAACCGTCACAGCTAAGTAGTCCCTGTTTAACTTCCCCCTTCATTTAATACTTATCTAACAAGTAAATCAAGGCTCATTACCTTAGAGAGAAGATGAAAAGATCTCAGAGACGCAAACAAAGAACAAAGTTGCAGAAATCAGTCAAAGTAAGTGCATGAGCTTCAACAGTCTCAAAATAATGCTGTTTTCATTCAGTGATGTAGCACATGAAAGGCAAAGCAACAGGTATTACTGGTACACCTCAGAAGAAAAAGTAGAACAGCATACACACACACACACACACACACACACACACACACACACACACACACACACACACACACACACACACAGACACACACAATGAAAAAAAAACTCTGCATAAATTGCCTCCTGAGAGAAAAAGGTGAGAAAGAAATATTATATCAGAACCTGCTCTGTGAGGGGGAAATACCACTGTTAGTAAACAACTTCCATTCATGTTACACTGAGAAAGAAGGGCTTATATGTGGTTAAAACCAACTTGCTCCTTGCTATTTAAGAACCTATGCTGTAACACTTCTTGTTATCATTTTATTTTTTGTTATACTTATTTGGTACACTCTCTCTTTCTCTTTCTCTCTCTCTCTCTCTTTTTTTCCTCTTCCTTTTTTGTATAACTGACAGGTTTCAAAGTGAAACTCCAGTGTTAAAACACATACATTGTCTTTGCTACTGTATTTCCCTTCTCCTAATCCCTCCCCAATGAATAAACTTGACCAAACATCACACATATGATTATATAAGATTACATAATTAAATATAAATGCATTAAAATGTATTTATAATAAATAAAATGATTGAAAACGAGTATATACAGTAGTTGATAATAAGATGGGAAATACGCAGCCCCAATGTTTGCAATGAGATAGACAGTGAAAAAGATGTTAAAGATGAGGAAAGAGTCCAGCTGGGCATTCTTAGACTTGGAGATAGCACATGATAAGGTCCCAAGAAAGCTGATTTGCACAGTATTGTGGTGGTCAAAGTCCCAGAAACATTGGCATATTTAGTGCAGACTATGTACAAGAACCCAATGACTCAACTACAAACAATGGTCAGTTTCACAGAGGGGTGGGTGTGCACCAAGGCTCAGGTCTGAGCCCACTGCTGTGCATACTGGTGATGGCTACTTTAGCAAACAGGTTGGATGAGACAGATCAACAAAGTTGCTGTATGCAGATGATATGGCATTACAGGCAGACTCTGACCAAGAGCTTCAGCAAACAATAGAAAAACAGAATGCAAAACCAAAGACAGATAAGATAGAGCTGGGTACAGATAAGACAGTAGTAATGGCAGCAAATGGTGGAAATCAGAAGAAGCTGAAAGAGAGATAGAAGGAAAGATAGTGGAACAGGTTAACAGCTTCAAGTATCTGGGAGGGATAGTACAGGAGAAGGGAAGTCTGAATGAGGAGGTCAAAGCAAGATTCAGAGAGGCTACAGCCAACTGGCACAACATGTCAGGTGTAGTGCATGGCAGAAGAATATCAAAAAAAACTGTAATGTAAGGTCTACAAAACAGTTGTGTGACTAGTACTACTGTATGGGATATAAACTTGGCAAATAAAAGCAGAGGAGTTGAGAAAGCTTGAGGTGATGGTGATGAAGTGCCTGAGATGGGTGGTACAGTCAAGGAAATGACATCAGAGCAGAAGTCAAAGTAGCTCCAATTGCAGAAAATGTCAAAGTGAACAGATAACAGTGGTCTAGGAACTTGTGCAGTAAACCATAGAACAATTTGGCAAAGAAGATTTCAGACAGACAGGAAGAAGGTAAGGGGAAATGAGGGTTCCAAAGAGGTGGACTGACTGTCTGAGAAAAGCTCTATGACTGTCAGGCAGGAGTGTCAAAGAAGGCAGGAGAGTGGCACTAAACAGAGAGAGAGATGGCAACAGTTGACATGACACCCTGACCCCATAAAGGAAATGGGAAAAAGGGGGTTGTTGATGATGATGATGATTATGATTTATCAGATCATTTATGGCCTTGCAGATGAGTTGTATCAGGCTAATGTGGCGATTGTTTCCAGGGTCCATGTTGGGGCTGCCCTTGTGAGTTAGCATAAAAGCTGCTGTTACCCATCCCTCAGGGACAATTTCAGTAGCTAAGCTTATGTTGAATAGCTGTGGGAGCAGATCAACTACAGCAAGTTTTGTGCTGTGCAGCAGGCAGCTGAGTAAGTTATCAGCTTCCATGATGGGTGCATGTTTTTGTTTTGGAAGGTACCATTAGGAAGTAATGTTTTATAATAATAGGGGGTTTGTCATCCTTTGGAATATGTAGGTTTTGTACAGTTTTCTCAGGAATGAAATTTCCACTGAATTTGCTAGCTAATATATTTGTGATATCTATTGTATTTGAGTAGGTTGTTCCATTTTGAAAAAATTCAGAGTAATGTTGAGCGCTATTCCTTACTTTCCTGAAATAAATAAAGAAGGATTTGTCCTAATGTATTTTCAGTACCTTTGATAACTTTTTGAGGTTGACCTTAATTTATGAATGTTCAGTTTTATTGTACAATCTAAAATGCTTTCATTTTTCTTTTATTGTATTGCTTATTTATCCATGTAGACAATCAGGCTAGTTTGCTTTTAAACATCCCATTTGGCCTGCATTATCTGTAATATTAGGCAGTCCAGTTAATGTCCAGTTTGCAATCATTACTCCTTCGCTGAATCTCCCTAATGCTGCCCTCCCCATGCAGTTCTCTTCCTGGACTACCAGCATGACTCAAGCCCCTGTACCTATGTGAACAGCTATGCCCACATAACTCTAACAGCTGTTTATGCTTATGAATCCTCAATACAGCAGAAACAGAAATGCTGCTAAAATTCCAATGCACTATCTTGCTAGGCAACAGCCTGGAAATACGTTTTAGGTGCAGATTATGACATCTCCAGTTTATGTGTCTCATCTTAGGAGAAGATACGTGGTCAGTTTTATGATCCACATTAGAATGTTTTCCGTACAGTCTACTGAAATGCTATAAACTCAAGAGTCATGAGCTGATGTAGCAATAAACCATTACGTACTGCTGGAACACCTCAGCAAAAGCTGCAGTTCTTAACCAAAAGAGGGCACTTAGTAGCCTTTATCATGACAACACAAACCAGTTCACCTGTAGGAGTCAGTACTGCAAAAAATATGAAGATGACTTTAAAAGTAAGTCTGTAGACTACTGAAAATTATAAGTAGAGGCTTTGTGGTGTACAGTGTTGGATAGGTAAGTATGCCTTACATGAGCAGAGTGGACTGCAAGGAGGGGTCAAGGTGGGAAAGCAATGTAGAGCTCAGCTATTTTGCAATGCGAGGTTCTGCACTGAGAGGTTCACACCAGTTCCATCGTAGAAGCACTATGTCAGGAAAGACATGAGATTTGTACTTTATGGTAGATGATGGGACTTTGAGTCTTTGTCCATTTAAAGATGTCCATCACAGTCTGGCTCTGCATAGTGTATTTGTGGAGATTTTTATCTAAACTGAAATTGCTTTAGTGAGCACTTTGCTAGATCTGCTAGGAAATATGTTGACTTAGAATCAAAGAAAAAATCTCTTGTCAGCCTCTGCATGCTTACCATGATCCATAGTTCTAACTTTTCTTTTCAAGGATCCCTGAGTGATGGCCATGCTCCAAAGATTCCACCTTCCTTGGTTAGCATCCATGGACAATAGTTAGGATGCACAGGTCTCAACTCTCATTGTCTAGTGTCCCTGGATGAGTTTCATGATCCATAGCTCTCAAATGCTTTGGACAGTATCCCTGAAAGATAGAAAGCAAGTAGTAGTGAAAGGGTCTCTGAAGAGAGGGATTTGAATGTCTTTCAAATACAGGTGCAAAAACTGTATAAGCCATGAAATGAGCCATCCAGTGGCACTGTCAGTTATTCCACTGTTGAGATTTTGAACTCTAGATCTTACCATCATCACTCTCACTTCCTCAAAATACTTTTTGAAGTTAAGCTTTTGAATAATGCTACTTGCCTGACTGTTGACAAAACCATGATTGAACTCAGTTGAGAAGTTATTATTCATAGGTTCATAGGTAGGTAACAGGCTATCTGCCCGAAGGCATTTATAAGCCCAGCCAGAATGTGCTGGCTTTCGCTGCCCCCTTAGATTAGTTCCCTGTGCCTCTGTCCAGCAGAGTCATTGAAGTGATCCCTGGGGTAAACTTTCTGTTTCCCATCCACTTGTCAAGGTTTCTCTTGAAGAGGGTTAGCGAGGAGCTCTGCCTAATGTAGACTGGAATCTTTTTCCAGAGCATGGGAAATCTATGGGACAGGAATATATCCCTCCAGCATGTCCTATTTATTGTTGTGGTGAGGTTTAGATCCCTGGAGCATGTGGCTCGAGAGGATATGGTTTTCTTTAGGTGGAGCATGTCCTTCAATTCTGGGTTGGACATGGCCTTGTATGTCAGGCAGAGATCACCTCTGAGTAGGCAGTATGCAACCGAGTACAGCTGGAGTTTCTTCAGTCAAGCTGCATAGGGCATCTGCTTGAGGCTAATGATCCTCTTGGTGAGGTACTTTTGTGGTCTTTCCAGTTGTTGCAGGTGTCTTGTAAGGTACATCCCAAATGGGGCATTGTACTCTATGATGGGTCTGATGAGTGATGCGTAGCGGGGCCCAATGACATCTTTCAATCTGGATGCAAACCCTTTTGTGATTAGGTGGCCCACATAGAATGATTTTCTAACCACTTTGGCAATGTGATTATCAAAAGAGAGGTTACTATCTACTTGGGTCCCCAGAACCCTTATTATATCTTCCATATTTAGGGGGCTACCACCTATGTGGTAGATTGTGGGTACTTTGTTTTTTCCAAAGGGGATGACTATGTGCTTTTTGGCATTTAGCTTGAGGCCATGGTTTTGACACCACGTGTCTGTCTCAGTGAGACCCTTTTGGAGGATGTCTGTGTCAGCTGGAGAGTCAATTTTAGCCCCTAATTTGCAGTCATCTGTGAACTTGGTCAGCCATAGTCCTCCTGTGCTTGCCTGAACCTCTGAGAAGTATATGCTGAACAGGAGGGGTCCTAGGACGGAGCCCTGGGGAACACCATTTGTAACCAGTTTAGAGTCAGACCTAGCTCCTGCAACTCTTATCATGTGGGTTCTGTCTGTGAGCCAGTTAGCAACCCATCTCATGATGTAGGGGTTTATGTTCAGGCTGATGAGCTTGTCTATAATACCTGAGTGGGGAATGGTGTCAAAGGCCTTTGCAGGGTCTAGGCAGGCTGTGTGGACCACCTTTCCCCTCATCTATAGCCTTGGTAACTGTCTCAAAGAAGTCTGCCAGGTTTAGGAGGCATGATCTGCCCTTAACAAAGCTGAACTGGGTAGGGTTCAGTGTTTGGAGGTTTCCAATGTCTCTGTTAATGAGATCCATGATGATGTGCTCCATAGCTTTGCAGACCAAGCTAGTCAGGCTTATAGGGTGATAGTTCTGAGGGTCCGTTGTAGCTCCACCTTTGTGGAGTGGAATAACCGTTGCTGTGCACCATTCTGTGTGCACATAGTCTGTGGAGAGACTGAGTTTAAAAGGTGTGTTTAGGTGAGGGGTTAGTTCATCTTTGAGCTTATGTAGGATGCAGCCTGGGACACCATCCAGTCCCATTGATGCTGTGTTTTTGGCTTTGGAGAGGGCTGTTTTAACCTGAGTGTCTGTGATTTCAGGGGCACTACATTCTTTTGGTATAGTTATGGGTCCTTTTAGGGGTGAGAGAGGGATGAGGTTTGCACTGAACCTGTCTGCCAGGATGTTGGCTATATCAGTCACTTCAGTGTATTTTGTGCCATTCTGCACTAACTCCGAGCAGATCTGAGAATTGCCACTTAGATTCTTGACATAGCTAAAGAATGCCTTGTGGTTATCTTTGGAGTCCATGGTAACTTTTCTTTCGAAGCTAGCCTTGGATGATTTTATGAGGGAACATAGTTTCTTGCTGATACTGATCAGGGATGTCTTCCCTTCTTGGGATTTTACTCTTTTCTGTACTAGTTTCCTCCTTCTATTGTATAGCTTGTTTATGGCAGGGGTCAAAGATGCAAACCCTTTTGTGATTAGGTGGCCCACATAGAAGTATTGTCTAACCACTTTGGCAATGTGATTATTCAAAGAGAGGTTTCCTATTCTTGGAGGAGTGAGTCTTGGTTTTGTTTGGGATAGTGTGATCCATGCGTTCTTGTAGGTGCCCATAGAGTGCATTAGTAAAGGATTTTGCAGCTTGGACAGCGTTATCCTTTAGCATGGGGGCTATGAAACTTCCCACCTCGGTCTTAAGTAATGTGAGTTTGCTTTTGAAAAGTTTTTCACTGTGGTTTCCTTGACCAAGGGTGGTGGCAGGATGTGGATATCCAGAGTGATTAGTTTATGGTCAGATCTAACCAGCAAGGGGTTGACCTCTGGTGTGGAACACTGGTCACCCATATTGGTGATGACCAGGTCAATATGTTGTCACCTCTGGTGGGAGTGTTGACCAGTTGATCCAGGGAGTTTGAGTTTATAAATTCTAGGAAATGTTGGGCAAAGGAGTTTGTACTTTAGTAGTTCTCCAAGTTAATAATTGGGTAATTGAAATCACCCAATATCAGGGTGTTTGGTAGGACCTTTATGTTTCCCAGTGTTTCCAGGAATGCGGAGTGTGGGTCCTGGAACATGGTGGGTGATCTGTAGCAAGCTATAATTTGAATAGCAGTTTTGCCTGTTTTTAATTGCACATGGATTATCTCTGAAGCATCGTGCTGTACCACTAACCTGGAGGTGTGGGTATCCTTGATGAATATGGATACTCCCCTGCCTTTTATATTTTGGTCCGGGTTTTATGGCCAAAATGTATGGTATGAGTTGTAGCCTGGTAGTGCTGGGGTGCTCTCTGGAGCCTTAAACCAGGTTTCTGTTACTGCACGTATATCAATTTTCTCCATACTGAGGAGTGCCTCGAGTGCGTGCATTTTGAGGTTTAGACTTCTGACACTGAGTAACATTACCCTCAGTTTTTTGTTACTTGTGCTATTTACAGCAGTGGGTTTGTCTTTTGATCCTTGCATAAAAAAGGCACTTTGGGGGTGGCAAGAGCCTTGGCCAGTATTCAAAAGCCTAAGGGTGACAGGTGCAAGCCATCTCTAGTGAAGCAACGTGGATTATAGAGCATGTCATCCCAGGCTGACAGACTGGGGATTCCCTTTGAATGACACCAGAAGCTTAGCCAATTGTTGAAATTGATAATTTTTTTCTCTATACCGTGGTATCATTCTTGGTGAGGGCAGGATGCTACTCAGGGTCAGGGTCATACTGGCCTGGGCTACATGATCAGAGAGCTCCTCCATGTCTCTTTTCATGTATATCATGAGGATATACTTGCAGATGTCCTGATAGGGAATGATTTTGATAGTGCAGTTCCCTGTGCTTGTGCAGTTACATGCAGTCAGGCTTGGAGACAAGGAGGTAAGTCTGGTAGCCTGGGGGAGACCCAGACAGACTGCATACTTGCAGCCAGGCCTGGTGAGGTGGTTACTTCAGGGAGTGAGCTACGCTGTAGCAGTGAGACTAGAGGAGCACCACAGCTGCATGTGGGTACTGATGGTAAATTGGACAGAGTGACTGCAAAGGTAGAGCTGAGTAGCAGTACCCAGGCTGACAGTGAGGCACCACTGTCAGAGGATGCCAGACTTCCTGTGGAAGGGGAGCTGGAAAGGGTTACAAGGAGAGAATTGGGACAGGCTCAGCTCTCAGACCCTACATTGCAAGGCCTGAGGCAGGTAGCTAGAGAGGCACTGATTCTCAAGGAAAAGGGGACTCTGTATACTTGGGCAAAGGGTTGCTGTACAGAGAGTGGACCCCTGAGGGAGGGCTAGAAGGTGAGAGAGTACAGCAGTTAGTAGTGCTAGAGCCTACCATCTAGTGCTTCTAGCCATAGCCCATGATATTTCCTTTACAGGTCATATGGGCATAAAATGTACAAAGAGGCATATTATGCAGAACTTCTATTGGCCTGGAATTTCCAGAGATGTAACAGGGTACTGCAGGACATGTGAGCAGTGTCAAAAGGTAGGCAAGGCAGGAGACAAGATGAGAGCTCCTTCAATGCCTTTGCCTGTGATTGAAGAGCCATTTCAAAGGGTAGCTCTGGATATTGTGGGTCCTCTGAGTACCTCAAGTTCCACAGGAAACAAATATATCCTAGTGGTAGTGGATTATGCTACATGATACCCTGAGGCAGTGGCTTTGTCCTCCACTGAGGCAGAGAAGGTGGCAAATGCCTTGTTAGAGATTTTCAGCAGGGTAGGTTTCCCAAAAGAAATACTGACTGACAGAGGTGACAATTTCATGTCAGACCTGCTGGCTTGTCTGTGGAAGTCCTGTGGGGTGAAGCACATGAAGTCCAGCCCCTACTATCCCCAGACTAATGGTCTTGTTGAGAGGTTAATATCCTAGCAGGAGCAGGAGGGTTTGTCCTTGCTTACCTAGATGATATTGCCATCTACAGCCATTCCTGGCCAGAGCACCTTCAGCATGTCAGGGAGGTGCTGGGCTGACTACAGAGGGCAGGGTTGACCATTAAGCCGAGCAAATGTTAGGTGGGTATGGCGGAGGTCTCCTACCTAGGACATGGAGGGGGAGTGGTAAGATAAGGCTATAACCTGCCAAAGTGGAAGCAATTAAGGCATGGCCTGCACCTGTTACTAAAAAGCAGGTGAGGGCACTTTTAGGGACAGCAGGTTACTACAGAAAGTTTGTCCCCAGTTATAGTACCATAGGTGCTCCCCTCACAGACTTGACAAGAAAGAACAGGCCAGATAAGGTAATGTGGCAGCATGTGGGCTGGCATTCCAAAAGCTTAAAGAAGCTTTGGGAGGACCCCCTGTGTTAACCAGTTCAGATTACAGCAAATAATTTGTTGTGCAGGTGGATGCTTCAAACCATGGGGTGGGGGCTGTACTTAGTCAGATTTCTTCAGAATGGGAAGAGCACCTAGTGGTTTATCTCAATCATAGGTTCCAACCCAGGGAGGAATGCTATGCAGCTGTAGAAAAGAAATGTCTAGCCATAGTGTGGGGCATTGCAGAAACTTCAACCTTATCTGTATGGAAGGAAATTCACTGTTATGACAGATCACAACCCCCTAACATGGTTAAACAGAGCCAGCCAGCAAAATGCCAAGTTGCTAAGATGGAACCTAGCGTTGCAAACATATATGTCAGTGCAGCACCACAGTGGAGTTAGCAATGCCAATGCAGATGGAATCTCAAGACAGGGGATGGGGTGAGGTACACTCAGATAGACCTAACCCTCTTAAGCGGCATTTCACAAGGGTCACTTGAAAAACTAGCTTGAGTTCTCTGGGGAGGGGGGGGGTGGTGTAAAGGTTGTCAGCCTAGCCAGACAGAATTGTGCAAATAATTCTGTCATTTGTAAATGTAAATGTTGAAATACAAACTTGTTTTCTTAAATGAAAGAATATGCTGTGAAATGTTGAACTTAAAACAATGTAGCAACATTGCCATCTGCTGTAAAGAAAGCTAAGTCAAGCATTTCTTACCTGTCGTTTGAATTTAAAATTATTTCATGCTGTCCTTTGAAGTTAAAGATTCGGAGTCATTCTGTCTGGGCTAGCACATTCTTTCTACTGTTTTAACCAAGAGTTAGATTGCTAGATTTAAACATGCAAATTTATTTTTATTGCCCTGGTTTCTGTCTAAGTGTAAAAGAATGTAGATACAGTTTCTGTTGGCCTGGAAACACCAGAAAAGTGAAAGAATGATGTAATGTTTATTAGAACTGCAATTTCAATTTAAATAGAGAGAATCAGAAGGCATTAAGCATTTTTGTCTTGATCATCCAACTCACAGCACTGCCTCTTGCTCACATGTAAGTTATTTTAGACCTGTGTTTTCTTTTAGAGATAGCTAGAAACTTGAAAGTTTAGACTAAGTGTTTTTCTGTGATGTCAGAGCTGTACTGCTGATTTATTTGAAGTATTTGTGTAATCTCTCAACTCTTGACTAGCTCTTTGTAGTAGAAAGTATTGTCTTGTGGTTTTAATTATTTATTATTAAATATTTTAAAACCTTTTAACTGTGGCTGTTTTTTGTAGAGATAAGTTAAGCTCTAAGAGTACATTGCATGTATTTAAGAATCCTGTATCAAGTCACTCTAATAAACCTTCAGACTGTTTAGTCATACTACCAACTGGATAATAATATTGCACAGTAATAATTGGACAACCTCTTAAGATCCTTTGAGTAGCAGATAAATATTAGCTGGGTGGTGGCAGGATTACTACCGTTTAGCCTGGGTAAAAGGGGCACAGCTGGAGAACCTGTGCCAGCCTTCCCCAGTAGTGTCTAAGTGGTTGTATAAACGTATCTGAAAGTGTGTGTGTCAGCTACTTGGGGAGGGACATGAAGCACTGGTTGGACAGAGAGGTTGCTGGAGATTTTAGCTTGCCCAGCTAGGCTGAGATCTGGACCCTATAGCTGTGCCAGTGGGGAGTCTTATTGGAGTCCAGGAGAGAAAGGGAGCGACCAGCCCCGGACTGACTGTGATCTCTGTATGCTCTTGAGGGAAATTGCACTCTACTGTGTGTATTTGTTATCCTTTCCTCATATATGAGACACCCTCTCTGGTGTTAGTGGTGAGGATTGAGGCTCCTTGATTGCTGGGCCAGGGCACGGGCATCACAGAAGGAAAAAGCTTACACATACACATTCAGAGTCAAGGTTGTACACAGTTTTGGAGCTTTGACCATTTCATTAATATCTCTTTCTCCTGGCTTTGAATGCATAGTTTCCAGTGTGATAAAGTGTTTAAAAACATGCAACGTGATCTTGCATGATAGACAAGGATCAAATGGGACAGCTATTCTGTTAATTAATTCTTGTATGAATTGTATGATGTGCTGATCTAGCAGTTTATACCACCTTCTTAGTGCACTTTCTTTGAAAGACACCTTTGTTTAACTGCTTTCAAACATTGCAAATGTGATTGATTGGATCATGTTCTTTTAATATATAGTACATTTCATCTCAGTCAAATAAATGATTTTACCTTAAAGCCCCAAATTAAATTAACCCAAAGTAAAATATTTAAGTTAGAAATCCAAAAATTTGAAAACCTGAAGTAAAAAACACACACACACACACACACACACACACACACACACACACACACACACACACACACACGCACACACATATGTGCACACACACGCACACACATGCACGTGCATAAATGCACACACACGTGAGCATGGGCATACACACACATACACATGCACACATATGTGCATGCACGGGCACACACTCATATGCATGCACGGGCACACACACATACAAATGCACACACACATATGCGCACGCGCACACACACACACACACACACACATGGACACACACGCACGCGGACATGCGCACACACACACACACACACACACACACACACACACACACACACACACACACACACACTCATTCATGGAAACACACTTACACACGCACTCACTGACACACACACACACATGTGCATGTGGGCGTACGGGCACACCCACACACACATGCACGCACATGGGCACACCCACACACACAGCGCGTGCACGCACACACACACATGGACAAAAACACACATACACACCCATGGGTGCGTGTGTGCACATGCACACATGCACACATGGTCACACACACACATGCACGCACAGGCGCACACATACACACACACACACATGCACACACACACACACACACACACACACACACACACACACACATACACACACGCACATGTACACACACACGCACATGTGTGCACACACACACACAGATACACACATGCACACACATGCGCGTACACACATAAACACACACACACATGCACACATACATGGACATACACACACACACGCACGTGGACACACACACAGACACATGCATACATGCACACACGCACACATGCACACGCACTGGCGCACATACAGACACACCCACTTACACTAACATGTGTGCGCATGCACATGCATGCACACACACACACATGCACAGACAAATGCACACACACACATACACACACGCACATGTACACACACATGCATGCACACATGCATACGCACACACAGACACACACATGCATACACAGGCACGTACACACATAAACACACATGCGTACACACATGCGCATGCACACGAGCACACACACATGCACAAATGCACACACATGCACACACAAACACACAATGACAAACACACACAGGCATGCACACATGAACACACACATACATGCACGCGCACACACACATACACACAGACATGGACACACACGCATGTGCGCACACATACACATGCACACATACGGACATACACACACACGGACACACACATGCATGCACACACATGCACACACATGCACATATGCACACATACATGTGCACACACATACACACACACGCACACACACACACATACACACACACAGACACACACACGCGCAAACACACACACACACACACACACACACACACACACACACACACACACACACACACACACACACACACGTATGCACAGTGATGCACACCATATTACCTACAATATGAACACATCATAAATATATAATCACAGACCAGTACAGTAGCATTCTAAACGGAGAAGAAAAAGTACAATGATACCAGTTTCCAAACTCTCAAAATGTAGTACAAAATACAATACAATAGAAATATCAACACCATTCACTAATACCAGTGTAGTCTGTCAAGTGTAGTCTGTCTCCAGTACTACACCTATTGTAAAATAACACACTGTGTACATCATGTGGGTGTAGGTGCTTCATCTTGGTGAAGGTGTTCAGATATACTTGTTTCTACTATGGAGAAATACAATGTAATCACTCCAGAATTACAGCTACAATCACAAATGAACAAAACACAACTGTATCATTGTTTGCAATAACACAAGTTGAAAACTTTTTTTTTGTTGAGATCAAATCCCCTGTGCCTTTTTCCCATGTAGGGAGAAAGCATCTACCATCCCATATTTATTTATAACAACTCCATGGCTGCACAACATTGAAGAAACAAAATACTGTGACAGACACTGCACCATGGTTTTAAGCAGTCAAGTGAAAGGACTTCTTTATTTATAGAAAAATTAACAAACTTAAATGTTTGTAACACCTCCATGCACAAGATGTAACAGTGCATAATTGTCTATACTGTCCCAATCAATATCCTTGCACAGTGCTTACTTGATATCCTATAAAATTGAACTGTAATTGTGTCCTCTCTATAGATACTAAATTCTTTTTCAGTGTTTTTAACATTTTAAAGACATTTTAGCAAGACTACCACTTGCATTCAAACTATTCAATCTTCAATACTAAGCACTTAGTCATTTACTTGAAATAGATTCTACAATTTGACGCAAAACAAACTTAGTCATCAAATCAAAGACATAAAAGTTGAGGAATAAGTAAGTAAAATGACATCATTAGCAAGTTTTATGATGTCATGCTGCACTCCTTATCACAACCTAGCAGCTGGTCCCAGTGAAATTCTGAGCTGTAGCACTGATTACTGAAGATTCTATCATGACTAAGAACATATTCTAACAATGTTGGGCCTAGACATTAGTAAATATGATAACAGGCAATAAAACAACATTTAAAATTCTACTGCCTACATCAAAAGTATGCATGCTAACAGAGGCTGACAAGTTCATGGAACTACTTGATTACTTTGCAAGCTGCAGCAACTACACAATTTTAAAAAATAAAGGAAAATGCACTACTTAGGGTTGCCAACTTTTCATGTCAAAAATTCTGGACATTTATGTGAAAGCAAAATGCAGTACCCCCCCCCCCATGCGCACACACACTCACACACACACACACACACACACACACACACACACACACACACACACACACACACACACACACACACTCACAGCCATTCCAGTGTCCCATTACTTGGCTATCTCTCCATTTCTCCCCAGTCACCATAAATAATGTTCAAATCTCTGTGTGCATACTGTTTTCTGCTTTGCTTATACAATGATTACAGATATTTAGATTTAATGTAAAACTTTTATTTCAAATTTTACAGCACACACACTAATAGACATTTGCTAAACAAAGCAATACAGTCTCTTAATAAAAACAGACATAGCTTTAATACTTCTTTGCCTTTAAAACTCACATTAATTGAAACAGCATTGAAACCTACATTAAAAGAAAATGCATCTGGACAGTGGTGGATTAAGTTACCTTTGGGCTTTTTCAAATCATAGGCCCCTTGCACACATTTTTAAGGCCATGAAAACATTCTTTCAGTCACCTTCCTAACTGTATTAAATTATAATATATAATAATTAAATTATATCCCTTGTATAATACAACACCACTTGTTAGACCATCTATTAAATTTAGAGGTTTAAACATTTTCTCTATAAGCTTTGAAACAAAACACATGAATCAATAATGACAAAATTGCCCACTTCAGAACATTTCAACCATAAAAGACCACTCAAACGTCTGTCATTAGAATCCACAAATATCAGTCAATATGCACAATCTCTGCAGAAGTAAAAGTCATCCGAATAATTCAACATTAAATAGATATGTAACTAATGAAAATGTTGCTGCTAGCAAACGATTTTATGTTTCAGGGTTTCTTCTACAAGTCACTGCATGCTGCCCTTGAAGAATTGATTGCCTGTGTTACATTAAAAAAATGGTAAGCCGGTAATATTGCAATAAGAAATGGATGGCAAACTGAAAACAGGTTCATAATTACTAGGCATCTCATCCAAAGGAGGACATACTCAGGATTGCAGCACCCTACCCCATTAAAATACAACACAGTATGAGCAATCCATCTACATGCTGTGCGAGTAGAGCCCACAGCCTTCTAGATCCATATACAATATACAAATATGCTGCCTGTTGTGCTACTAACACTGCTTTAAAGTTGTAAACCACAATAATGATGATACCATTTGGTAAACAAAACAGTTGCACATTGTAAACAGACTTAGCATGAGCAGCAGTAAACTTCTCTTCCCTTGAAGCTCACAATTCCTTGAAAAGGTACTTGAAACTAAATTCCTTGAAGAATGCACCTGAAACTCATTTCCTTGAAAAATGCAGCTAAAGGGAAGTCTCTCTGTTGATCAGTGGCAGTGAAAAACATTGAGCAGCCTGCCTGCCCCTGTGGGAGTGGTTACTGACTTGAAACTGTAGTTTTATTGGCCATTTTGGGTCAATTCCAAAACTCCTTCATCTTCCTCTCTTAAAACCTGGTTGCCTCATAGTTTTGGCATCTTTTCAGGCTTGTTGGCTGTTGGTGAAGCACCCACCAAGAGGAGAAAATGCTGAGAGAAGAAAGGAGCCACTTTTGAGATTTTAAGTATTTTTCCTCTATTTATTTGCTAAGTTTTTCTGCATAGCCGCCTATTTTGAACATTTTCTGGCTTGTTAAACTTGATTTCTGCATTAGTAACTGTATTTAGAGCACAACCTAGAGCTGTTTACTGAATTTCCTGTTTGCACTTATTTTTAAAATCGTTTTTTTCTCAAAACTTGCATTTTATCTGTCTTTGGCCTAGCACTCTTGTGTGGGGTCATTTACTGCACTGTTATAACTTGTTGATACTTGTGAACCTCTGCTATCTCTGAAAAAACAAAAAAACAAAAATAATCTTGCTTTTTTCCCCTCTTTTCTGAGATTTAAAAAAGTTCAGTTACAGGCTTGCTGTTCTTGAACTGTTTGTAAGTTTCTGTGAGGCCATTTTTTGCTTGGGCTAAAGGGAAGTCTCTCTGTTGATCAGTGGCAGTGAAAAACATTGAGCAGCCTGCCTGCCCCTGTGGGAGTGGTTACTGACTTGAAACTGTAGTTTTATTGGCCATTTTGGGTAAATTCCAAAACTCCTTCATCTTCCTCTCTTAAAACCCTCTTTTGCGCGGTTTTGCGCATTTTTGTGCATAGCGCAACAGTGGGCAGTGCCGCCTAATTGGGTTTAAACTATTCCTGGCTCCACAAAGTCTGCTCTTCACTTTTTCCCTTAGAACTGCTCTATCTCTCAATTTAAACACCATATTCTCATTCTAAGGCCCTTCACTGGTCCAATTAAGTAATCCTACAAGTTAGCACTATTAAACCATAAGCACTACTTACTCTTATACTCTCTACGATTACCCTGTCCTCTATTGGTCCATCTTAAATTCAGTTTCCCCATATTACTCTAGCATGTCCAAAGGTCAGAGGTTTCCTCTCCAGTCCAGCTGGTGAATCTGGGAATTTTGAGGCAATGTTACAACTGTCTCATGTACACGGGCAACCCTCTCCTCCTCCAATCAGGTTTAAATATATGCGAGAGATACAACTATTTAGCCAAACTGGAGGCTGAGCTCTCTCATCTCAAAACTGGTGTAACCAGTCCAGAGGAGAAGGGAACCTCACACAACACAATTCCAGTATCACATAGTCCCACCACATCAGTGAACCAAACACATAAATACACAAAAACATACTCGGAGGCTCTAAATAAAAATCTACCTAAGCAACAGAGACCTCCAAAGCAGACATCCAAGCAAACGCTACCTCAAAACAAAACACGCACAACACATAACCCACAAAGTGAATGTGCCAAGCAGCCACAGCCCTTAAGGCTGAATAACACACCTGATACTCTTGTTATAGGTGACTCTATTGTCAGACACACTGACGTCCCACTCACCAGGCTGAATAAAGAGAAGGTCACGGTGAGCTGCCTGTCAGGTGCTAGGATCCGCCACATAACGCAAGCACTCAGGTCACTCCAAAGCAAATACAAATATGACTCAGTCATTGTACATGCTGGTGTGAATGACCTGAGACGTACCTCCCTGGACTACATGAAAAGAGACATAGAGGAGCTCTCTGATCATGTAGCCCAGGCTGGTATGAGCCTGACATTGAGCAGCATCTTACCCTCACCTAGAATGATGCCACAGTACAAAGACAAAATGATCTATTTTAACAATTGGCTAAAATTTTGGTGTCATTCAAAGGGGATCCAGTGTCTGTCAGCCTGGGATGACATGCTCGACAAGCCACGTTGCTTCGCTAGGGACGGCTTGCACCTGTCACCACTGGGATTTCGGATATTGGCAAAGGCTCTTGCCACCCCCATAGTGCCTTTTCTAGGCAAGGCTCAAAAGCCAAACCCACCCCCCATAGACAGCACAAGGAACAAGAAACTAAGGATAATGCTGCTAAATGACAGAAGTCTTAACCTCAAGATGCATGCACTCGAAGCTCTCCTCAGTATGGAGAACATTGATATCTGTGCAGTCACAGAAACCTGGTTCAAGGCTCCAGAGAGCACCCCAGCACTACCAGGCTTTACCTCATATCATGCTTTTCGGCCCCAAAACCTGTACCGAACCACAAAAGGAGGGGGAGTTTCCATATTTATCAAGGATATCCACACCTCCAGGTTAGTGGCATTGCACAAAGTATCGGAGACCATCCATGTGCAACTAACAGTGGGCAAGACTGATTTTCAGTTTATAGAATCCTACAGACCACCCTCTCAAAGTCAGGAAGCCCACTCCGTTTTCCTGAAAACATTGGAGAACATGAAGATCTCTCTGAACACCATTATAATGGGCGACTTCAACTACCGAAACATTGACTGGGAGCACTACTCAAGCCCCAGCACCTTAGCCCAAAGGATCCTGGAAATTATAAACTCAAATGCTATGGAACAACTAGTCACCACTCCCACAAGAGGGGACAACATACCAGACCTGATCATTACCAACATGGGGACTCTATGCTCCACACCAGAAGTATATCCCTCATTGGTAAGATCAGACCATAAATTAATTTCACTGGATGTCCACATCCCGACCCCACCCCCAGCCCAGAAAACCACAGTGAAAAACTTCTCAAAAGTGAACTTCTCACTTCTCAAAACCAAAGTGGAATCCTTCAAGGCCCCAGGGCCAGTGTAAACTATGGCCCAAACTGCAGAATCCTATATAAACACATTCTACGGACATCTCCAGGAATGCATGGATCATGCTATCCCAAACAAAACCAAGACCCAATCATCCAAAGGCAGGCATCCAGTCTGGTGGACCCCTGCCATAAATAAACTGTACAACAGAAGGAGGAAGCTACTACATGATAGAGCAAAATCCCTAATAGGGAAGGCATCTCTGATTAGTACTAGCAAAAATTTACGATATCTGATAAAATCTTCCAAGGCCAGCTTCGAGAGAAAAATTGCACAGGATACCAAAGACAATCATAAGGCTTTTTCAGTTATGTTAGAAACCTGGGATGCAACTCCCAGACTTGTTCTGAGTTGATTCTAAACGACAAAAAAATGCACTGAACCCACAGACATCGCCAATATCCTGGCAGACAGGTTCAGTGCAAACTTCTCCACCCCCTACCCCCCAAAAGAGCAAGTATCTATCCTGGCAGAGGGCTGCCTCCCAAACATCTCTGATGCTCAGGTGAAGGCTGTCCTCTCCAAAGCAAAAAACGCTGCTTCCATGGGACCAGATGGCATCCCAGGTTGCGTCCTACATGAACTCCAAGAGGAACTAATCCCTCAAATAAAACAGCTATACAATCTCAGCCTCACTACAGGATATGTGCCCACAGAATGGCGTACAGCAACAGTGGTCCCACTCCACAAAGGTGGAGCCTCTACGGACCCTGAAAACTATCGCCCCATAAGCCTGACTAGCTTAGTCTGCAAGGCTATGGAGAAGATCATCATGGAGCTCATAAACAAAGACATTGGTGACCTACAGACACTAGATCTTATCCAGTTCGGCTTTGTCAAGGGCAGATCCTGCCTTTTCAACCTGGTTGACTTCTTCGAAACAGTCACCAAAGCCATAGATGAAGGGAAGGTAGTCCACACAGCCTATCTGGACCCTGCAAAGGCATTTGACATAATACCCCACTCGGGCATCATATTTACGCTATCCAGCTTAAACATAAACCCCTATGTCACAAGATGGGTCACAAACTGGCTCAAAGACAGAACCCACAGAGTGAGAGTTGCTGGAGCCATGTCAGACTCGAAACCGGTCACAAGTGGCATGCCACAGGGTTCTGTCCTGGGACCACTCTTGTTCAGTATATACTTTTCTGTGGTACAGGCAAACGTGGGAGGACTATGGCTCACCAAGTTCACAGACGACTGCAAACTGGGTGCCATAATCAACTCTCCAGCTGACACAAACATCCTTCAAAAAGGTCTCACAGAGACAGATAACTGGTGCCAGTGCCATGGTTTAAAGGTAAATGCCAAAAAATGTATAGTCATACCCTTTGGCAAAAACAATGTGCCCACAAATTACCACATAGGCGGAAACCCATTAAGTACAGAGAAAGTTATTAGGGACCTGGGAACCCAAGTTGATAGCAATCTCTCCTTTGAAAACCACATTGCCAAACTGGTTAGAAAGACCTTCTACATAGCCCACCTCATCACGAAGGGTTTCACATCTAGATCAAGAGAGGTAATCGTGCCCCTATATTCATCCCTCATCAGGCCCATCATAGAATACAATGCCTTTTTTGGGATGTACCTTACCTGACACCTGCAGCAATTAGAAAGACCCCAAAAGTATCTCACCAAGAGGATCAAGGGTCTCAAACAGATGCCATATGCTGCTCGGTTAAAAACCTCCAGCTCTACTCAGTTGCATACCGCCTACTTCGAGGCGATCTATGCCTGACATACAAAGCTATGTCAAATCCAGAATTAATGGACATGCTCCACCTCAGTAAATCTAAATCCCTTAGAGCCACACGCTCGAGGGACTTGAACCTCAGCACAGAAATAAATAGAACTTGCTGGAGGGACAGGTTCATAACCCAGAGGCTCCCTTCGCTCTGGAATAGAATTCCAGTTCATGTGAGGCAGAGCACCTCACTGAATCTCTTCAAGAAGAATCTCGATAGGTGGATGGGGGATCGTAGGTTTGTCCCAGGGATTACTCCCATGTCACTATTAGACAGAGGCACAGTAAACTAAAGCTTAAATAGGGCACAGTATACTCAAATCAAGGGGTGGCGTAAGCCATACAGAATTGGGCTAGGCTTATAATTGCCCCAGGGCAGATAGCCTAGTATGAACGTATGAACCTATTGATAGTCGGGGTAGAGGATTCAGGCTCTTATTTCCTCTAGCTAAGGTACAGGGTTTGAGCCTAAGCAAATTAGTGACCACCTGCTAAGCCTCATGAGCGCATTTCACTCTCTCACACACACCTCAAACTCAGTGCAAGAAATCTGGACAAAGCCTAAAATCTAGCAATGGCAACCAGTTTTACATTCTACTTTTGAGACTCTTCCAGGCCCAGATGTTTAATATAATTTTCATTCTGTGTGCTGCCACAGGACCATACTCATGTATCCTGCAATGGACTAATGCTTGCAAATAAAGCCCCCTCCCTTCTGTCCTCCTCAGGACAATTACTGATAAGTCAATAACAATGAAGTAAAACAAACAAGAGGCAAACAGCAAATCAATTACTCATAGGTACCAGCAGCCTAGAAGTTTTAGTAAGAAAATCCCCAGGGACAAATATCAGTCAAAGTGGTGCACTGTTGTTGTTCTTTGTAAAATACCAAGTTATTTTTGCTTAGATTTGGAAATGCTGCAACATAAGATTGTCTGACAACTCATTTTACTGAATTCTTAACTTAAAAACTCAAAAATGATGCATTCCCTTTTGTTATTAAAATATCTAAACATTTAAATGAATGTTTATATTTGCTTTACTATGTATTCTTCAAAAATGCTAAATGTTACAGTTCTTTATGTAGTAACATGCTGTTTTGAGGCTTAGCAAACACAAACTGTTAGAAAATATTTCACATATTTACTTATTTACTAGCATAGTGAAACAACAAGAACTGGCCAAATTTTCTTCATCGTGTGTGACAAGACACACTATTTCAGCGTTCTACTACAAAGTCATCCTAAAAATGGAACAGTTAAACTAATTCAAACTTGGGGTTCTCTCTGATAAGAATGTTGATAATTACACTTAGTTATTATTCAGCCCCAGAAAAGAAAATACAATAAAATCATAAATCTTTGCCAAAGTAACTCAGAAAACAGAGGAGTCTTACCTCAGTTAAAATTTAAAGCTTAGGGGAAAAAAACATTGCTTGCACTGCAGTTATGACTGGATTAGAGAAAACTCAGAGCAAACACCAGCCGGACTCACGCTTTACCTGGGGCTTTTCAGCATACAATACACATGTCTTCTTTCTAATTTAAATTCCACATGCATGGAAGACAGACGTAAACAATTGTTGCATAGACGCTGTTTTCGTCTTCTGCACACAGACACAAAGAGCATTCTTAAAGAAGAACACCCCTAAAATGTAATTTTTTTTTAAACTAAAAGAAAATATGCACCATTTTTTTCCAGACAATACAGGCATTCTCCATTTTTCCAGACAGTGGTTCTTAATTCCGGACAGACCAGAAGAATTTTGGACAGTTGGCATATCAAGTACAGAAATGCAAGCTGTTTTAATTCTTTATCTATCCCTGCTCTTTGCCAGATGAAAAATAACAGAAATAAAAAAAAGAAGATCAGACATATGTGCTTGGAAGACTAAAGCAATAAATAATAAAAAATTGTTCAATTCAAAACTGCAGGACTCTGGTGCACATTAGTGTGAGAATACTAGCACTGGAGTCAGTCATCTGGATGTTCATTTGCAAATACTTTAATAAAGAAAGCTGCTGCTGCTAGGGCAAACTGCACAGAAATCCCGCAGTGCACACAGCTCCTAAAAGCTGAACTCAAAATTACAGTTTTTCATAGGAAATCACGTCTAGTTCAACATTTCCAAGTGTGCATCCGTTGTCTGTGCAAACAAGGAGTTTGTAAATGTATGTTTGGGGAAGTGGGGGGGTTGACTCCTGCATGGGGGATGCAGAGGTAATCCTTCTGTCAAAAACACTTAATTTTTTGCATCATGCTGGTATCCAAGAAAGTTGTGTTTGGAGAGTTGCCCTCTTTGCGTTGTAACTCAAGTAGTTATAGTGGAAAGATAAAAGGATTAGCAAACTCAAGTAGTTATAGTGGAAAGATAAAATTAGAACAAATTAGAACAAAAAACAAACATGCGCCATGGCTATCTAAAGAAACCAAACAAAAAATCAAAGATAGAAACAAACACTGGGGAATTTGGAAAAAGACTCAAAGTCCTATCCACCAACAAACCTTCAGACAACTAAGAAATCAAACTAAAAGAGCTGTAATATCGGATAAAAAGAATTACTACCTACTTTCCCAACAAGCAAATCAAAACAAACCACAGAGGTTCTGGTCCAGCATCAACCAACTACTCCACCCAGGGCAAACTACCACTCCTAGCCCTCAAAATCCTGAACACAAAACTTCAATAAATATAGCTAATGAATTTAACACATTCTTCACTAACACTATACAAACACTAGCTAGCAAGCTCTCACCTGATAATTTCACTTTACCTACTAATAAAACAAACTCTTCTCCTTCCTTCCAACTTCAACCCATCCCTACATCATATGTACTTACCCTCCTTCAGAAATTGAAACCATGCTCTCCCTCGGCAGACCAACTACCTGCAGAATTTCTGCAACTAGCCGCTAAATCCATTGCCTACCCTATATCAATCCTAATCAACAGAACCATTACTGAAAGCTATATCCCCTCCATTTGGAAAATCTCCCATATTATCCCCCTCCACAAAGGTGGCCAATCTACTGAACTTTCCAACTTTCGACCAATTGCACTCCTCTCACCTATAGCTAAAATTATGGAAAAATGCATCTATAAACAACTACTTCAACATTTAACACAAAATAATCTTCTAGCTAACTGCCAGCATGGTTTTAGACCTTCACACAGTACCTCCACTGCCCTTCTCTCCTTTACAGATATTATCAACAAACACCGTAGTCTAAACAAACTCTCTTCTGCTCTATTCATTGACCTATCTAAAGCTTTTGATATGGTGAATCACCAAATTCTCATCACCATAATAAAATCCCTATCACTTGACACATCCTCCATTAAGTGGTTCCAGTCCTACCTTGACAAAAGACAGCAGGCCGTACTATGGCACAAGTCTCTCTCTACCCACCTACCAGTCAACCTAGGTGTCCCCCAAGGTTCCATCCTTGGACCTCTACTTTTTTCCATTTTCATCAATGACCTCCACCTGGCTATCCCTCAAGCCTCTTGTATACAATATGCAGATGATTCCACACTTATATGCTCAGCCTCATCCTCTTCAGACCTCCTACACCTTACCCAACAAGTCTTCAACACAGATGAGAAATGGTTCACACATAGATGCCTTCTCTTAAACCCCAAAAAGACTAAACTCCTTCTTTTCTCTCCCAACAGTAAATTCCCCACATTAGATTTCTCAGTCACTTCCACCAACAATACTATTATATCCCCAGAACCTACCACTAAACTGCTAGGAGTCACCATCGACAATAAACTAAACTTTGATATACATATAAACAATACTATTAAATCTGTTAATAGAAAATTAGGCTCCCTGTATCGGATTAAATCTTTTCTCCTACCCTCTGCTCGTACAACAATAGCACACACACATCTAATATCTCCTCTTCCATATGCTTCACCCATCTTTACTAAACTTTCTAAAAACAATCTCAGCAAACTGGAAATGTCCTATAATAACATCACCAGATTTGCCACAGGAAACCCTTATAGAACCCATCATTGCCTCAATTTAAAACAGCTAGGCTGGCTTGAACTACAGAACCTAATTAAATTCCATCAACTAACTATAGCTCACAAAACCCTTTACACACCATCCAAAACACCTGCTCTATCCACACTAATCACTCCCTATGAAAACCTAGATTCCCTAAGGTCCTCACATAAACTCTTAGCACATACTACCAAAATAACCAACAAGGCCAGTGACTCTATTTTCTCTAATACCGTAGGGAAAGCCTGGAATCTTCTACCAAATGATATTTCTACACTTCCCTCTCTCTCCAGTTTCAAAAACAATCTGAAAGTATATCTCAAATCTCACTGGCTATGTCATTGCTCCAAACTTGACTAGCTCTATAATTACTTAACTGCATCCTATACGGATTATTTAGCTAGAATTGTTATTTTTATCCTGTAATTTAGTGCTGTTTATGCTTATTTTTTTGTATTTTTTCTTTTGCATATTTGTGTTACTCATAGATAGAAATAAGTTAATTAGCTGTATGTATCTAGGAGCTTTTCTCCCCTGGCCTCTACTGAAAATGGACATGTATCCAGTTAGACTAGCCAGGTAAACAAATGTAAAATAAATAAATAAATAAATAAAATAAACTCATGTTGTTTTGTTTCAGTTTGTAAACTGGGATTACAAGAAGTAAAATCTCACTATAAAGTTTACAGCCATGTTTTTTCTGAATGTGAAAAAAGGGCCTGCAAGCTGCAAGACAGCCTTAATAAAATAAATGAACAAGGCATTCTCACTAAATCCTATAAAAAGGAATCATTTTCCTAGAAGAGAGACTGAGAAGGGATAATCTAATAATCAAAGATCCAGAGGAACTTTACCCTAAAGATAAATTTTCTTTTCACAGAGCAAGAAAATGTCATTGTAGTCAATAAACTTGCACAAAATATATGCCATCGTATGTTGTTAATATTGTGATTTAGGTAGGTTACTTTTAAGTGCATCAGTATATGTAGGTGTGTGTGTTTTTATAGATTAGTACTAGGCTAACTGCCCTTGCGAGCCATTTTAAGCCTAGCCAATTATCCCTTGTGAGATTCAAACCCTGTACCTTGTGTTTGTAAGGCAAACACCTTAACCATTAGGCTACCCTCCCAGCCGTGTGTGTCTGATTTACTGTGGTGTTGTATTGTGTGGTCCTGATAACCAGTGTGCTATTTCTCATGCATTTGTTTGAGAGCTTTGTCTGCAATACCATTATATGACTACATTTCTTGCATGCAGTGTCAGTTTAACTAATAGGTGATTGTCAGTAATTATGAGACAATTGCTAGACTGTCTCATAATGCCTGTTTCAACCAAGAAGGCAGCAGAAATGGTTGAAAAGTACAAATCCATGGTCCCAGGTGCTTAAGAATATGCGCTGATGGGGAGAATAGTGCTTATAAAGTTTGGATTTGACTACTGGAGGTGCCGTCTGGTAATGGAGAAAGTGATGCTCTCAACAAAGCTGCAAACAGCTAGGAGTCGGTGATTTTTTTGCTTCTTCTCCCACCGAAAGCAAATCAGAAACACAAATCCCAAAATGCTTTTTTAGAAGTAGTATTACCCGGATGTTTGTGGGTTCAGTACACTTGCTATTGTCTTCTTTTAGGAGATGCCTGGGATAGAACCTACAGCATCTGGGTACAGCAGACAGCCAAGCTTCACAAAGGCCTTGAAGAAGTGCTCACCCAAAGTACAACCAGACCACTCAGTGAAGCCCCATACACACTGCCCACTGTCCATCCTCCCCTTATCTCGCAAGGATCAGAACAGTAGTATTAATCCCAAGCTGGCTCCTAAGAAGCACTGTTCAAGCTGTCCAGTGATGGGTGATGTTTATGAATGTTAGGAAATCATGGCCCACTGCTGTTTTCTCTCAACCTGAGCAAAACAGGAGCAATAATCCCAAGATGATTCCTGCAAAAGAGCTCCTTGGGTCACCAGTAAATGGCAGGAAAAAATCAAATGCAGAAATACAACAGCAGTAGTTCAGCAAGGACCAACTCTTCCTACTTAACCTGTTTAAATTCTCTGTGTATTCCTTTTCTGTTTGGAAATGTGTTTTGATGCACTTGTTTGTTCAAAGTTTATTTCTGCAATACAAACCAGAAGTAGTAAACAGAAAAAACTTAAAACGAACAAACGTCCACGGGAACCTTGCTCCAGTAGCAAAAAATTGCGTCCACACCAAAACTGATTACCTTAACGCAATTTAATATTATTTCACAAGCGTTTTCGCCACAACATATGTTGTAGCTTCATCAGAGACAATGTACACCAAACAGAAGCAGTTTAAATAATCAAGTACAGGAAGTGACATGAATTTAGAACAACGTTTTAAATCCTTAACGCGAGGTTTAGAAAGTCATTACTCACATTAATCCTTTTGGTCCCAACATATAATTACATTGACATCACTCTACCCAAAATTCCAGTTATGTTCGGCATCCCTAAGATCCACAAGGATATTAAGAACCCACCAATGAGAGCTCTGATTGATGGAAGGTCATCCATGACGTACCCTTGTGCCAAGCTCATTGATAATATCTTGTCAAAATACACCAAGTTCATCCCGAGTGTATGTAAGGACTCTTGGTCCTTTTTGGAGAGCATTAATGGTTTACCATTTGACAATGAGTGTAACTTCCTAACTATCGATGTGGTAGATCTATATACATCTATCCCGCATCAGGAAGCTACTGAATGGATTGGCCTTCTTTTAAATGATTTTGGTGCCCCTAAAGTGGAAGTGGATCTGGTGACCGAACTATTAGACATAGTCCTTACATCCAACTTTTTCATTTTTGATAAGGACTATTTTCTTCAAAAACAGGGAGTCGCTATGGGCTCTCCCTGTGGGGCGAGTGTTGCTAATTTTTTTATGGGTTTCTGGGAGAAGAATTTCTTATACACAGAACCTGAATTGATGTGTTTTGTCAAATATTATACCAGATTCCTTGACGATATGTTCTTCATGTTTAAAGGGAGTAGTCTAGAGGCTGATGCTTTCGTCAACTCCCTGAATGTAACAACAGAATTTTTAAAATTCACATCTAATTTCTCTCCATCTGAGATTGATTATTTGGATGTGAAGTTGGTAAAAGATGTAAATAATAAAGTCTTCACCTCTACAGTGTATAGGAAACCAAAGTACTGCAATTCTTTCCTCCATTATTCTAGTTACCACCCATACCAACAAAAACGGTCTATAGTAAAGGGCCAGTTAGTAAGAGCAGGGAGAATGTGCAGTACAATTTTGGATTTCCGGACTGAGTGTGACTTCTTGAAAGAAATGTTTACAAACCGTGGTTATCCCAGTCAACTTTTGAATTAACTGATTCAAGAAGTGGATTTTAAAAGGGTTAATGGGATCTATAAACCCTTATTGAATCAATCACAGTCCTTTTCCCACCATTCACCCAGTTTTGAGGCAACATCTGTACTGGATGTGGGCTTGGACATAGATACCAGTCTACCCGTTTCAGGAGAAGTATGTGATTTCTCATTGAGTTTCGTCACAACCTACAGTATAAACTCTAAGGCCATTATGTCCATAATACGTAAAAATTGGCATTTTATAGCCAATAACTCATTCTTGGCAGAGAAACTGGGTTGGTCCCCCATTTTTGTTTTTAAAAGGGGCAGCAACCTTAAAGAGCTGCTGCAAAGAGATTTGACATGCCACACATTTAACAAACGGAAAGGCATGTACCCTTGTAGATTTTGTAATTGGTGCAATAAAGTAAAAGCAGGTGAAACCTTTGTCATCAGGGAAAATAAATATTTCATTCATTTCCCTTTAAATTGTGAAAGTAGGTCTATTATTTATGTAGCTTTGTGTGATTGTTGCACCGCCTTCTACATCGGCAAGACGGACCGTAGAGTCCGTGATCGTATTTATGAACACATGTATGCAATTAAAAACAAAAAGAACGAAAACGCGCTAGCTAAACACATTGACCTTAATCCAGGCCATAGTTTTTACTTTATGGCTAAAGACCAAGTACCAATAAAAATTTGTGGGGGACCTTTTTCGCTGATTCTTGAGAATCGCGAATTAGAATGGCAATTGAGGCTGGATGCCTTTCGGTATCCAGGACTCAACGAAAACTGCAATATCTCTTCAGTTTTGAAGTTAAGGAGTTACTTGAGATAGCTGCGGTTGTTTGCATTTGATTAGGGTTGTAGTTGAATTATAAACAACTACTTTTTATAAGGTTAGAACTGATTATCTGATAAGCACACTATATTATATACTATATTTATACATTTAGGGTCAGTAGTAGGACTAAGTAGTTTGTAAGGTCAACTATATATGCACCAATGTTCGTGATAGTTTTTTATTAGTGTTAAATATCAGGTGATGATTTTTATGATTTCTAGACTTGGCTTGTCTCTTATTTAGTGATATATATATATAAATTTTAAAATTTTAATTTTCGTACATTCTGAGAATTATGTGTATGTTAACATGTTTTTAAATATATGCCAAGTAGTCAACACCATTTGTGTGTTTTCCTCTCATTCTATGGTCGTACACTTGAGAGGAATCTTTTTGGTGATATAAGTGGTTTAACATTGTTACTTTTTGGTAACATAGGTGGTTCATTAATACTCTATTTGAATGGAGTATATGTTGGGACCAAAAGGATTAATGCGAGTAATGACTTTCTAAACCTCGCGTTAAGGATTTAAAACGTTGTTCTAAATTCATGTCACTTCCTGTACTTGATTATTTAAACTGCTTCTGTTTGGTGTACATTGTCTCTGATGAAGGTACAACATATGTTGTGGCGAAAACGCTTGTGAAATAATATTAAGGTAATCAGTTTTGGTGTGGACGCAATTTTTTGCTACTGGAGCAAGGTTCCCATGGAGGTTTGTTCGTTTTATTTCTGCAATATTAGATCAAATCCAGGTTAATCCTAGGGGTGGTGATGAGAATCCTTTTGGAAGAAAAAGAGATAAGGTGGCAGCTTAGACTCAATGCATCTCAACCAACAGGAATAAATAAGAATATTTGTCTTCAGCCTATTCAAAAACTAAGGTCAGATAGGTTATAAATACATTTCTAACAAGTATTTTTAATGCTAGTTTTTAAAGGTTTTAATGTTTAATGCTATGGATTTTATGATATGTTTTATTGCTTTGCACATTCCTTGAGTGAATCTGCCTATGATGGTCTCTTTAACAAATGCATATTTTCTTCAACAGATTAATAGATTAATTGGTTAATTAGATTTTGGTGGATCTTTATGTTTTTATAAAAATGCATCCTTTCTTGGTGAATTGGATTCTGATGAAGTCCAGATTATGTTGAGCAAAAGCACTTAATTTTTGATTATTGGTACAATAAAATCTTTTATCGTTTTATTGTTTTTTTAATATATTCAAAATAAGTAAAAGAAAATACAAGTGTAAACACTCTTTTTAATTTAAAAAATCATGTCAGTTGGATATACAACAAGTCTCACTACTAATAGTCATGTACCATCATAATTACATTTAAATTATTAATGTATAACTAGACAACAGAAAGAAAAACATGTATGAACCCTAAAAGTAACCTCCCTATTCCTGTTACCCATTAATATTCCTCTTGTTTTTACAACTTCCATATATCTTTCTAACACCTTTCTCCAGGCCTTGCGTAGTTTTCCCTTCCTCTTCCTTTCCTCTGTTCCACTAGTGCTCTTTCTGAAACTCACAGACTGTTTGTTGCTATCATTTCCTCCTTTCATTTCACCCCTCATCTCCAACCTTTTTATCAATGAGGCTTGTCACAGACCCACCTGACTGTACCAAATTAACTTTTTCAGCTTATTTCCAACTTGAGAATTACCTTTCAAGCCCAGTAACAGAAATTGCTACTTTCTAGGGACATGCTTTCCATAAATGCCCTACTTCTGTCCCAAACATGTTTTATACCTGGAAAGCCCAAAGATACATGAATATAACCAGTCTGCCATCCTCCTTGCATCTGATTCTGTCCTTTTCCCAGTTACCAGATTTTATTGATCTATATAAGTATTGCATTCCAGCTATGTACCCATAGTACACACTTATCCCATGGCACTAGAAGGGATTTCTTTTCACTTTCCTTTTGAAATTTTCACTTCATTCTCATAACTCCCCCATGTCACAGTGGGATTCTTATCTTAACAACAAGGAAAAAAGAAAAGGCAATGCATGCATCTTAATTTGATGGAAACTAAGCAAAAAAAAAAAAAAAAAGTTTTCAGTAAAAAGAACACAAAAGTCCTCCTCTAACCGTTTACGGTATCTGATTGTATTTTAGTACATGGAAATATTTTTAATTTAACCCTGAAAATTGATTATATTATTATTATTATTATTACTACTACTACTATTTTTGTCTATTTTGTCTCTTTTGCATTCGAGATCCATCCAAATACCAGAGCATATAAGCCCAGTATGAGTTTGCATTACCTAGTGTCTGATCATTTAAGCCTGTCTCTCCAGATCTGTCAATCTATTCTGACCTGAGGAGAACTGGGGTGGCATCTTGCACTGATAGTATTGATGATGGGTATTGTTCAGAGCTGTTTTCTCTCTCCTGATTAGTCTGATCAGGGGCCACATTCCAAAAGAGTTGCTCTCAGTATAAATCTGTTCTGATTCCGAAAATCTTGCTCTAAGTCTAAGTAACCTACTTTGATGTAAGCCCTATGTGTGAACAGGCTCATACTGGGGGCTAGATTCCAAAAGATCCACTTTCAGCCTGCAGTCAGAATAAGTGGTCACTTATACTGAAAGCAAGTCTTTTGGAATTGGGCCACAGATATTTTACTAATCTTAATAGTAATACCACAAAGCACAAGATAAAGAGAAAAATACCACAAGCAACAAGCAAGCCAAAATAGACCATGGAATTTATTAACTTAGCGCTTCGGCTATACGGCCTTCAAAGAGTAAAAAAAACATAAAAAACACCATAGTAATATGCAGATAAAATTAACAAGTCACACCCACTGCTAATTAAATTAAATTACATATTTCCAATCACATTCTATATTTAACCCTAATGGTTCCAATGTATTGAATTTTAAAATATATGAGGTTTCTTTTCTACGCAGCTTACTATTTAAGCTGACCAATTCACCCAAAGACACCTCGACTTTCTCGAGAACACAGCCCCAAATACATTCAGGGTTTCAACTATGAAAGTCCAAAAAATGACTGCCTAAAGGGCTGTCTGTTTTAACATTTTTTTATGTCTCTTAGGTGCTCTTGAAATCGCACTTTGAAACTTTTACTAGTTTCACCAATGTAATATTTATTACAACTGCACTTCAAAGCATATTTAACCCCACAAGTATTACAACTAAAATTACATTTCACAGAAAAATGATGTCCATTAATGTCTTTAAAACAATTGACCACATTTTTGCAGACAGAGCATTTATTACAGGGTATAGTACCTTTGGGCATAGGCATTTCTGTACCAAATCCCACAATGAGAAGTTCGAAATGATTATGTACTGCCATATCCCCTAAATTTTTAGCCCTCTTATAGGAGATCTGCAGCCTATTAGGCAGCAGTCCACTCAGTTCTTTGTCCCTGAGTAACATGGGCCAAAATTGATGAACAGTATTCAAAAATTTGTCACTAATAACATTAAAAGTAATTTCAAAGTAAATATCATTAGAATTCATTTGATTATTACCTATATAAGAGCTGAAAATATAGGCAGGCCCACTATCATTTTGGACATTACCATTGCCACAAATCCCCCAATTAGTTTGAACATTAGGACGTCTTAATTCCATTACCCTAGCTTTTGCTTCCCCAACTAACCTGGTATCATAACCCCTATCTAAAAACATTTTTTCAGATTCCAAAATTTCCTGGTTAAAAACTTCATGTATTTTACAAAGTCTGTGTATCCTTAGGAATTTATTATAAGGTAAAACTTTCATTAAATGCTCTGGATGACAACTACTTCCGTAAAGAAATTAGTTTATCTGTGCAAATTTGCTATGTAGCCCTGTATTCAACTGTCTAAGTTTAATATCCAAAACGTTAACTTCTACACCCAACTGAATGCCATCAAATTGTAGGCCCATATTATTGACCTGTAAATCTTCCACAAACTGGGATGCCGCATCTATAGGGCCTTCACACAAAAATTAAGGTCATCTATAAACCTCAAATATAACAAAACCTGGGACCTATAAAAAGGGTGATGATATATATTATCAAACTCAAACTCTCCCATAACAAAATTGGCATACATCGGGGCGAAATCTGCCCCCATTGCAGTCCCCTGCAACTGATGAAATATATCTCCATTAAAAACACAAAAATTATTCTTTAAACAAAATACAACCAAATCAATCAAAAAATAAGACATAGGGGAATCACCTAAGAAATGAAACAAGGCCTGAATAACAACATCATGTCTGATGTTGGTATATAACCTTTTTACATACATACATAACCAATACATGGAGCTATTCCATCTAAAGCCTTGTATTTTAGTTAAGAAGTCATGGCTATCCCTAATATATGAAGGTAATTTTAAAACATATTTTTTTAGAAATTCATGGAGAAAAGTGCTAATAGATTGGTCTCCGCGGTGTATCATCTATTTCCATTTCTTCCTCTGCGTCTTGCTCTGTCGCAGCGGCCGTCTGCGTGTCCTCTCTTGCCGCATCCATGGACCTTGTCTTGGGCCTTCCTCTTTTTCCTGCTGCCTGGTAGCTTTGTTCTTGGCATCTTTTTCCCAATAGTATATTTGTATATATATATATATATATATATATATATATATATATATATATAGGTATATGTATATGTATATATATATATATATATATATATATATATCGGTATATGTATATATATATATATATATATGTATGTATGTGTATATATATACATATCTATATATATACATATATATATATATATACATATCTATATATATACATATATGTACACACACATATACATATATATATATATATATATATATATATATATATATATACATATATATATATATATATATATATATAGGGAGGCCACTGTGGTGCAGAGGTTAGCGTTGCCGCCTCACAGCAAGAGGTTCTCTGGTTCAATCCTCAGCTGGGGTGCCTTCTGTGTGGAGTCTGCATGTCTTCCCTGTGGTCACATGGGTTTCCTCCAAGTCCCCGGTTTCCTACCACATCCCAAAGACTTGGATTAGGTGGATTGAACACACTAAATTGACCCTAGGTGTGAGTGTGTGCCTTCTGTGGAATGTTGAGCTTCAGACAACTTGACACTGTAAAACTCCACTGGCAATCATGAGCAGACAGTGATCCACTGTGATGAGCCCTAACCGGGAAAAGCCAAAAGAAGAAGAACCTTTCAGCAGAAACAATAGGTCTTGGATTTTTTTGGACTTTCATAGTTGAAGCCCTGAATGTAATTGGGGCGATGTTCTGGAGAAAGTCGAGGTGTCTTTGGGTGAATTGGTCAGCTTAAATAGTAAGCTGCGTAGAAAAGGACCCTCATATATTTTAAAATTCAATGCATTGGAACCATTAGGGTTAAATAAAGATTGTGATTGGAAATATGTAATTTAATTTAATTAGCAGTAGGTGACTTGTTAATTTTATCTGTATATTACTAAGGTGTTTTTTATGGATTTTTACTCTTTGAAGGCTGTATAGCCGAGGCACTATTTTACTAATCTTACCCTTGTTTCAGAACACTGTTTCTCCTAACTTCCAATCTCCAGTACCACTACAGCCCTTCTTACTTTTATTAACACTGTGATCCTATACAAAAACTCAGGAAGTTTTGTATCTGATCGTGTTCTAGATCTTGACTTGGTATTACACCAAAATAAAAAAAAACACTTCAAAAAGTACCTGCCGTTGTTATACTACCTCGTCACATGTTTGGTTCCAAACATACCTAAGAACAGATCTCAAGCTATTAAATGGCAAAATGGCATCTCAACCTTCCTTCCTATAGCCATAGGTGTCCTCAATGGAGCCATCCTTGGTCCTGTACTTTTTAATATTTTCATAAACAGTCTACACACAGCAAATGAAATTGTCATTACAGGCCAGTATGCAGACAATTCTACCCTGATCTTCTCTTCATACTGCCTGAAAAACTCAAAGAAGCAACCTAAGCTTTTCCTCATCCATCAAACTTTAGCTGACTGATAATCAGCTTTTACCAAACCCTAAAACTTTAATGTTTTTACTATAATAATTGTGGTTCCATACTAGTATGCTTATCTTATAGCTCTGTTTTGTTTTTTAATGCTTGTATGATTATTATTGTCTATGTCCTTGGTTTCTTGATAGTTTATATATACATTTTTGATAAGTATGCTTTTAAAAATGTTTAACTCAAAGAAATGTTTTACATGGTTTTAGTAGTATGCTGGGGGTGTGTTAATTACTGGGGAGCTCTGATGATAAGTTCTGATTGGTTGCTGTTAAATATAAAAGGAATTCTGTTTAATGGTGATCTTATCTGAAGAAGTTCACTTATTGGTTTAGTGGACAAAAGCGCTAATAAAAGTTCTTCTGCTTCGGTTTATTCCCATGTGCTCTTCCCTTCGATTTTTGTTTTCTGTTTTCATTTAGGATGTCTGCTTCTCTAATATCTCATCCATGTGGTATATCCTGGCTCCAATCACTGCTTTTCTTATTCTGTGGATAACCGTCAGGATCTAGTTTTTCATAATCTTGTCTTCACTCCATCAGTTTGTTTATTCAGAAATCATCAGCAGTGTCAGTAGTGCAAAGGGTAGCGCACACTTCAATAATGTAGAATACTGTGGGTTCTATTCTCACACCAGGTAACTGGATTGCTGACACTATAGTACATCATGGGGGAATTGTACTCTTGAGTCTGTTGTCCTTTGAATGAGATATTAAGCTGAGGACCTATCAGCTTGAGTTGTTTGTAGCTCAGGTGGCTGTAAAAGATCCCATGGCACCTAAGGAAAAGAGATGGAGAAGTTCCCTGATGCCCTGGACAACATTCTTCTAGTCATGTAAATACCTGTTTGTGCCTCCCCTGAAAAGAGGTCACTAGCCTAGTAAGACTAACTCATCAAAAAGGGATAAATAAACAAAATGTATGGGCTGTTTCCTGCATGGTGCTTCCTGCATCAGATGAGATGTTTTTGCTCATCAGAAAGACTCACTTGCTTTTTTTGTTGCTCAAGGCCTACTGTCTCCATTAGTTTATGAAACTGTGGATTTTTTTTCCAAGTTACTCTCTCTACCTCTTTTATATTTTTTCTCCCTTGATCAGGTTACATGAATCCTACAGGCTTATTAAAGCAGCTTGGTGTTCAGTGATACTCACCACCAGGACTGTCCCACAGGCCTATTAAAGCAGTTTGGTATTCAGTGATGCTCACCACCAGGACTGTCCCACAGGCTTATTAAAGGAGCTTGGTATTCAGTGATGCTCACCACCAGGACTGTCCCACAGGCTTATTAAAGCAGCTTGGTATTCAGTGATGCTCACCACCAGGACTGTCCCACAGGCCTATTAAAGCAGTTTGGTATTCAGTGATGCTCACCACCAGGACTGTCCCACAGGCTTATTAAAGGAGCTTGGTATTCAGTGATGCTCACCACCAGGACTGTCCCACAGGCTTATTAAAGCAGCTTGGTATTCAGTGATGCTCACCACCAGGACTGTCCCACAGGCCTATTAAAGCAGCTTGGTATTCAGTGATGCTCACCACCAGGACTGTCCCACAGGCTTATTAAAGCAGCTTGGTATTCAGTGATGCTCAACACCAGGACTGTCCCACAGGCCTATTAAAGCAGCTTGGTATTCAGTGATGCTCACCACCAGGACTGTCCCACAGGCTTATTAAAGCAGCTTGGTATTCAGTGATGCTCACCACCAGGACTGTCCCACAGGCCTAATAAAGCAGCTTGGTATTCAGTGATGCTCACCACCAGGACTGTCCCACAGGCTTATTAAAGCAGCTCTGTGTTCAGTGATGCTCACCACCAGGACTGAACCACAGGCTTATTAAAGCAGCTTGGTATTCAGTGATGCTCACCACCAGGACTGTCCCACAGGCCTATTAAAGCAGCTTGGTATTCAGTGATGCTCACCACCAGGACTGTCCCACAGACCTATTAAAGCAGCTTGGTATTCAGTGATGCTCACCACCAGGACTGTCCCACAGGCTTATTAAAGCAGCTTGGTATTCAGTGATGCTCACCACCAGGATGGTCCCACAGGCCTATTAAAGCAGCTTGGTATTCAGTGATGCTCACCACCAGGACTGTCCCACAGGCTTATTAAAGCAGCTTGGTATTCAGTGATGCTCACCACCAGGACTGTCCCACAGGCCTATTAAAGCAGCTTGGTATTCAGTGATGCTCACCACCAGGACTGTCCCACAGGCCTATTAAAGCAGCTTGGTATTCAGTGATGCTCACCACCAGGACTGTCCCACAGGCCTATTAAAGCAGCTCGGTGTTCAGTGATACTCACCACCAGGACTGTCCCACAGGCCTATTAAAGCAGCTCGGTATTCAGTGATGCTCACCACCAGGACTGTCCCACAGGCCTATTAAAGCAGCTCGGTATTCAGTGATACTCACCACCAGGACTGTCCCACAGGCCTATTAAAGCAGCTCTGTATTCAGTGATGCTCACCACCAGGACTGTCCCACAGGCCTATTAAAGCAGCTCGGTGTTCAGTGATACTCACCACCAGGACTGTCCCACAGGCCTATTAAAGCAGCTCTGTATTCAGTGATGCTCACCACCAGGACTGTCCCACAGGCCTATTAAAGCAGCTCGGTATTCAGTGATACTCACCACCAGGACTGTCCCACAGGCCTATTAAAGCAGCTCGGTATTCAGTGATGCTCACCACCAGGACTGTCCCACAGGCCTATTAAAGCAGCTTGGTATTCAGTGATACTCACCACCAGGACTGTCCCACAGGCCTATTAAAGCAGCTTGGTATTCAGTGATACTCACCACCAGGACTTTCCCACAGGCCTATTAAAGCAGCTTGGTATTTAGTGATACTCACCACCAAGACTGTCCCACAGGCCTATTAAAGCAGCTTGGTATTCAGTGATATTCACCACCAGGACTGTCCCACAGGCCTATTGAAGCAGTTCGGTATTCAGTGATGCTCACCACCAGGACTGTCCCACAGACCTATTAAAGCAGCTTGGTATTCAGTGATACTCACCACCAGGACTGTCCCACTGGCCTATTAAAGCAGCTTGGTATTCAGTGATACTCACAACCAGGACTGTCCCACAGGCCTATTAAAGCAGCTCGGTATTCAGTGATGCTCACCACCAGGACTGTCCCACAGGCCTATTAAAGCAGCTCGGTATTCAGTGATACTCACCACCAGGACTGTCCCACAGGCCTATTAAAGCAGCTCGGTGTTCAGTGATGCTCACCACCAGGACTGTCCCACAGGCCTATTAAAGCATCTCGGTGTTCAGTGATACTCACCACCAGGACTGTCCCACAGGCCTATTAAAGCATCTCGGTGTTCAGTGATACTCACCACCAGGACTATCCCACAGGGCTATTAAAGCAGCTTGGTATTCAGTGATACTCACCACCAGGACTGTCCCACAGGCTTATTAAAGCAGCTTGGTATTCAGTGATGCTCACCACCAGGACTGTCCCACAGGCCTATTAAAGCAGCTTGGTATTCAGTGATGCTCACCACCAGGACTGTCCCACAGGCCTATTAAAGCAGCTCGGTATTCAGCGATGCTCACCACCAGGACTGTCCCACAGGCCTATTAAAGCAGCTCGGTATTCAGTGATACTCACCACCAGGACTGTCCCACAGGCCTATTAAAGCAGCTCGGTATTCAGTAATACTCACCACCAGGACTATCCCACAGGCCTATTAAAGCAGCTGTGTATTCAGTGATACTCACCACCAGGACTGTCCCACAGGCCTATTTAAGCAGCTCGGTGTTCAGTGATACTCACCACCAGGACTGTCCCATAGGCTTATTAAAGCAGCTCGGTATTCAGTGATGCTCACCACCAGGACTGTCCCACAGGCCTATTAAAGCAGCTTGGTATTCAGTGATACTCACCACCATGACTGTCCCACAGGCCTATTAAAGCAGCTTGGTATTCAGTGATACTCACCACCAGGACTGCAAATTGCTGGATATTTGTACTCATTTCCCTCTTTCTGATCACTTCTCTCACTGGAATGAAAACCTTCCTTTTCTGAACATACAATGCCTGGTAGTCTGGGATAATTTGGGCCTTTAGCTAAACATCATGCCATCAAACATCACACTGAGATTTATAAAAGCAGTGAATGTGATAACGCCACTGTCTTTAACAGTATTACAAATAAAGCATTAACATCCCCCCAATGCACATAGAGGTCCATGCCCCACATACTCTGATCTCTGAATATGTAAACTCGAATTTCATACAGCCTTGGAGATATGGAGAATATTCTTTACTCCACATTTTCCTGATCTCACTGAAAGACATGCCATTTTTTTTAAGTAAAAATGAGAGCCAATAAAAAATAACCATTTTCATTTCACTCATCTACAGAGTGGCAATCACTTTATTTACTGTATTATTTTTATTTCATGCTTGATGATCCCTTTTACCTTCATCTTTCAGCTGTTCTTAGCATCTGTTCTTTTGTAACAGACGTAAGGGGGCCATGTCAGGACTTACTGCCCATGGCCATCCTTTTTCCACTTCTCTGGACTCTTACCCATTCTGGGTCTTGAGCTCTGAAAGGTGGCCATCTAGGTTCTTTTTAATCACAATAAAGTATTCAGAAAACTCACTATCAGGTGTTTTGCTACAGATTCCAAAGGACCCAGAATTGCTCTCCTGATCCTATTTTCTTGGTAAATCCAAGTCATTCCTTATTTTTTGTAATTCATTGATTGATATTGGTTAATTTTGCTGGAAGGAATATTAATACTTTTAGATATGCAGATGATACCACTGCGATGTCTGAAAGTGAGGAAGGGTTGAATATTCAGTTGAACACCAAAAATCTCTTGCTGCTTAATATAAAAAAACATACAAACATATGTCTTCTTCTAGTTTGATCAATTCTTTGCAAATAGATGGTAAAGAAGTAAAAGCAATAACATATTTTTTCCCTTGGGCTCACAGAATCTCTGCAGATGTTGATTGCAGCCATAAAGTTAATAGCCACTTGCTTTTTGGAAGGGAACCCATAATAAATATATATAATATTTTAAAGAGCAGAGACATCATGTTGTCAACAGTGATTTGTAAGTCAAAGCTATGGTTTACTAGACATTAGTAACTTAGGGCTGTGAAAGCTGGACTAAAATAGTGTTGTCCACTGGAAAATGAATGCTTATGAACTGTGGTGTTGGAGAAGACATTTGAGAATTCAATGGACTGCAAGATCAAATTGGTCAGTACGGTACTTAAGAACATACATTGAAACAGTTTACTAGAAGGTCTAACTCTAAAACTAAAACTCAAATAAAATTAATATAGTCTGTCCATTGGAAGGCCTTAAACTAACAATAAAACTCAAATGCTTTGCCATATTACACAAAGACAATATTCATTAGAGAAGTCAGTGATGCTGAGAATGATCGCAGGAAAAGAAAACAAAAGAGTTGCAGAGGTTTTGTTTTATAAATAAAATTACTTTAGTAATAAAGATGGATTTGCAGGGCCTTAAAGAAGCAGATCCTCACTGACAGGCCTGGTATGCTAAAGTTGTTGAAGTCTCAAATAGCTGGATTTGATGGCTGATACTGTCAGGCAACCTGACATTTCCAAGCAAGTACATTTGGGTGGTGCCATAAGACTGAAATGAAGTTCAGCTGCTCTGACTTATGGCTGTCTCATATTCACTGTAGGTACAGAGAAGCATACAGTACACTGCCTATAGTTACAGTCAGCAAGTACACAGGGGGAAATAATATTAATGCCCCCAAGCACCTAATGACAACAGACAGTATGGCAAGTATTGGCAGCAGGATGTCCAGTAGACATGTCAGTGGCTGAGAAAATGCAGTGTACAAGGAGGGGGGGGGTGGCATAATCTTACAAACACAAGGTGCAGGGTTTGATTCTCACATGGGATAATTGGCTAGGCTTAAAATAGCTCACAAGGGCAGTCAGCCTAATACTACTCTATGAACCTATGAACAATTGCTAATTTGTTTATTAATATGGCAGGTGTGTGTGTGTGTGTGTGTGTGTGTGTGGACCATTACCCTATTAACAGTGTATAGGGAGCATTCCTTAAAACACATACTGGAACATAAGAGTGACTAAATTAGCAAACAGGATCTCCTTCATACTGTATCATACTTTTGCATAATGTAGTTACATAATTCATTTTATTTTATTTAACATTTATTTACTAGGAAAGTCTGACTTGGAACAAAGCCAATTTTCAGCAGAGGCCCAAAGAGAAATGCTCCAAATACATGTTTTTGTAACATGGGAGAAAACCAGAGCACCCAGAGGAAACCCACATGAATACAGGGAGAATATATAGACTCCACACAGAAGGCACTCCACCCAAGAATCAAACCAGAGAACCTTTTGCTATAAGGCAACAACATTACCACTGCACCACTGCACCATCCATAACCATGTAGTGTACACAAAACACAGCACACATTACTTCCTGTGATCCCATGCCAGGTGGAAGCAGGCAATAGGCACCATTTTACCTTTGTCCATGGCTTTAGTGACCCTCTCAAAGAAGACCATCATGTTGAGTAGGCATAACCTGCACTTGATGAAACAAAAGTGGGTTGGGTCCAATGTCTGCAGATTTCCTATGGCATTTTTTTTTGTCATTTCCATGAGGGAACTTTCCATAGCTTTGCAAATGAGAGAAGTCAAATTTATGTTTGCATAATAATCTGGTCTGTAGATGGTTCATCCTTGTGCAGATAGATAACAGTTGCAGTCCAACATTCACTTGGCACAAAGGCCGTCAGTCATTCTAATGGGCTTGATAGGTCCTGTTTCAAGCTATTTAGGAGGCATCTTGGTATATCATTGAGGTCCACTGATACAGTGCTCCTTGCCTTAGTGCATTGAAGACCTGCTCCCTAGTGATAGTTGGGGAAGTTATGGCTGAGGGTATTTCCTGAAGGAGTTACTGGAGGGGAGAGGTGGCATAAAAGTGGAGCTAAATTTGTCAGGTTTGTCAGCCAGTAGGTTGGTTATGCCCTCCAGCTCAGAACAGGTGGCTGTGTTCACATTTACTTTGGCACATTGCTGTCTGCTACCTCTGAAGGTGCAAACATAGCTGAATTATACCTTGTGATGTCCTTTGTCTGGGAGGCTATTTTTACCTCAGATTTAGCATTGATAGACTAGATTAGTATTCTGAGTTGCTTGTTTAGATTGAGGATTGGGTTACTACCTTGCTCAGTGCAGCCATTCCTAATTTTAACCAAGATTTTCATTCATCTGTTGTACAAGCTATTGATGTTGCAGTTCTGCTAGGATGGCTTGTCCACAGGTTCATAAGTATGTACTAGGCTAGCTACCCTTGTGGGTCATTTTAAGCATAGCCAATTTCCCATGAATGTACCTTGTGTCTGTGAGGTGAACACCCTAACAATTATGCCAACCCTACCACTCCTGCTTTTGAGGTGTCCCGTGCTTATTTTGGGTAGATGCTGCTGTCTCTATGCAGCTACTTACATGATTGTACAAGATTTCCGAGAATAATACTACACAGGCAGCAGTATTTTCAGGGTTTGGAAGAGACTTGGAATTTTGCTAGGGTGTCACTTAATACTAGGAAGTTAGCCTGTAAATAAGTCTTAAATGTTACAAGTTTAGCTGGGGTCCTGAGTTTAATGTTTATTTCAAAGTTGACATCTTAATGGTTTGACCTGATTTCTAAGGACATTATACTGGGGGAGGGTGCAACATTTGGTTGTAAACGAGTGAATATGGTATTGGACTGATCAGGGATATTCTCTAGTACATTTAAGTTTGCGGTATGAGCTTCATGGGTCATAAAGTAGGACCTATAGCTTGCCAGTATATGGGATGAGACTTCTTATGCTAAGCTGCATATAGGGAAGCTCAAGCGTGTCATTTTTTATAACTAGCCATGAAATGTGTTGTGTCTGATGCTACACTTTTAGTCTTTTGCCAAGTCATGATTGTGCAGAACAGTTAATTGTTGGCTCATCTGCATACTGGATGACAGCTGAGTTTCTATAGGCTGTAGAAAGGTTATTTATAATGTGTATTTACTAGTTTGCTGATATGCAAGGATCACAAGAAGCGTAGCCTTACAGATGTTCATAGGTTCATAGGAGGTTACTAGGCTAGTGGCGCTAAGGTCTTTGCAAGCCTAGCCATGTAAAAACCTGTGTACCCTAATTGACTATAGTTAGATGGTCATTGTTAGCAGATTGATATATGATCATCACTGACTAACCCTGACCATGAGGGATATACATACCACCCCCAGGGTGAATTTAGGTCACTTATACAATTGTCAAAGCTGTGCTTAAATAGGGTCAGTGAGGAGTTCTGTTTCACATGAAGTGGGAGCTTATTCCAGAGGAGTAGCAATCTCTGGGAGATATATCTGTCTCAAAATGCTTTGTCAATGTCACAGTCCAGGTTGAGATCCCTGGAGCAAGTTATCCTTGTCCTTTTTGATTTGCAGATGTCCAGCATTTCCAGTTAGGCAGAGTCAGAGATTACTCTGTAGGCCAGGCACGGGTCACCTATCAGCAGCCTGTATGACACAGATCACAGTAGCTGGGATTTCAGTCTTTTCATGTAAGTCACGTTTTAGAGTCCCTGGATCCTCTTGGTTAGAAACGTCTGTGGTCTCTCCAGTTGCTGCAGGTGTCTGATGAGATACATACAGAATGGAGAAATATACTCAATTAGTTGCCTGATAAGTGTCAATACAGCAGAGTTATAACCTCCTTAGTCCTGGATGTGATGCCCTTATTTATGAGATGCACAATGTAGAAGGCTTTGTTAACCACTGGGGACACATGGTGATCGAACCTATGAACCTATGAACCTATGAACCTATATTGCTATCAACCTGTGCTCCCAAGTCTTGCACCACTGGGTTTGAGCTTAGAGGGGTGCTTGCTATCAACCTGTGCTCCCAAGTCTTGCACCACTGGGTTTGAGCTTAGAGGGGTGCTATCTATATCACAGTTAACAGGGACTACTACTTTGTCAAAGGGAATAATGAGGCATTTTTGCTTTTAGTTTTAATCTGTGACTTTGGCACCAGTTATTTGTCTGCATCAGCATCAGCCTCTTCTGTAAAATGTTTATATCGCTGGGGAACTCATTGATTCTCATGATAGTTTTTTGCCCTGTATTTCTGCATGCAGGTAACCAGAGGCTGGCAGATCGAGGTTATGTTGAGACAATTACTTGCGGCCCCCATCCACGAGGAGCATGGGTGCTAAACTTTGGATGAATTTGCAGTTTCCCATTCATTCATTCATCCAAATTATATTCAGAGAATTACTCATCCAAATTTCATTTGAATAAAGTATGACTTGGTAACCATTTGAAATGTTGGGACCAGCTAGACTGAGTCTTGAAATATGGAGGCTGAATAGCTGAAAGAATGGACTTTCCTATACTAAGTCCGAGATGCCATTTCTCTCAATGTTCCCTTGTCTCCAAGGTATGGTGATCTCGGAGATGGTGTGGCTTGCCCTTCACGTAGCCAGTTGCAGGGGGGCTTGCTTCCCCTGCAAAAAGATGTTTGAAGGAGAATAGCAAATTATGAGATTCTCTCTTCTCCTGTGCTTTCAGTCTTTTTTATTTTCTTGTTGGCACTCTGCATTTTGAGTGCCAACATTTCAATAGGGAGCTGTATGATTCATCAAAATTACATAAGGCTGAAGATTTTCTCTCCTGTTATATGTATACAGGTGCCTCACTCTTTCCTTTTGCAAGGGACTTCTTCTTTCTTCTTTTCCCTATAGAATAAATACCTTTACTCCAATATAGAACTTTGGATTTAGCATTTACGATGCTAAACCTCTCCAAAAAGTCGATAAAATAATATTTAGCTCTTTGTTGCACATCTGCACTTTCCACATTTTCATGAATGGCAGTTCAGTTTTCTTATTTACGAGCTGCTATAAATATCACCATCCTCTCAACTGTATCACTGGCATTATTACTTTTATATTTTATATGATCTAGCTGAAAATATACGTTGTTCATTGCACAGATGGCATATAGCCATTCTATTATTTATCTGATGCACACAAAATTCTAGGGATCATATACAATGGAATCGCAGTTAAATAAATCTGTTTGAGTAGAAAAAGCAGATAAATGGATGTACTTCACACAAGTGGGTCATTGTATATATAAGGCTATTGAAGTAATGTTTTCTACCAAATGGTCTGAAGAAATGGGAGTCATTCCCATGAAAGCGCTTACCAAATAAAGATTTGTGTGAAGTACATCCATTTATCTGCTTTTTCTACTCAAACAAATTCATTTAACTGCGATTCCATTGTATATGATCCCTGTGATTCCATTGTATATGATCCCTGTGATTCCATTGTATATGATCCCGGGAATCTTGTGTGCTGCTGCTTATTGCTATTTCACTTGGGATCATTTAACTCGAGTAACTACCCTGTTTTTGTGTATGGACTATTATTTATCTCTTTTTTTAGTATATATATATATATATACACTAGTAAAGAAGATTTTTGAAAAAATAAAGAGACAACCCTGCAATATTATTCTGCTTCAAGACCGTCAGCACCACATTACCACCATATTATCAGAGGACCTAAGACTACAGGTTGGAGTATAGTGTGAATTAGATTTTATAGGCTAGTTTGTGTAAAAGTTTATTATGCTTATTTATGATAGCATGAGGTAGTGTGGACATTCAAGCCAGTTAAGCTGCTTTAGGGCTAGACGGCGGTGGGTTCAGTAATGGTGGCCAGTGGCAGATTTGGCTACTTTGTTATAACATTGAACAGGGGCAAATAGCTGAGCAGATTGCAGGTTTATGAGAATGGGAAGGTAATATGAACAGTAGGGATTAGATAGGCTGAGGCAATAGATTTGCTGGTATTTTCAGTAAGATATGGTTTGATTCTATATATTTCGTTAATTCTTGATGAGTTATTTTGATGTCTTGATGTACTTGGTGGTCACATTTTATATTATGTTCAGTAGTAACACAGAAAAGTTTTGTGTGGGTTACTAATTCTCTCTTGGGTTTTTTTTTAAGGCAGTTATAGAGAAAGTTGTTTTTATTATGACAGCTGTTTGGGATGTTTAGGTATAGATACTAAATTTTTTTTTTTTGATTTAGGAGAAGCTGTGAGTCATTTATCTATGCTTCAATAAATGATTGAATTGCTTGGGTAATACATTGCAGCTTTACAAGTATTTCTACAGAGCAGATGATAGTGGAGTCTTCACAGGCTGTAGAGAGTTTATTTATGATATTTTATTTAGAACTGAGTTATTCCAAGGATGGATTCTTTGAGAGATTTGAATGGGACTGGGAGGAAGGAGAAAATGTTGGTATCCCATTTTACAGAGTGTTGGTGATTTGAGAGGTAACTGGAGAACCAGTTAATGGAAGATGGTTTTAAGGCTAGTGATGACAGTCTTTGTAATTGTTTTCCATGTTAAACAGTGTCAAAGTCATGAACTATGCAGGTAGACTAAAAGCCCTATCTCATTGCTCTGTCTCTTACATACTATTTAGCGGTTACCTATGGCTGGCCTACAAGACACTCACAAATCCAGTTGCTATTTGAAATCATTCAGGGCTAGAGTAGTGTTTTTGATAGGTTACAGAGACAGGGTATTATAGTGCATTAGGTTCAGGTGATGGATGACATTGGGGGGGTAAACTGATGACAGCTGAGGTTGTTGTTTGTATTAAGTTTGTATTGAATTGACAGTCTAGGCCATTAATATCAGTAGATGTGGATAGAGTGGGTTGTATGGGCTGGCTCTGGTTTAGAAGCTTATTGACAGAAGTTCAGAACATTTTGAGATTTGTCAGAATACATGTTTGAAGGTTAGTAAAGTATTTATTTTTCTTAGATCTTTGTTTTAGAAGTGATTCCTAAGGTGCATGTAGTATTGGTAGCTTTTCAATGTTCTATGTTGTTTTAATATGTTCCAGGCTTTGACTCTACTTACAATAAGTTTCTTTGTTTAGTCAGGGGAGCTGGATTAGCTTTCACTCTTTTGTCTCTGAGTGGGACATGTTAATTTAATTTTTTGTTAATAATAGTTTGGTGAATAGTGTTACAGCTTTATCTAGTTGCAGAGATTCCAGAATTTCTGGTTTATTAGTTTGAGGTTCACAATGAAGGTTCCTACTTGAAATGAGCAGAGGTTATAAACAAGGTTATAACAGTGTTGTTTGACATGTTTGTAGTTCCTTATTATGAAGGTGGGGAGGTGGTCATTTAAATAATCTAAGGGAGATCCTGTGGTAATTATATTTTGGTTTTCTTTTGTCAGTATCCAGTCTAGGATAGTTTTCTTGTTGTTATGTCAACTATATCTAGTGGTTGAGATTTACTGGCTGAAACCAAAAGGCTTAGGCATTTATTAGAAGAGGTTGGAATTATGAATAGCCAGTCTAAATTTAGATTATTCATAATTAAAGTTTCTTATTGGATATTAGACCCTAGCTATGAGAAAATGTATACTGGAATGTCTATATTTTGGTCTGGGGATATATAAATGTCTGTAATGGCTAAGTATTTTCACTTGTTGAGTTTAAGAGAAGACAGGAGAATTTCAGCACAATAGAATGGGGGGTTAAGTAGTGAAGGGACAGGTTAAGACAGATGTTCTACAGGATGGCTACCCCACTATCTTTTCTGCGTGTTCTGTCTTGCTTAGAATGTTAAATACTGATGGTATAAATTTCTTAACTTTTACTTCTTTTTAGCCATATTTCTGCAGCTGTTCTATTAGCCATGCATGAAATTTTGCAGTTTTCTTACAAGATACATTGTAGTTGGCTGTGTTGCCATATACATCTGTTTTTTTTTTTTAACTGATGGAGGAAATATTAGATGCAGATAATAGGGGTAATTAGGAGAGGCAATTTGAGGCACTGGAGTGTGAGTGCATGTCCAATAAAGTCTTATGAAAAGGTCAAAGTCAATGAAATTGTAGCAGTTTCTATTTTTTTATCTGGAATTCAGTGTTTTATTTTGAAAAAGATGAATGGGTGATATAGATAAAAGGTTACATGAATGTGAGAATGGTTGTACCTGTTGTAATGTTGTGACTTTGCTGTGAGTGGTAAGTATGAAATAATGTCAAGTAGAGTTTGATGGTATGATGTTATGTAGTTTAGAAAGAAATCTGGGAGTAATACAGGTAGTCCTCTGACCATTGTGTAAGTGTAGAAGTAAAGAGTGATTTTGTACTAGGGTAGGAGTGACTATGGTCTTTTAGGTAAAGGTATTTTTAGTGTGGTGTAGTATATAGGGGAGATATTTCTTGTAGTAGAAGGTATGCTGAAAAGACATAGGGTTTGTTAAGAGGTTGATAAGATTTAGTAAGGAGAGATTTGTGTATTTGTGCTTTAGTGAGGAGTAGGAGTACTTAACTGGGAGAGTTGTGATAGTATGTGGGTACTATAGGGATTATAGGGATTATTTAGTGTGCATTTTAGGAGTAGCATAGAGGTGTGAAATGTGAGTTACTGGATATGACATTTCAGCAGGTGGTTGTGTAAAGAAAGTGGTAGTATGGCATAGGCTGCTGAAGAGTATGCTTGGAGGGAAATGCGGTGAGAGTAGAGAGGGTTTGGATAAATAGATACATGTAGATGAAGTGGGGATGGGTGGGAATTGGGGGTAGGGTAGGAGAATAGTGTAAACCAGATTGGAGCAAGGCTGAACTAAGCAGGTTCACCTAAATTCAGAAATAATTCACCACAAAAAAAATCTACAACAGGAAGTTTTTTCCTTAAAATTGAGTGCTTGTTGTAAAGAATTCCTGGACAATACTTGAATTCTTTTTACAGAGTAAAAACATAGGCCCTGGGATGTAGGATCGATAAAAATAAATATTATTGCCAGTTAATGGGATAAATATTGTTATCTTCTTCTACCTAAAAGCTAGCCACAAATTCAGGTTTTTAGGAGCTTTAGTTCAAATATCTGCAATATTTGACTACAAGTTGAATATATTCTTAAAATTAACACATGCACGATTAAGAGAACCTGAAGTTACAGAAGGAGTTCTGTTCAGCACTGCTGGGATTAGCATTTGTTCCATGTGGCAAATATAGTACTTTGCAAAGATTGAAAATGGAAGGGTGAAAGCCAAGAAGTCTGGTATGCAAAAATAGATGAAAAGCATTTGAAGTAATTTAGCTGTCTTATAGACTACTGGCTAGTATTAGCATGGCAGTAAAATATAAGGAACATTTTGTATTTTGTCAGAGTTAAACAGTAATAGCAAATCGAGTGGTTGATTTGAGACAGCAGTTCCACCTCGACTTCTAAGATCACACTATGAGGATGAAATCAACTCAGCAGTATGCTTGAGAGTCAGCTAGAAAGACCTATGTTAGTTTTACAAGCTGTACTTAAGATTAGTTATTCTGGCACTCATGCACATCTCTATTTCTAGGCTGTAGAGAAAGAATGTAAATGATACATGAACACCTAAACTTAGAGGCAAAAAAGTAATTATGGAAGTCCAGCTCTAAAGGCGCAAACATCTCATAGAGTTGGGGGAGGCCAAGGGAAAAGGATACAAAGAAGAAGAATTTGGTGAGTGAGAGATAATTTCAATGTTAAAGAAGGGCTTGCTATTAGAGATATGAGAAATCATGGAGGCTTATGCTGATGGTGTAATTTGTTGTGTGGTGGGGCTTTGTAGAAAAGGACATTGTCAGAAAGTGTACAATGAAGAGCATGAGAGTATTCCATATAAAGGTTAGAGAGAAAAGAAAGAGGAGGACCAGTACAATGTTTATTATTTATTTATTATTTTACATTTGTTGACTGGGCTAGTCTAGCTGGATATATGTCCTTTTTCAGTAGAGGCCCGGGGAGATAAGCTCTAAGACATGGTCTAAATACAATAGTACAAGTTCAAACAACACAGAAAAAAATATCAATATACTAATAAAAATAGCAACTTTAAAAAGGAAATAAAACTCATCAACAACGGTATTAAGTAATTAACAGTACAGAGTTTGTAACAGAATATATTATTGAGGAAAAAAAAAACAGTGAAATTTCAAGTATGGAGACATATCAGGTTAGGTCTTAGTTAAATAAAGGAAGTTAGGTGAGTAGTAATGTAGCAAAGGAGTTACTTAAGAAGAGAAAGTAAAAAGAGGATATAAAAAAAAAGAAAAGGGGTAGATAAGAAAAGTATGATAAGATGGGGAAAAAAAGTAGCAGAGGCTAGTAAACACTGGATAGGTTAGATAACTTAGTAGAGGTAGATGACTAGTCTGGTTTTGAACAGGGGCATAGCCAGTGAGTTTTGAGGAGAAGTTTAAGTCTGTTTTTAAAGAGAGATAATGAGGTGAGTGAGGAGAGGTCACAAGGGAGAAGATTCCAGGATTTACCTACAGAATTAGAGAAAAGGGAATCCCCAGCTCTGTTGTTAGGCTTAGTGGTGTGGACTAGTAGTTTTTGAGATGAGGGTAAAGACTTCAGATTTGTGTAGGGGTGATTAGGATAGATAAACTTGGAGTATTAGAAGGTTTATAAAGTATGTTGTGGGCAAGGGTGAGTTGGTGAAATTTAATCAGGTGTTGTAGTTCTAACCATCCTAGCTGTTTTAGGTTAATGCAATGATGGGTTCTGAATGAGTTGCCTGTAGCAAATCGTGCTATGTTATTATAAGCCATTTCCAATTTGTTGAGGTTATTCTTGGAGAGATTAGTAAAAATGGGACAGGCATAAAGGAGTGTAGAGATCAAGTGCGTGTGGGCAACTGTAATTTTAGCAGTGGGGGAAAGGAAGGGTTTTATCCTGTAGAGGGTATCGATTTTTTTATTAACAGTCGTTATGGTATTATTGATATGGATGTCAAAGTTGAGATTATTGTCAATGGAGACACCGAGTAGTTTGGTGGTACAGTCAGGAGATATATTAGTATCATTGGTAGATGTTACTGAGAATTGGAGAGGGGAGGACTTATGAGTAAGCGTGAAGAGGAGAAGTTTGTTTTTTTTTAGGGTTTAAGGGGAGGCAATGCTGAGAGAACCATTGTTCAACTATGTTGAATACTTTTTGGGTGAGAGCATGAAGGTCATGGGATGATGTAGCTGAACATAATAGAGTTGAGTCATCAGCATATTGTATGCAGGTGGCTTGTGGGATAGCTAGATGAAGGTCATTAATAAATATAGAGAAAAGAAGTGGTCCAAGTATGGATCCCTGAGGGACTCCTAAGGTAACAGGTAGAAGGGTGGATACAGTGTTTTGCCAAAGTACTGCTTGTTGTCAGTTGTCAAGGTAGGATTGGAACCATTTTATGGAAAGTGGGTCTAATGAGAGAGATTTCAGGATGTTTAAGAGAATTTGGTGGTTTGCCATGTCAAATGCTTTGGACAGGTCGATGAATAGAGCAGAAGAAAGGTTGTTCAGGTTTCAGTGCCTGTTAATATAGTCAGTGAAAGACAAGAGGGCAGTGGTAGTGCTGTGTGAGGGTCTGAAACCATGTTGACAGTTGGAAAGTAAGTTATTTCCAGTTAGATGGTGGAGTAGTTGCTTATGGATACACTTCTCCATAATTTTAGCTAGGGGAGAAAGTAGGGCAATGGGGCGATAGTTTGATATTTCTGTGGAATGTCCTCCTTTATGTAGGGGGATTATGTGGGAGACTTTCCATGTAGTGGGGATGTAACCTTCAGTAATCGATATATTTATCAATATAGAAATAGGATAGGCTATGGCCTTGGATGATATCTGTAGATATTCAGAAGGCAGTAGGTCTGCAGAAGGAGAGTATGGTTTCAGTTTATTCAAAAGGGTTTGAATAAATGAGGTTGTAACAGGTTTGAAATGAAAAGGGGGTGGTGGGGTTGAGGAGTATGAGGGTATTGTGAAGGTATTAGGTGTTAGTTGCCTGGCTAGTAATTGGATAGTATCTGTAAAAAAGGTATTGAAGGTATTAGCTGTTTGGATTGGATTATTCAAGTCTGTATTTTGAGGGTTTGGTGTAGTAGATTTACCTGGGTGCAGTAATTGCTTGATGCTGGCCCAGAATTTCTGTGGGTTGTTGTGATTAGGTTGTTGATATTGTAAGTAGTAGTTTTGCTTATCAGAGAGTATGGCCTTTTTAGTGTCATTTCTTAGCTTTCTAAATGTTAGTTGGTCAGTGGTGTTTTTTGTCATTCTCCATTTGGCCCACTATTTATTTCTGATGTGAATTTTGTGTTTGGTTTCGCTGGAAAGCCATGGGACAGGCTTGGCCTTAATTCTTATAGATCTGGTTGGAGCATGGTGATTAAGAATGGCAAGAAAGGTAGAGTTAAAGAAATTAACGGCTTCATCTAAAGGAAGATGTTTTAAGGGAGCCCAGTTGCAAGCTGTAAGTTCAATTTTGAATAGATCATGGTTAAATTTCTTTTTGGATCTAATATGTCTGGTAGAGGTTGGGTTAGGGGTGTTGGATTTATGTCTAATGATATAGGTGAGTAAGTGGTCACTAATGTCATCAGGGAGGGTTCCAGAGTCATAGTAGTGAGTATGATTATTAGTTAGAATCCAATCTAGTGTGTTAGCCTTCTTGTTAGATTTATTTATTCTGGTGGGGGAGGTAATGGTCTGGGAGAAACCATATAGTTTTATGTGAGTGGTAGGGAGGCTATTACAATAAGTACTAGCAGCAATACAAACCATGAAAAAAGCTTAACCTTTTTAGCAAAAAAGCAGGTAGCAGATTATTAAATTTGTAAATGCAATACCTCTTTAAAACTGTACATACAATTTTCATGAAAATTTTCAACACAGATATGTAGCAGCCTAGGAAATAAAATAATGTTCTTGGCATTTTTGCATACTGTGAGTGCTTCATTCACATTTGCAATAACAAAAAGGGCAGGATTCACGAAGGCTTGCACGGAGTGTAAGAGACGTGCAACACTCCATGCAAGCCTCGCGATCCAGGAACAGCCCTAAACTCTGTGTAAGAGACCAGCTAAAACGTCTCTTACACGGACTGGGCGTGGACATGCTAAATACCTCACTTGCATCCGAAAGGTATGCAAATGAGGTATATTAGCAATCCATGAAGCAGAAACCAGTCCGTGTAAGAGACGTTTTAGCTGCAGAAATGTACTCAGTTGACAACTGAGTACGTTTCTGCAAATTCCACAACGGAGCCATGCCAGCTCCAAAAAAAGGGTGCATATGACTCAGGCAGCATGCCAATGGCCAAATATGTGGCCATTGGTAATATAACCCGATGCCAAAATAATAAAAATATATATATTTTTAAACCCAGCGCAGCCCCGCGCAAACGGGCTGCGCTGTATAAAACATGAAAATGAAGGTTATAAACCCACAAATGTGGGTTTCATGCAATACATGGAATGACAATGCAGGGACCAGCAGACCAAAAACAACATGGCCACCGTGTAGTGGTTGATAAGGGGGGAAGCTGAGTCTAAGACATGTAACTAAGCATTAGTAGGCAATCTCATGTAAATGAGGGTTCGGATACTGAATCTCACAGTCACATAGCAAATGAGCACAGTCTGAGTAGTGTAAGAGATACATAAGGGGGAGGAATAGAGTAGGAGATAGGTGACATCACAGGGGGGACTGGTAGAAATAAATGCAGTTCATTGGAGGCCAGTGTAACATGACAGATGACAGGCACAGATCATGGAAAGAGGTGTGCCACTAGATAAGTCATGGAAAGTCAAGAAATGGAAGGTGTACACTGTTAGTTACACCAAAGTTTCTAGCTGGGCGTGCATACGCACGTGTGCACACCACGAAGCGTGAGTAGGGCAGTGTGCGCATGTGTAAGGCAGACTGAGCATGTGGGAGCATGTTGGGAGATGTTTAACACTGTTTGCATGGGTGTGCGCGTGTGTAGGGCAGGATGAGTATGTTGCAGGCTGTTGGCAGACGTGCAACAGTGTTTGCGCGGGTGTACACGTGTTTTAACCCAAATAAGTAGATTCTGAACCATGTAAGCACATGTGCGCGTGTGTAAGCCACTGTGAGCGTGTTTCTGATAGTATGCATGTTGCTCCCCCCTGAGGAAACAGAGAGGAAAAAGGAAGCAACAGAATTAATAGGAAGCTAGCAGGGATAACTGCTGAAGCTAGCAGGTGAAAACAATTAGAAGCAGGCAATTACACAGACAAAATAGTAGCCCAACCCAGCACTTAAAACTCTGCAAACAGTAGTGCAGGATGTTTCCCTTAAGAGACACTGCAAGACAGGAGTAAGCTAATAGAAGTGAAAACTGAAAAAGCTGAACTCAGAGCAGAAATGTTAGGGGCTGCCATAGCTGTCATAATGAGACATAGGCAACTTGCTGAGGGTGGTGACAATGCAGATGGTGCCAGACAACCCACAGTGAGGAGACAGAGAAGAGTGTACAGGCCCAGGGTCACCTACCACAGGTTACATGAGCTGGAGATAGTAGAGCACTATAGAGTGGACAGAGAGCTCCTGCAGCAAATTGTTGAGCTGTGCAGGCCACGCCTCACACACAGAACCAACAGAATGGAACCCATCCCAGTGGAAACCAAGGTATGTGTTGGCCTAAGAATACTAGCAACAGGTACCTTCCAGAGACCAACTGGTGATATGATGGGGATATCACAGGCATCAGCCTCCAGGGTACTGCACCAGTTCCTGGATGCCATGTCAGCACATGTCGGTGATCATGTATATTTCAATAACTCGAAGCCAGAAACACAAAGCGAGATCCCAGAACACAGCTCCTCAAAGTGAAAAGTTTATTCAATGGGAAATGAAACCACCATTAACGCCTTAAACATCATAAAACAAACAGCGTTTTCGTCAGATTAATCGACTTCATCAGAAAACGCTGTTTGTTTTATGATTTTTAAGGCGTTAATGGTGGTTTAATTTCCCATTGAATAAACTTTTCACTTTGAGGAGCTGTGTTCTGGGATCTCGCTTTGTGTTTCTGGCTTTGCGTTATTGTGGTTTTTGGCATTTTGGTGTGATTTGGATCATGTATATTTCCCCAATGCCCGTGAGGTATTGGCCAGCAATATGCGTCTCTTCCAGCAAATAGCAGAATACCCTGAGGTACTGGGTGCAATAGACTGCACGCACACATGCATCAAAGCACCAGCCGGTGAGCAGGGTAGGGCCTACATTAACCGCAAGGGCTTCCCCTCCATCAACTGCCAGGTCGTGTGTGATGCCCAGGGCATAATAATGAATGTGTGTGCTGGCTGCCCTGGGAGTTACCACGATTCCCACATCTGGCATTTGACACAGCTGTACCAGACATTTGCCAATGGAGACATCCCACACGGACACCTAGTGGGGGATGCAGGTTATGCACTGGAGCCGTGGCTGATGACACCCATCAGAAACGTACACACACCTGAACAGGAACACCATAATGAGGCACACGCACAAACACGTAATGTAATAGAGCGTGTGTTTGGGCTGCTCAAGTCATGGTTCCGGTGTCTGGACACATCTGGTGGAGCCTTGCAGTACACACCAACTACATGTACCCAAATTGTCATGGTATGTGCTATGCTACATAATATGATCTTGCGAAAACAGCTGCAGCAGGACCAGCATAGGGCCGGGCCAGACAGCCCCCCACCATTGCCAAGGCCATCACAGGCAGAGCGTGACTCGGAGGAGGAACAACCTGAGCCTGCCCCAGTAGGCAGAAGGAGGCGTGCCCAGTATGCCCTGGCCTTGGCAAAGAGGCAAAACATAGCACATACACTGGCTCAGTAGGAACCCTGGGAATGATACCCCCTCTGACTCACTCAAATAATAACATGGATGCCTAAAATGACATGACCTGCTCACAAACATGTACAGGGAAGTGTAATATGCGCATCCGACAGAGGCAGCCCTGCAGCACCACCTGAGGCATGAATGCTATGTGTTAAGTAATGTAACACCATGTACTATATGCACACCTGAGCACCCTAACATCCACCCTCACCAAGCATGAAGCCACAAAATGACGATGGGATGATCAAGTGCAATAACTGGCTGAAGTAATGCAGTTAGTCAAAGGGGAGCCAATGTGTTTCAGGCTGGGAAGACATGCAGAGCTTGACATGATGCACCACCTGCTAGGGGTGGCGTGCACCTATCATGCCATGCCCCATGGATACTGGCAAAGGCTGTCAGTACCCACAGCATGCCCTGAATAGGTAAGTCTCAAAACACAAACCCACCTTCATAGGTTCTACAAGGGATAGGAACCTAGATGTAATGCTACCCAATGACAGATGTATAAACAGCAAGATGTGTGCAGTGTAAACGTACACAGTATGGAGAATGTAGATACCAGTCCTGTAATAGAGAACTGGGTCGAGGCTCACATCAGCACCCTAACACTACCAGGTCACACCTCATACTGTGCTGTACAGCCGCAAAACATGGAACAAGCTACAAAAGGAGGGTGACTAGCAATAAATGTCAAGGATAACCACACCCCCATGTTGGTACCACAACAAGAAGCAGCATGGATTAGCCATGGTCAAATACCAATGGCTAAAACTGCCTCCCAGTATATAGCCTGCTGCAGACTACTGTCCTAATACCAGGAACTGCATCTGGCCTATGTTGGAATACATTAATATATCAAGCCCCCCAAACCACATTATATTGCTTGACTGAAAATACCCAGACATACACCGGGAGCATTATACTAGCACCAACACAGTAGGAGAAAATTACCCAGATTCCATAAACCAAAATGCCCAGGAACAATGTACCACTCCCACAAGAGGGGTAAGCATACTGGATGTGATAATCAGCAACATGTGTACTGGATGGCAAGATGAGAAGTGTACCCCTCACTGGTAAGACCAGACCATAGAGTAATCACACTGGATATACACATCCTGACCCCAGTCCCTGGCCAGAATTCCACAGTGAAAAACATGTGTAAAGTATAGGTTGCAGCCCTCAAAACCGATGTTGAATCCACAAAAGTCCCTGTGCAAGTGCAGAATATGGGACACACCACAGAACATGTTATACAGGCATTCCATGAACACAGCCAGGAATGCTTGGAGTATGCAATCACAAATAACAACAACACACAATGCCATACACGCAGGCATCTGGCATGCTGGACTCCAGCCATTGCCAAACCATGCAAGAGAATGAGGAAGCTACCACATGATAGAGCAAACATAAAAAGGGAAGTAATCACTGACCAGTAGTATGGCAATAACATATGTCCACACATACAATCCACTAACTCCAGCCACAGCAAGTAGAATCTGTGAATCCAGAGGCAATGTGACACCAGTCCCAAGTACACAGACAACCACAACACCCCCCAATAAATACAAATATATGTGATAGATGCATCCATGTATCCAAACCAGAGGTTGAGCTCCACCAACTCAGTACTGTCAAAACTAGTCAGGAGGAGAAGGTAACCACATACACCACAAACCCAGTCCCACATAGACCTACCACAACGGTAAACCAAACACATAAACACAGACAAATATTCCCTGAGGCCTTAATTACAAATACACCACACCAACAGAAGCCTCCAAAGCAGATCACAAGCAACCACAACCTTCAAACATAGCACATGCAACGAATAGTACGCAAAGCTAACAGTCACAGGCCAGAAGGAGAAACAACATGCCTGATACAGTCATAATAGGTGTCTGTATAGGCAGACACACTGCTGTCCCACTCACCAGACTGAACAAGGGAAAGGGTAGAGTAAGCTGTCTGTAGGCTGCCACAAAATGCCACATAACACAAGTACCCCAAAGCAAGCAGAAATATGATGCACTCAATGTCCATGCTGGTGTGAATTACCTGAGATGTACCTCCCTGGTCAACATCAAAAGAGACATGGATGGTCCCTCTGAGTATGTACCCCAGGGTGGTATGACACTGGCTGTGTGCAGCATCCAACCCTCACCAAGAATGATGCCCCAGTACAAACACAGAATGCTCATGTTTAACAGCTGGCACAGTTACAGCTGTCAGTCCAAGAGGGTCTAATGTGTGTCTGCTTGAGAAGTCAAGCATGACAAGCCATGCTGCTGTTCCAGGGATGGCTTGCAGCTATTACCTGTGTGCGTCTGGATACCGGATAAGGCCTTTGCCGCCTCCATAGAGCCATATGTAGGCAAGGCCAAAAAGACTACCCACCACCCTAGAAAACATAAGTGGTAGGAAACATAAGGGTAATGCTGACCAATGCCAGATGTGTAAACTGCAATATGCATGCCCCTGAGGCACTTCCCATTATGGAGAACATTGATGTCTGTGCAGTGACAGAAGCCTGCTGCAAGCCTAGTGATAGCACACCAGCACTACTAGGTTATACCACATATCACGTGCTATGGCCCCAACACCTGCACCTAAACATCAAAGGAGGGGGAGTATCCATATGCAGCACAGACACCCATATTGCCAGGTAACTGACAATGCACAAAGCAGCGGAGACCACCCATGTGCACATAACTGTAGTCAAAACTGCTGTACAGTCTGTAGCATGCGACAGACCACACTCTCACACACAAGAACTCCACCCAGACATCCGAAGACACTGGACAGTATGAATGTCCCACCAAATACCAGACAAGGTACACACAAATTACCACATAGGTGTCAAACCATTATGTATGCAAGGAGTAATCAGGGACCTAAGGACACAGGTTGACATTAATCTGTCATGTGACACCCACAATGCCAATGTGGCTATGAAGATTGTCGATACTGGACACCGTATCATGAAAGGATTCACAGCAACATCAACAGAGGTCACTGTGCTGCTGTGCTGTTCCCTTATCAGACCCATAATCTAGTACAATAACTCATACAGGATGTACCGTACGTGACACCTGCAGCGGTTCGGAAGACCTCATAGTTACCCCACCAACAGGATAAAGGGTGTGAAATATATGTCATATGCTGCCTGGCTGTAGACACCCCAGCTGACTGCAGTCACACACTGCCTACACAGATTCATTGTATATCTGTTGTACAAGGCCATGTCCAACACAGGAGTAATGGACATGCTACACCACAGGAAATCAAAGCCATTGGAGCTGTGAGAGTCACAGATGTCAGCCTCAACACATAATGAAATAAGATGTGCTGGAGGGACAGATACATAACCCAGAGGCTCCTCACACCCAAAACAGGATCCCAATCCATGGTAGGCAGAGCCCCTCACTGACACCCCTCAACAGGAATATTGCCAAGTGGATGGATGACCGTACATGTATACTGGGGGTCCTCACTGTGTCACGACCAGACAAAGGCACAGTGAAGAACTTCATAAATGGCCATAATTGAACATAGCAAGGGGTGGCGAAAGACACACACACTCTGGCTAGGCTTACTAATGGCCTAGTATGAACCCATGAACCTATGAAGATACAAAACGTACAGGACACTAAGGATAATCACAAGGCTTACCCAACTGATGATAGGAACCATGTTGGGCATCCACAGATATGCTCTGAATCACACAGATATTACAAACAACATACCAAACACACACACATATTGCTAACATACAACCTATCAGGTGTAGTGCAAACACCCCCCCAAGTGCAAAATACCTATCCCAGCAGACTAATGGTCCCCTGACTTTGCAGATGCTGAGGTAACAGCCATCATCTGCAAAGCAGAACACACAGCAGCAAAGGTATGTGATGATGTCCTGTGCTGAGGCCAACATGGACTCCAAGAATAATGGAATGCCAAATCACACTACTGCCCAATGTCAGCCTTACCACAGGATATGTACCCAAAGAGCAGTGTACAACAACAGTGGTCCATCACAACAAAGGTGTTGCCTGAATGGATACTCCAAACTACCACCCCAGGATCCTGACAAGCTTGTTCTGCACAGCTATGAAAAGGATCAGTATGTACCACAGACAGAAGGCTATTGTGGACCTACTGATACTGGACCCTACACAGTGTGGCTGTTGTAACTGCAGAACCTGCCCCTAAATATGTCTGACCAATGTGAAGCAGTCATTAAGGTCATTGATGAGGGCAATGTGGTCCACACAGCATAGCTGGACCGTGCACATGCTTCTAGACAATACCGTACGAGTTCAGTATGGATATGTTCACCAGCTTAAATATATACCCCTATGTCAGTAGAGGGGTTGCAAACCAGACCAAGGACAGAACTGACATGGTCAGACATGCCGCATCCATGTCAGACTACAAAGCGGATATGAGTGGCATCCCACAAGGCCTGGTCTTGGCCCCACCCCCACCCCCGTTCTGTATATATGTCCCATAGGTATAGGCCAACATGGAAGGACTGTGACTGAACATGTATGCAGAGGAGTACAAACAGCCCACCATATCCGACCCCCAGCTGACACAAGCAACCCACAAAAGGGCCACCTACAAACAGACAACTGTAGCCATAGCCATGTCAGCAAGCTAATTGCAGAACTGTGTAAAGACAACCACCGTGGTTATACAGTAAGTGCCCACAAATTACCACACAGGTGTTAACCCATGAGGTACCTAACATGTAATGTGAGACCTGGGTACAAAAGGTGATAAATATCCTGCACTGGACAAACATGTGGCTGTAGTGTTCGCACAAACATGCACCATATACCCACGCAAACATGAAGGTTGGCAGATGTAGATAAGGGGAACTCACTGTGGCTCTGCAGCCATCCTCCATCAGCGTCACAACTGACTACAATAGCCCCTGTGGGATATACCACAGCAGACACCTCCATCAACTGTAAAGTCCACAACAGTACCCCACCAGGAGTAGCAAAGAGCATGAACAGATGCCATGTGTTGCCTGAGTAAACAAACTGCAGCCCCACACACCGCCATCCTTCTCAGCTACAGGAAAGCTATGCCTGATGTATGAAGCCATGTCCAACCTGGAATGAATGAACATGTTGCACCTTGTACAATCTGAATGGCAGTGAGCTATGCACATGAGAGACCTGAACCCCAGCACTGACATACATAGGACAAGCTGTACAGAATGATCCATAACACAGAAGGCACCCCCACTCTTCAGTAAACTCCTGGTACAGGTCAGCCAGAGAGCCACATATCGACACCCCTCAAGAGGAATTCTGATGAGTGTATGGGAGATGGTAGGCTAACCCTGGGTATCACTGTTATGTCAGAGGTAGACGGAGGCACAGTATACTAACCATGACATATGTCATGGCAAACTCCAGTTACAATGTGTGTCGAAGGACAAACACACCCTGTGACTAGCATCAGAAATGGCCTAGAGAACATCGCTAGTGTTTGCCAATGTCCACCCATGTTGTGGAATACACTAGCAATGTTGGACGAGCCTGGTGTAGGTAGTCCATATCTGAACATATTGCAACATGGTCATATGTGCACAACTGGCCCCTACACAGTCTGTTGTGCTCACTATGAAGATGTCAAGCTGTCATAGGACTAAAGCCAAGGATACTGTCCACCACAGTGAAAGTACTGAACCAGTACACAATACGGTACTACAGTGTTAGGTCATTATGAAAGTATGTTGAGAACTGTCTGCAAAGTATCCCATGCAATCCCTGCAGGTACAGTATAATCCCTGTTGTGGCAGACATGAAGCAGTTGGCCAGTTAGAACACAAAATGACACCCAACACACAACCATAAACGTGAGATATTGTTGAAGTTCACACACATCAGAGTGCAACATATGGAAAGCTCACACTGGGCATGCTCGCACACTTTGATAAATGAGGCATATGTCAGACAACATGCCATGGAAAGGCTGAACTGGGCATGCTCACACACTTAGGCCATATCTCCGTTTAGCAGTTGGCCACACATATCTGGTATTTGTACGTGTCAGTCCAGGAACCAACCACAACACAGCAATCAGCCCAGTGCACACAGTAAATGACTACAGAGACATAAGTGATATAGTGGATCGCCGTCATATGCAAACATCTTCCACAGATACACAAGTTGGTCATAGGAACAGGGAATGCTATGGCAATAAAGACCTGCAAACAATAGAACAGCACAACAAATAGTGTGCATCCAACAATTGAACATATGGGTGTAGAGGTCAATACTAGGCTTGTTGCCCTAGGGAATGACAGCTCAGCCAGAGTGTGCTTGGCATCTGCATCCCCAGGATAGTAGGCTACTGTGCCACTGTAAAGTAGATCACAGAAGGCAACATGTGAGGCTAGTGAGCTGTGCCTCTGTCAAGCAGGGGCACCGTGGAGGTCCCAGGGATTGAATGTGCTAAGCCACAGCCATGCTGTCGGTGTGTGCTGTGAGAGGGTTGCTGAGGATCTCTGACAGTAGGTGTCCGTCAATAACAGACTGACGGGAGCCCTATCTGCATTCTCTGGAAGATTCCACTGTCAACACTGTGTTGTAATGAGTATGCGTGAATGAAGTGCCATGCCGGAACTGTTCACAGATGTCCTCCCTCTGTGGGCTACAGCTCTGCAATGTATTAGGTCACTCTGTTGTACGGCACATATATGGCTGGTGTACAGCTGACAGGTGTCTTGTTGTGGAGCAGTCATGGGTATATGTGGGATAGCATGACCAATGTAAACCGTACACATGCTCATAGAATGCAATTGTCAAGGATTATGCTGAGTGGCCAGTATAGTCCTCCAGCATGGGTCCTCTGAAGTCGTCCACCCCAGTCTACACAAGTGTAGAGTCTTCTTGTGCTAAATACAGTTTGTGTGCAGTGACAACCTTGCCTGGGTGTGGAGATGGGATATGGATGTCCAGGGAAAGATGGGTATGGTCAGATATCAACAATGGTGGTCTACCTCTAGGGTGGAACAGTGAGTACCCACATTGCAGATGGACAGATGCAATATGTATTCCCCCATGTGGCTGTGGTGTGTGGTTCTGCCATAGCACATGGGCCTACAAATTGTAGTGGCTGTAGGGTAAAGTGGTAGAGGCCTGAGTAGTTCTCACACACAATATGCCTGCACCTGATGTTAACAACTGGAATGGTGTATGTGAACACCTGCATATCCTGCCACTGTTCCCAGGGAAGCTAAGTGTGTGTCCTGGATGTGGGTGTGGTGTTCTGGACTGGTTGTGTTGTGTGTTACAGGTCCTGTAGTCCCAAAGCATGGTATAGAAGATAACCTGCCAGTGCGATGTGCATATCTGACCCTGACGTAGGTGGCTGCAAATGCATATATATGCTATACCCCACCTGACAGGTAGTACTACATCTACATACCTCTGTAGAAATAAAGATGTCAGCACCCTATAAATACTACAGGTGCAGAACAGATGCCCACTAGTTCTGATAGTGCACTCCACTAATGCGTCTCCCTCTAGTGTCATAATATAGTTAGGTAGGGGTTCGAATCCTGCAAATGCTCTGTGTGTGTGTGTGGGTGAGTGGAGTTTGTGTGTGTGAAAGGCTGTAAGAGGGGAATGTCCCTTTTGGCAACTGGGAAAACACACTACAGGATGCACATTCCCCTTTCTAAACACTGATGATGTCAGCACCCTATAAGTACAGCAGGAAAAGAGAAACCTCCCAATAATGTGAATAGCGCGCTCCGCTAATGCATCCGTCTCGAGTGTCATAACATAGTTAGGTAGGGATTTGAATCCTGTACATGCTCGGTGTGTGTGTGTAGGGGGTTAGTGTGTGATCAAGAATGTTTGAAAGAAGTATCCCTTTTGCCAACTAGGAGAATACACTACAGGATGCACATTCCCCTTTCTAAACACTGATGATGTCAGCACCCTATAAGTACAGCAGGAGAAGGGAAGCCTCCCAGGAATGTGAAAAGCATGCTCTGCTAATGCATCCATTTTGAGTGTCATAACATAGCTAGGTAGTGGTTTGAATCCTGCAAATGGTAAGTGTGTGTGTTTGGATGAGGGGGGTTAGTGTGTGTGCAATTTTGTGTGAGGCAAATGTCCCTTTTGGCAACTGGGAGAACACACTACAGGATGCACACTCCCCTTTCTAAACACAGATGATGTCAGCACCCTATAAGTACAGCAGGAGAAGGGAAGCCTCCCAGTAATGCGAATGGCATGCTCTGCTAATGTGTCCGTCTCGAGTGTCATAGCATAGTTCGGTAGTGGTTTGAATCCTGCAAGTGTGTGTGTTTGGATGAGGGGGGTTAGTGTGTGTGCAATTTTGTGTGAGGGAAATGTCCCTTTTGGCAACTGGGAGAACACACTACAGGATGCACACTCCCCTTTCTAAAAACAGATGATGTCAGCACCCTATAAGTACAGCAGGAGAAAGGAAGCTTCCCAGTAATGCGAATAGTGCGCTCTGCTAATGTGTCCGTCTCAAGTGTCATAACATAGTTGAGTAGTGGTTTGAATCCTCCAAATGGTAAGTGTGTGTGTTTGGATGAGGGGATTAGTGTGTGTGAAAATTTGTGTGAGAGGAAATGTCCCTTTTGGCAACTGGGAGAACACACTACAGGATGCACACTCCCCTTTCTAAACACAGATGATGTCAGCACCCTATAAGTACAGCAGGAGAAAGGAAGCCTACCAGTAATGTGAATAGCGTGCTCTGCTAATGCATCCCTCTCAAGTGTCATAACATAGTTAGATAGTGGTTTGAATCCTGCAAATGGTAAGTGTGTGTGTTTGGATGAGAGGGTTAGTGTGTGTGCAATTTTGTGTGAGGGAAATGTCCCTTTTGGCAACTGGGAGAACACACTACAGGATGCACACTCCCCTTTCTAAACACAGATGATGTCAGCACCCTATAAGTACAGCAGGAGAAGTAAAGCCTCCAAGTAATGCGAATAGCGCGCTCTACTAATGCGTCTGTCTCGAGTGTCATAACATAGTTAGGTAGTGGTTTGAATCCTGCAAGTGTGTGTGTTTAGATGAGGGGGGTTAGTGTGTGTGCAATTTTGTGTGAGAGAAATGTCCCTTTTGGCAACTGGAAGAACACACTACAGGATGCACATTCCCCTTTCTAAACACAGATGATGTCAGCACCCTATAAGTACAGCAGGAGAAGGGAAGCCTCCCAGTAATGCGAATAGTGCACTCTGCTAATGCGTCTCTCCCGAGTGTCATAATGTAGTTAGGTAGGAGTTTGAAACCTCTAAATGGCATGTGTGTGTGTTTGGATGTGGGGAGTTTGTGTGTGTGTGCATTTCCGTATGAAAAACATGTTAGTTTTGGCAATCAGGAGATCACACTACCTGATGCACATTACCCTTTCAAAATACTGATGTTGTCAGCACCCTATAAGTACAGCCAGAGAAGAGGAATTATCCAGTAATCCGAATAGTGCACTTTGCTAATGCGTCTCTCTCACGTGTCATAACTAACTTAGTTAGGTAGAGGAATAAATCCTGCAAATGGCAAGTGTGCATGTGTGTGGGGGTAGTAGGGTGTGTGTAAATGCAAGTGTGAAAGAACAGATCCTTTTGGCAAATACTACAATACACCAGATGCTGCATATTCCCCCAGTAAACACAGGGGATGTCACCACACTATCAGCACAGCCAAACAGGGCTAGTTGGCTAGTAATGCCAATAGTGCGCTCTGCTACTGTGTCTATTACCGTTGTCAGAGTACAGATAGGTATGTTTAGGTAACCCACAACTGCCACGTGTGGTTGTGTCACACAGTATGACCTTGTGTCAGTCTTTGTACATAACAATGCATGCCATTGCCTAAACCAGCAATGGCATTGCACACATGATGTATGTGTGTGACACATACACATAAATACCTGTGACCTGCAGTAGTTACCATGTCTGACACATGCCTCGAGTGGATAAATGGTATTTGCAATGTATACCAATATGACTGTGTCTTACTGCGCAGGGTCCGCACGTGGTATGTCTCTATACAGTGCGGGTGTATATGGTAAAATACCTACAGCAGGGGATACACATCTGGTCTGGGCCATATAGTGTACATGTAGTCGATGTAGAGGTGCTGCATGTTCCCACCTGTTGTGGTAGTGGTAACATGTCATTCCACTGCAATTCAGTGACCACATGCTGTGAACCCTTCAACTAGTGTGTTGTAGCTACAGTAATGCTCACGCACAATGTTTGGCTGGATGCAGTCCAGCCATATAAACACAGTTCTTGAGACTGTCATATTGCCAGTGTTGTTATGGAGGATAGGTGGTCTTCCTGTGTATGGGAGGGTTGTGTGTGCCAGGCTATGAACCAGATGGCAGTCCGACACACTGTTAGCTGCACATGATTAGGCCCTGATGCTTTGTGCTGTGCCAACAACCTGGAGGTGTGTGTATCTGTGGTACCTTGGGATACCACCCCTGTCCATGTGTGTTACATGTGTAGGGGACGACAGGCATGGTATGGGGCATAACCTGTCAGTGATGGGTAACACCTGTGAGCCATGAATCAGGAATCTGGTACTGCACAGACATTGCAGTTCACCGTGCTGAGGACAGTGTCTGGTGCATGCATCTTCCAGTGTACACTGCTGTTGTTGTGTAGCAGCACTGTTAGTGTCCTAACCTGTGTGATACCCATGGAGGTGGCTATGTAAACCATGTCCTGCAGCATAAGGCAGTATGTGTGTACCAAGGAGCTTTGTAATTATACATCGGGCCATGGGTGTCACGTGCAAGATGACCCTTGCACATCATTGTGGCTTCCCTAGCATGTAAGCACACATTGACAGCCAGCGGATACCTTATGAATGACAGTGGAGACTGAGCATAATGTAGACATACAACACCCTTCCCACATATAGTGGTAGCATACCTGGTGAGGGTATGTTGGCAACCAAGATCAGGCTCATACTGGCCTGTGCCACATGCTGAGAGATCCATTCTATGTTCCCTATCATGTAGTCCAGGGAGGTATGTCTCAGGTCAGCCATACTGGCATGGTCAGTGAGTGAGTCATATGTGTCCATGCCTCTGACTGACCTGTATGCATGTGTTCTGTGGTGGACCATAGTGCCCCTGAGGCATATCACTGTGACCTTCAACAGATACAGCCTGTTGAGCGGGACCCCAGTGCAGCACCCAAGACAGGTACCTGACACGTCTGTAGCAGGTGTGTTGTGTAGCCCTACAGGCTGTGAGTGTGTGGCATAGGGGATGTGTGTGCCATGTGTGGCATGTGCTCTGTTCCGACGGAACATATGCCTGTGTGCCAGCTGCGGAGGTGTGTGATGCTCAGGCAGGATGCTATTCTGAGTCCCCATGTATGCCCCAGTGTGTTCAGCATGCTGTCAGTGCGTGTCAATGTCTGACTTGTATTGTAGTCATGTAATATATTTTATTTATTTATTTATTTATCCTACATTTGTTGACCGGGATAGTCCGACTGGATGCATGTCCATTTCCAGGGGAGGCCCGGGGAGAAAAGCTACAAGGGTAAGCAGATACAGCATTACATATTACAAACAGATTATTTACAGAGATTACATAAGTAAGCAAGTTAAACATGTTCCACAGGTTAATGTTAGTCCTGAGCACAAGTCAGGATTAAATTAAGTTACACAGTAAACTGGTTCGCAGATTTTACACATTCGAGTTAGCCAGGCTTGATACATTGACACAGCCAGTTAAGTGACAAATGTTGTTTGAGTCTAGTGTTAAATTAACCTAAGGTGGAAAGTAGGGTAATATCAGCTGGAAGTGAGTTCCAGGATCTACTTACAGAGTTTGCAAAGAGAGAATCACCGGCTGTGTTATTAAATTTGCTAGTCTGAATTAATAGTTTGTTAGAGGATCAAAGCAGTCTAGGATTGTTATAGGGGGTGGTAATATTTGAAGTGCAGGAGTATTGTCCGGATTATAGAGGATTTTATAGGCCATAATCAGTTGGTTATACTGTATTAGGCTGGGTATTGCAAGCCAACCAAGCTGATTTAGATTGATGCAATGATGTGTCCTAAAAGGCAGCCCAGTGGCAAACCTGGCAATGTGGTTGTAGCAAATTGAGTGTTTGTTAAGGACAGTCTTGTTCATATTCGAGAGTAGAGGGGATGCATACAGAAGGGTTGAAAGAAGGTGTGAGCGAGCTATGGCACCTTTAGCTGGAGGGGCTAGGAAGGCTTTTATTCTGTAAAGTGACCCTAGTTTTTTATTGATGGCTTTGATAATTTGGTTAACATGTAGGTCACATTTGAGATTATTGTCTATGATGAGTTTAGTTTAGTAGCTGGGTCAGGGGGATTATTGTGCCATCAGTTGATGTTATGTTAAAGGTAAAAGCGGTAGACCTACGTGTTGGTGAAATAACAGCAGTTTAGTTTATTTGGGATTTAGGATCAGACGATGTTCAGAAAGCCAGTTTTCTATTGTATTAAAGGTGGTCTGGGTAGCTGACCATAACTCTACTGGAGATGTGGCTGAGCAGATCAGAGTAGAGTCTTCAGCATATCGGATACAGCTGACTTTTGGGATGACAGTATAAAGATCGTTAATGAAGATGGAGAACAGCAAGGGCCCTAGTATAGAGCCTTGTGGTACTCTGAGGGTGTTAGGTAGAAGGTTAGAGAGTTTGTTCTGCCAGAGGCCAGCCTGCTGTCGACCATGCAAGTAGGATTGAAACCATTGGAAGGCTCCAGTATCTAGACAGAATGTTTGCAGGGTGTGGATTACAAGTTGGTGACCAACCATATCGTATGCCTTGGAAAGATCCATAAAGAGGGCTGAGGATATATAATTAGTGTTGCAAGTATGGTTTATGGTGTTAGTAAAGGCTAGGAGGCCTGAAGTAGTGCTGTGATGAGGACAGAAGCCATGCTGAGTGTCTGCCATAAGGCGATGTTGGATTAGGTGGTGCATGAATTGTCTATGAATAAAGTTTCCATAATCTTTGCAAGTGGAGAGAGTATAGCTATTGGCCTATAATTGGAGAATTCAGTAGAGCTGCCTCCTTTGTGAAGTGGGATTACATATGATATTTTCCAGCTGGTGGGAAATTTAGATTCTACCATGGTTCGTTTGATTACCTTTGAGATGGGGTAAGCAATAGCATCATCTGATTTTGATAGGTACTCGGCAGGGAGTTGATCAGCAGAAAGTGTAGTGGGTTTCACTGTTTCAATCAAGGTACAGAGAAGTGAAGTGGCGACTGGTTGGCAGCTGAACGCAAGTAGGTTTCTAGGGGTGCTACTTTCAGGACCAGGGGAGCTAGGAGGTAGATGGCTAGCTAAGGCCTGAAATGTCTCAGTAAAGAATTGGTCAAAACTATCAGAAACATCTTCAGGGGTTTTATCAATAGTAGCAGCAGGGATTGGGGTTGACGTCTGTCCAGGATGTAGTATATATGACATGCCACCTGACAGGGTATGGCATTACTGGGTTCAGAGAGCCCAGTCCCCAGATTGGCTGTGTGGTGGCATCCCACACATGTGTTGTACGTTCCTGGCCAAGGGTGATGGCTGACTGCATACATGTGGCAGCTGTGACATTGACACATGACTCACATAAACCACAACTGGACCATAGAGGTCATTCACAGGTTACCTTTGCACATGCTACCCTAGTAGTGTGATTGCCATGGTGAGTACCAACACATAGGGCCAATGGGGAACAACATACTGAAGGTGTGTATGTGTGGGTGTACCGCTACTGTTTCATAGCACTGGCATATATGACTGCACACGTGGGTAAATGCCAGGTAAGACATGTGCAATGTGTCACAGGCAACGTACATGCGTACAGGACAGACAGTGACGTTCTGTCATGTGTAAAGTTGACATATGACGCACGCTATGCAGATGTCACTAGGAGTCTATAGAAGCACTGTAACTCTGCATTGCAGGTGTAAGCAGTGTTCCAGGGAACCCCAAGCGAACATGAATGCAAACAAAGCTACAGTAAACAGGGCTGGAAGTAGTGCAATGTACAACAAAGAAGGGGTAACAATAACAGTAAGTAACAATGCAAATATGTAGGCACTATCAACATGTACCCAGGAATACACAGCACAGATGCCCATGGTAGAACTGATATTATGTCATAGTTATTTGTTATTTGGATTACACTGGTACTGCACACATATCTACATGCGCGAACATCCACATTGCATAGTCGTTGTGGGCAACTTGACACCATTACTGTACATGTCCACCTTGCATATCACTACTTGCGTTAGCTTTCCCCCTGTGCTACCCGTGTATGCGGCTATCTGTTGACAACCTTACCACCGGCATGCAATTATGTGCAGCTGTTACACTTTGGTATGTACTATGGGTGAAGATAACAATTCAGGACATTCATACAGTTACTGCAGCAGGCATGCTGGGATAAATACACAGTCATAGCAGCACACTGTACTGTTACCAACATGATACTACTAATACACTTTTATGTAGTCACCCTGTGCATCAGCAACGTGTTTACCTGTTCCCGCAATGATGTTGGAGATTGCAGGAGGTGGCACAATGTCATCATATGCACAGGGTGTGGATTAGGTATGCCTGAGTCAGCCACTGATACCACCAATTGACATGAGTGTGTATGTGTGTTGGTGAAGGGCAGCAGTACAGGGTGGGGCAGTGTTGGTGCAGTGTGTGCATGTATGTGGTCGCCCTAGGTGTTAACATTTCGCATGTGTGTATGCACGCACACAGTTCCACCTCATGGCTGCCATATACAAGGGTTTGCGGACAGCCACAGACTGTACCTGGCAGGTCATACAGATCAGTGTCTGTGGGCATGGACATGGTACCTGTGCCTGGCAGGGGTGCTACGGACCGTATCCAGTACTAAGCCAGACTGGGTACTGTCATCAGAAGTGGGAGTGTGTTGACTGGATACAGGTCCCTGTTGGGACTGTCCAGAGCCATGTGCACGTGGTCTCCTGGGGCGTTCCGATGACAGCACAGACCCAGCATTGCTGGGGCTGCTGCTGGCACTATGGGGGTGTGCACGAGCCTGTTGTCATCTGCGCCGACTGCCAGCTGCTGCTGTTGCCGGCATATGGCCACGTCGATGCCGCAAACGCCCACCATTGCCCTGGCTCATGGACATCTGGTTGTGGAACTGCTGTAATATGTCCCCACAACGTCTGTCTATGACATCGGTGAAATTATGGATAGCATCCGCAATGTCACGCATACTGTCTGTCATGGCTGTGCGACATGCTCTCAGCTCCATCAGACCCTGTCTGGTGTACCTTTCCATATGCGACTGTGCCTGCATGACAGTCTGAAACATAGCTGAGGTTGACAGACCTCTTTGGACATGTCGGCCAGAGGCAGTACGCCCATGGATGCTCCCACGAGAACCCATGGGCAACTGTCTGTGTGGTACCATCGGAGGACCCTGCCCATGGCTGCTGTGTGGGGATGCATGTGCCACAGGTACCACATTACCCTGGTCTATTCCCACTGTATCCTGTCCATCACCTAGGGACAATGGTGACAAAGGATGTACTGGCAGGATGACTGTGCGCAATGATGGGGTTGACAGCTGTGTACTGTCAATTGGCTGACCAATGGCGGACCCTGACACACCTTCCTGTACCATTACACAAATATCATCATTACCAGTACCCATGGCACAAGATTCAGGTTCCCTGCTGCAGGTCACCAGAGCAGCACCAGAACCTGTGAAAGGAAGACAGGAAACACAGTTTACAGTCTCCAGACATTGTTACCAGTGATGCACTTCTACACACATGCACACATGCACACATGGACACATGTACACATGCACACATGGACACAGGCACACATGCACACATGGACACAGGCACACATGAAGACATGCACATGTGGACACATGCACACAGGCACACATGCACACATGCACACAGGCACACAGGCACACATGCACACATGTACACATGCAGACATGCACACGTGGACACATGCACACGTGGACACATGCACACATGCACACGTGGACACATGCACACATGGACACATGCACACATGCACACATAGGTTCATAGGTTCATAGGTTCATACTAGGCTATCTGCCCTAGGGCATTTATAAGCCTAGCCAGAGTATGTTTGGCTTTCGCCACCCATTTTAAATTAATTTTGCTATGCCCTTTTTCGAGGTTAGTATACTATGCCTCTGTCTAACAGTGACACAGAAGTGATACCCGGGGTAAACCTATGATCTCCCATCCACTCATCAAGACTCCTCTTGAAGAGAATCAATGAGGGACTCTGCCTAACCTGGACTGGGATTTTATTCCATAGTGAAGGGAGCCTCTGGGTTATGAATCTGTCCCTCCAGCATGTCCTATTTATTTCAGTGTTGAGGTTCAAGTCTCTCAAGCGTGTAGCTTGATGGGATTTGGATTTTGTGAGGTGCAGCCTGTCCCTTAATTCCGGGTTGGACATGGTCTTATACGTCAGGCACAGGTCACCTCTGAGCAGGCGGTATGCCACTGAGTAGAGCTAGAGTTTCTTTAACCGGGCAGCATATGGCATCTGTTTGAGCCCTTTGATCCTCTTGATGAGGTACTTTTGGGGTCTTTCCAGTTGCTGCAGGTGTTTGGTAAGGTACATCCCAAAAGGGGCGTTATACTCAATTATGGGCCTGATAAGGGATGAGTAAAGAGGCACGATGACCTCCCCTAATCTAGATGTGAATCCCTTCATGATTAGGTGGGCTATATAAAATGGTTTTCTAACCACTTTGGCAATGTGGTTGTCAAATGAGAGATTGCTATCAACTTGGGTCCCCAGGTCCCTAATTACTTCTTCTGTACTTAATGGATTACCACCTATGTGGTAATTTGTGGGCACTTTGTTTTTGCCAAAGGGGATGACTATACACTTTTTGGCATTTAGCTTGAGGCCATGGCTCTGGCACCAGTTGTCTGTTTCTATGAGGCCCTTTTGGAGGATGCTTGTGTCGGCTGGAGAGTCGATTATGGCACCCAGTTTGCAGTCATCTGCGAACTTGGTCAGCCACAGTCCTTCCATGTTGGCCTGTACCTCCGAGAAATATATACCAAACAAGAGAGGTCCCAGGACTGAGCCTTGTGGGACACCACTTGTAACTGGTTTGGAGTCTGACATGGCTCCAGCAATTCTAACCATGTGGGTTCTGTCCTTGAGCCAGTTTGCAACCCATCTAGTGACATAGGGGTTTATATTTAAGCTGGTGAGCTTATCTATAATGCCCGAGTGGGGTATTGTATCGAAGGCTTTTGCGAGGTTCAGATAGGCAGTGTGGACCACCTTCCCTTCATCAATGGCCTTGGTGACTGTTTCAAAGAAGTCAACCAGGTTTAAGAGGCAGGATCTGCCCTTAACAAAGCCGAACTGGGTAGGATCCAGTGTCTGTAGGTCCCCAATATCTTTATTTATGAGGTCCATGATGATTCTTTCCATAGCTTTGCAGACCAAGCTAGTCAGGCTTATGGGGCGATAGTTTCAAGGGTCCGTTGAGGCACCACCTTTGTGGAGAGGGACCACTGTTGCTGTACGCCACTCTTAGGGTATATATCCTGTAGTAAGGCTGAGATTGAACAGTAGTTTTATGTTTTGGTTTAGCTCTTCTTGGAGTTCATGTAGGATGCAGCCTGGGACACCGTCTGGTCCCATTGATGCTGTGTTTTTTGCTTTGGAGAGGGCAGCTCCCACCTGAGCATCTGAGATGTCAGGGGGGCAGCAATCTGCTGGGATAGATATTTGCCCTTTTGGTGGGGTGGGGGAGAGGTTTGTGCTGAACCTGTCAGCTAGGATGTTGGCAATGTCTGTTGGTTCGGTATATTTTTTGTCATTTTGGACTAATTCTGAGCATATCTGGGAATTCCCACCCAGGTTCCCAACATAACTAAAGAAAGCCTTGTGATTATCTTTAGTGTCCTGTGCAATTTTTCTCTTGACGCTGGCCTTTGACGATTTTATGAGTGCCCTTAGTTTTTTGCTAATACTGATCAGAGATGCCTTCCCTTTTTGGGATTTTGCTCTATCATGTAGTAGCTTCCTCCTTCTATTGTATAGTTTGTTTATGGCTGGGGTCCACCAGACAGGTCGTCTGCCTTTGGAGGACTGGGTCTTGGTTTTATTTGGAATTGCATGATCCATGCATTCCTGAAGGTGTTCATAGAATGCATTTATAAAGGATTCTGCGGTCTGGACTGTATTTTCCACAGGCCTGGGGGCTTTGAAGGATTCCACCTTGGATTTGAGGAGTGTGAAATTTGCTTTAGAGAAGTTTTTCACTGTGGTTTTCTGGGCAGGGGGTGGGGTCGGGATGTGAATATCCAGTGAGATCAGTTTATGGTCTGATCTTACCAGTGAGGGATACACTTCTGGTCTGGAGCATAGAGTCCCCATGTTGGTGATGATCAGGTCCAGTATGTTTTCCCTTCTTGTGGGAGTGGTAACAAGTTGTTCCATAGCATTTGAGTTTATGAATTCTAGGAACCTTTGGGCAAGGGTGTTGGAGCTAGAGTAATGCTCCCAATCTATGTTTGGGTAGTTGAAGTCGCCCAATATAATGGTGTTCGGAGAGACCTTCATATTTTCCAGTGTTCTCAGGAAGGCCGAGTGGGGTTCCTGCATTTGGGAGGGTGGTCAGTAGCAGGCTATAAACTGGAAGGCAGTTTTACCCGCTGTTAGTTGCACATGGATAGTCTCTGATGCTTCGTGCTTTGCCAACAACCTGGAGGTGTGGGTATCTTTGATGAATATCGATACCCCCCTCCTTTTGTTTTGGGGCCGAAAAGCATGGTATGAGGTATAACCTGGTAGTGCTGGGGTGCTCTCGGGAGTCCTGAACCAGGTTTCTGTTACTGCACAGCTATCAGTGTTCTCCATGCTAAGGAGAGTTTCGAGTGCATGCATCTTGAGGTTTAGACTTCTGGCGTTGAGTAGCATTACTCTTAGTTTCTTATCCCTTGTGATACCTATGGAGGTGGGTTTGTCTTTTGAGCCTTGCCTAAAAAAGGCACTATGGGGGTAGCAAGAGCCTTTGCCAATATCCGAAAGCCCAGGGGTGACAGGTGCAAGCCGTCCCTAGCAAAGCATCGTGGCTTGTCGTGCATATCATCCCAAGCTGACAGGCATTGGATCCCCTTTGAATGACACCAATACTTAAGCCAATTGTTGAAATTGATCATCTTGTCTTCATATTGTGGCATCATTCTTGGTGAGGGTAAGATGCTACTCAAGGTCAGGGTCATACCAGCCTGGGCTACATGCTCAGAGAGCTCCTCTATATCTCTTTTCATGTAGTCCAGGAAGGTACGTCTCAGGTCATTCACACCAGCATGGACAATGACTGAGTCATATTTGTACTTGCCTTGGAGTGACCTGAGTGCTTGTGTTATGTGGCGGATCCTAGCACTAGACAGGCTGCTCACCGTGACCTTCTCCTTGTTCAGCCTGGTGAGCGGGACATCAGTGTGCCTGACGATAGAGTCACCTATTACAAGTGTATCAGGTGTGTTGTTTAGCCTTAAGGGCTGTGACTGTTCAGCACACTGGCTTTGTGAGATATGTGCTGCATGTGTTTTGTTTTGGGGTAGTGGTTGCTTGGGTGTCTGCTTTGGAGGTCTCTGCTGCTTAGGCAGATCTTTATTTAGAGCCTCTGAGTATGTTTTTGTGTGATTATGTGTTTGGTTTGCTGTCGTGGTAGGTCTATGTGAGACTGGAATTGTAGTGAGTGTGGTTTCCTTCTCCTCCTGACTGGTTATGCAAGTACTGAGTTGAGAGAGCTTAGCCTCCAGTTTGGCTATATGGTTGCATCTCTCACATGTGTTGGAATGTGTTGGGAGGAGGAGAAGGTTGTCTGTGTACATGAGGCAGTTGTAACATTGTGACATGAACACGTGGTCACATGCACACATGGGCACATGCACACATGCACACATGCACACATGCACACGTGGTCACGTGTACACATGCACACATGCACACATGCACACGTGGACACAGGCACACATGCACACATGCACACGTGGACACAGGCACACATGCACACATGCCCACTTGGACACAGGCACACCTGCACACATGCAAACATGCACACATGGGCACAGGCACACCTGCACACATGCACACATGCACACCCTGCAGTATACACACAGAGCACTACTGAGTTACACTACTGTTACTAGCATTATCAGGACTATTATATGTTATGTTAAACACACTCACCAGCATGGATGGCCTTCCTTGCTGTAACCCTGGAGGGACCTGCAGAAATGATGAGATTAATGTCAGTGGGCACAACTGTGCCATTGATATTGCATATGATACAGTGTACAGACGAGTCAAGTGTACATATGGCATATTACCTGCACGCTCCATGTCGTGCTGCTCTGTGGAACCAGCCTCCATCATAATGCAGGTGTACTGCTGTTGCTGTTCCGGGGCTGGAGCCACAACACTTAGGAGTAGCCCCTCCAGTCTGGTGAGGGGGGATGTGTGGCCACCCCACCTCCTGTGGCAACCTGTTGCCTGTGGATATCTGATGCACGCTGACGGACACTTTGGATTAAATCACTGCAGTGATGTCATACCTGCTCATATGTCCTGTTATGCATGCCAATATCATTTACCCTACGGATAAGGTCTTGCCACAGTGCAGCCCTCTCCTGCTGATTTTGACTGGTGCGGGAAAACAGGATGTCATACTCCTGCACCAGGCTCTGGTGGATCTCCTCATCTTCTGCTACAGAGTAGGCGGAATTACGCTGACGCGCCATCTCCCTGGAAGAGAACACAAACAGGATATCAGCAGACTATGTCAGCAATATATGGCACACATACTATATATGATACTCATGTGTAGTGATATACTACTACTCCCATATGTTGCATGTGTGTGTGTCCTGGTGGATACACAGGTACATGGCCAGATATCAGTGCTCAGCCAACACCTGTGCAACAATACCTGATACATTCCACACAACATGGTAGCATGCCCCATCAGTCAGCACACACTGACAGGTCCAATGCACAACCTCACTCTGGGGGTTCATCCCAAGGTACTGTATGTGGGACGCCGTCCACTACTGTGATGTGGACAGAAGTTACTCGGCCTGGATATACATATCCCACCACCACCACCAGCACAGTAGACTACTTTGATATGTATGTGATTAGACAGTTATTCACTTGCTGGGACTGAGATGGTATCCATGCAGCACACTGGGCCAGTGGAAGCCACAAGCCACACTGCTGACCCCTTTGCAAATGCTTACCACGGACATGCCACAGATTGCATGGAACTTGCACACACATTTCTAACCCAGACCCTATGCACAAAGGTTAGGCATCCTGTCCGGTGGACCCCAGACAGAGGCAGATTGTATAACAATAGCAGGAGGCTACTGCAGGACAGAGCACATTCACATTAAGGGAAGGCATCTGTGGTCAGCACTGGTTCTACGCTACGGTCCGTCATAACAATGGCCACGGCCTACTCTGGGAGGGAAATGGCCACAAACACTATGGATGACCACAAGGCCTTCTTCAGTTATGTTACACATATGGACCACATGCCTCAGATATGCTCTGTGTTAATACACACCTACTTAACATTCACCAAACACACGGATATTGGCAACAGTCTTGCAGACATGTTCGGTGCATGTATCCCCCCTCCTTCTCCCCCACCAGTTGAAATATTTATCACAGCTGTATGTAACCTCCCTATCATCTCACATGTCCTGGTGAGGGCCGCCCTCAGCAGAGCAGAGTACACAGCATCACTGTGACCTCATGGTATCCCTGGATGTGTGCTACCTGCACTCCAAGAGGACATACAACCGCATATAACAATGATAATTTATCTTGGCCGTACTACAGGATATGTACCTGGACAGTGGCATACAGTGACAGTGGTCCCACACCACTAAGGAGGCACCTCGACTGACCCTGGGAACTACCACATCATATGCATAACCGGCCTGGTCTTCTAAGCTATGGAATTATGCAGTATGGGATGCATATGCAGTGATATCAGGTACCTGCTGACACTTGTTCCCAGCCAGTGTGCCTTTGTGATGGGATGATCCTGCCTTTTGAACCTGGCTGACCTTTCAAAGCAGTCAGTACAGCCATTGCTGGGGGCAACGCACAGACAACTGCTGCCAGGATCATGGCCTAAGACTGATTAACATGTAATGTATGGTCATCCTCTTTTGGTGGAACTACATACACACAACATATCACATGGACATACTTATAGATACAGACCTATGACACATTTGGAGGGTTCACAGTATGCACACTATTAACCTGCTACTTTGCATTACCTGTGTTTGTCGCAGCTGGTTGCATTACCACTGCTTCTGCTTGCTGCTGCTACTGTCACTGCTGACAGCTTCAGGTGACAGAGTCACAGGATATAATTTTTATTTTTTTTTGTTCTCTCTCTCTCTTTCTCTCTCTCTCTCTCTCTCACACTTTTCTCTCTCCCTCTGTCTGCTTCCAGACAGTGCAATGAATGTATTGCATGTGTGGAGTGTTAGTACTGGATGCTTTTGTAGGTATCTGCATAGGTCCATGTGATGGCCTCTGCACCAATTGTAAGCCAGCATTTGCTAATTGCATACAGCCAGTTGTGTGCTGATTGCAGTTCTCACTGTGATTTCAGGTCAGTGCTATAAAAGGGTATGTGGGATAGGCGTTGCCCTTTCAGATTGTAAGGGCGGGGAGCATACTGGTATGCTGTGGACAGTGTTCTGTGAGTGTAAAGGTTAGTATCTCTCTCATGATTCAGGCTGTCTTGTAGATTCACATTTCTCCATTCCTCTCTCATGTTCCCTGTAGTAAGTGTGTATGCACAATGACTCCTACAACTCTATATAGACATATATATATATATATATATATATATATATATATATATATATATATATATATATATGTATGTACATATACATACATTTATATATGTACTTTAACTGACATTATTATCTACAAGCTACCAACTAGCATGGCTGTTTGTGTTCACACAGTACTATTGTGGGAATCCAGTAGTTTTGACAGTAATTCTACATGACATGCTTTGGGTACTACACATCCTATATTCCCTTTACATTCATCCCTACTATTACATGTTATATTTATTTTAGCACAATGTTCTTGTATAAGAGTCATGGCTTAGTGGTTGGTCATACAGACTAGTATTTCCAAGGTCCTGGGTTCGGGACTGACAGTGGGATTTTATTTTGCTTTTGAACTGAGTACAGGACCTGTCAATCAAAGTGACTAAGGCACTTTTAAGCAGTTGTAACCAGGTTAGCGCTGGTTTGCGCGGAGCTCACGCATGCGCAGTGGCGGTTAGCTCCACGCACCCAAGCGCACACCCGCTTACGATCACTTAACAGTGCTTACTCTGGCGCACACCCGCGCTATTTTCTTTGAAAGAAAAGAAAATGGGGAGACAGGAAAGTAGTGAAAAAGGGGTCACAAAGAGGGTAAGACAGTAGGGAAACAAGCTTGGGATTTGCAGGAGGGATGTAGGTAAGGCCCATAGCTGCCCATTTCTTCATCAGCAACAGCTGTGCATATGTATGTAATTTGGTGTGACATTTGAAACCTTCCACCCCTGAGAGAGGTGTCAGGACAACAATAATACTTATTGTACAGACAATTGTAATTGATAGATTCCATGTCCAGCAGACATGTGTGCGGAATGGGCAGCTACGTATGGGGCGTAATTTTTTTGTGGGTACAGAGTGCCTTTTTTTTTTTTTTTTTCAGGTGAGAGTGGTATGTCAGGTGAAGGAAATCGGTACAGCTGGGGAGGTAGGTTGGGTAGGTAAACAGACAAGACAAACAAGACGCATACAGGGGTGGTGTATGACACGTGTGGGGGGGGTTACACAATTGAAGGGGACGGAGGTTTGGATATCCAGAGTCCATGAGCCCACAGATGGCAACAGTGGAACTGATATCCCCACCCATAGGCAGTTGCCACTGTTCCTTCACTGCCCAGGACAGGGCTGTGTAGGCCGGGCAACAGGCATGCCCATTAGTTGTGCCACCTGTGCCTCAAGCTGGTGTAGGGGCTTGAGAACAGAGTCCCGAATCTCCCTACGCACCACAGTCCGGACGCTACGGAGGGTAAGTGGTGGTTCTCCTCTGGCCACACTTGCAGAGGGGGGGCGAGCCCCATCCCCTGCAGCGCTTCCACCCGCAGGTGGCACAGGGCCACCGGAGAAGGGTCCAGACTCAGCACTAGTGCCAGGTGCACTCGCCAGCTGAGGTGGGAGAGGTGGGTCCGCTGGAACCCGCCTTCCCTGTCGTCCTATATTTTGCATTATGTCATGACAGTTTGGGTTAGTGACATATAATACCATTCACAAGTAGTTGTATCAGCATGCATTAGTATTCCCATTAACCAAACACCCAGATATTCACACCATTGAACAGCGTGCATAACACATGCATAATTTGAACAGCAATACACAGTCCAACAACATGCAGGGTTAACTGATGGCAACAGGCCATCAGGTTTGGATGTATGAACAGGGCAGATGCATCAACGGACATGCAAATATATATGACCCAACAGGACAAACGTCCAGGGATCTTAATTGTGATTGCACATACCATTTTCACGTGGAATGGGTTATATGTGGTTATAGGGTGGGGTGAAGAAAATAATATTAACACCTTCAAATACCAATACATATGCTGTACATTTCTAATAGCTACAGATATATACACACTACTGTTCTAACTACAGTTTCCTATATGATAACTATTTCAACTTGGTGATAGGACTGTTACTGCAACATCAATATACATTTTATTGTTCTTCATACACATTCATATCTAGCTTTGTTCAGCTACATCATCCTGCTACATTTGCTTTATATAGCTGTAGACAAGTGTGGATGTTTGGTATATCAGACAATCATCCTATCTCCATATTGCAGACTGAGAGCAACATATCCAGATTTTGGGATACACATTCCAGATGCAGCAACACTTTGAACATATTTCGCTGTTTGGTTTTGATTCTCACATGTATTTCATTCTGTCTTGACTGCAGTATACTTTATTCAGGGGTTATTACTACTGTATTGCTGGATTCATGACACTTTCTCACACTCTCTCACTTGCTTTCATTTTACTATTCAGGATGGTACTTACTTCTAGGCTTTATTGACATGTTTTACCTGTAGTTATTACAACCTTTCCAGCAGTCTCACTTCTGTCATGTTTCAGTATTTCAACAGGGATATATTTCACACATGTGATTTCATCATCTTCTGCAGCTATACTTTTCAGCCTGCTGCAGGTTGCGTACTATTTTCTTACAGGTGGGGCATTTTTATTTCAGAATTTATGTCAGACAGTTTCATTTTTCGGTTTAACTTACAGGCTGAAACACACTTTTGTAATCAAGCAATACTTGCAGACACTTTCACACTGTTACTTGCACATTTTATTCCTTAGTGACTACACTGCACTCTTTTGCTGACTGTCATACTTTTATATTTCTTTACAGTTACTGGTAGTGGATTACTGACCTGCCTGGTGGCGCAACCGCACCAGCCTATCACCATAGGCTCTGCGTTTCGCAGAACGGACACCTGCAGCTATAATATAAATGAAGTAATATTGGAATACACATCTCCATAATATCAGCTAGTTTAATTTCTTACATACATAATTAAATGTAACTTACTCAGTAGTGGGGCGTTGAGTGTTTGCCGGGCCTCCTGGATCCAAAGGTTCAGTTGGTCCTGCTTGTGTCTCTTCAGGTCCTCATGGTGGTGAAAGACCTGCTCACCAGTCCTTGGAATCCCTGTGGCACTGGTGAGATCATGAGCCAACCGATCCCACGCCTTAGCAATGTATGCTCCCCAGAGGACCTGGCCCTGCATGAGTTGGGCCTCATGATTGTGGACTAGGAGCCAGACCATGTACCTGGACTCATCAATGCCCCACCTCTGTGCTCGAAAGCAACTACCCTCTCCTACTCCTGTCATTCTGCCTGCAGTTCAGTTCTACAATTGTTTATGCTGTGTATTCCCACCTATGGGGCTTATATAGTCCGTTTTTCCCGCACATATCTGTGATTGGCCATTTTGGAATTGTATCAACTTCAGTAAACCTGCATTGTCATGCTCCAGTTTGTATTCATTCCTATATATTAGCTATTATTGCATTTCTAGGTACTGCTGTCATTGCTTAGTGGTTTGGTACCTTGACTATGGTGTATAGTATCCTGGGTTCGAACCTGGCCACTGCTTTTTATTTTTCATGACTGTCTAGACATGCTGAGGGGTGTGTCTGTGTAAAGGCAGTTTTGATACGGCTTGCTCAACGTTGCCCGTCGGTTACCTTGTTTGCGCAGTGCGCAGCTCTGCGCAAACGGGGTACGCTGGTTTAAGCCTCATTTGGCTATCAGCACGCATATTACACTCAGCTCAGTTAGGGGCACATAAATTTAGCATGTTAAACCACTGCTCAGCTACGGGCACTCATTTTGCACCAGTTAAACCACTGCTCGTCTATGGGCAGATGCACTCACCCTGTTAAACTGTAGCTCAGCTATGGGCACATCTGGCATTTTTTATTCTTTTGTTACCTCACATTTCTTCAATATAAATGGGCTATTTCATTGCATTTTACATAAAATGTGGTTTTATGTGTACATATTTGTCAGGGACTTGTTTCGTGTTTATTTTGCTAAAAATAAAAATTGGTGTTGTGGGGGCTCGAACCATGAATGCCTGCTCTTCAGCCAACATCTCTACCGCTATGATATTGCTTCCTGGTTTATTTTGCATATTTAGTTCTTATATGCTTTCCCACTGACTGCTAACTGTAGCTGCGCTACGGGCATGCCCGCGCAAATGAGCGCACTCACGGTTAAACATTTTTACAATTTAAAAAAATATATAACATGTTTATTTATATGTTTTCTGTTCATAGTCTGTGGGGGCATGTGTTGTGTTCTGTTTATTCACATTTCCGTGGACTCTGTCGTGGGTGTTTACTTTGGGCACTTTTCCTCTTCTGGGGGCGTGTCCGCTTACAGGGCTCGGCCTACGGACACGCCTCCTACTGTCTTACACGGACCGTGTTAGCCTTAGGTGTGATTCAGCATGGTCTCATGAATATGCAAAGCATGCTGACATCACTCCGTTTAACTGCAGCCTCCGTGTATGAGTTATAACTCTTACATGGAGGCTTTGTGAATCCTGCCCAAAATGTTACCTATCACCAACTGATAAGCAGAGAATTAACTATCATCTACTATCCCATAAACTTAGCAAAGTGTTCGCCAGAAATGTGCTAATTTTTACATGTACAGAGTTATCTATCAGTACAACACACTAATGAACTGCAAATGCTAATCTGGCAATAGTTAGGAAAAATATGAGGTGTGATATTATTTAGATGTAAATTCAGATGGTAGAAACTCAAACATTTACTGCTCAAAGAGAGACATTAGATTCTGTACCTGAAAGCAAGAAGCTTAATGTAGCAGGTCCTGTTGCAGATAATATTCACCAATAGCACCTTCAGCTCTATCAGGCTCCTTTGGGATGACCATGCATAGAGAAAAATAGAAGTGAAGTCAGAATATTTCCTCACCCAATTTCAGAAAGAACTGACCACAAAAAAACTATTTACAACAGGTATGCTTTCCCCTTAAAACTGAAATGTTGATGCTTGCCTTAAGAATTCCTGGCTAATATTTAACTTCTCTTTATAGATTGAAAAATATTGGTATGGAGATGTGGGTCTGACAAAAGCAAATATTAGGATATTGACAGTAAAAGGGATAAATATTGTTAGGTTGTTCCAGATGAAAGCTAGAGAAGTGTTTTGAATCTTTAGTTCAGATATCTGCAATATGTGACAAGTTGAAGATATTCTTAAAATTACCACATACACTAATGTGAGAGTCTGCAATTACAGCAGGAGTTCCATTTTTCAGAGCTGCGAAGAGCAGTGCAAGCCAAGAGATCTAGTATTCAGGAAGCGCGCATAAAAGGTGGTGTTAATCTCTGCACCTGGAAGCAGAATGGCCTGTGTAGGAGTGCTGTGATGGGTAATGTTACTTGAGTACTATTTATTATTTTATTTATGTTATTACTGGGAGGGAGGTTGGCAGAATAGTTAAGGTGTTTACCTTACAAACACAAGGTGCAGGGTTTGACAGGGTATCACATAGGGTAATTGGCTAAGATTAAAATGGCCCACAAGAGCAGTTAGCCTAGTACTAATCTAAGAACCTATGAACAGTGTTAAGAAGTACTTTGTAATAGTATTGTTTACTTCTCACCTTCATATTGCACACAGTTGTACACCTGTAAGAACCCAGATTGGTCTAATGATGTGTCAGTCCCTACAACTCTTTCCCTTTACAAAACCATTAGCTGTCTGCACAAAGCTGTTCGTCCACCAGGCAGTATATTGAATATGAAATCCTCTCAACAGAGGCACAAGCACTGTTGTAGAAACTGTTTTTATGCTGATGTGATGGGATATCAGTGGTTAATTTAAGGCATTTAATTTAGTTTTAGTTTCCTCACAAGCATGATTAATACAGGCTTTAGAGTTCCTCATTATCCCTCACTTTCATCCTAGTGAATTATTATACAGCACCGATCCCAGCAAAATGCATTTAATAAAGTTCAACCCTTCAGGGCATAAAATACAAGATATTATTTCTGTCATTATGCTAGTTTCTTTATATCCATGTCTACCAATTACTGGAATTCTTTATGTAAAGAAAATGAATTATTGTGCAAACTTAGCATTTTTTCCAGAAACGTACTTTTAAATTTATAAAGATAGCATGCATAATAATCTGCTCACTTTAAATTATTGACTTCTTTTATGTTCCGAATTTCTAGAGAAGCCACATATACGTGTGATACCCCAAGAGGAAACTCGCATTGGAAGTAAAGTGACTATCGAATGTAACAGCAGTAACAGCAGAAACAACCTGACACGTTGTTGGTTCTATAAAGATAATAAATGGCTTGGGCATCTGTTACACTCCTCCAGTACATCTGCTGTTCAGTACGTCATACAGAATGCTACAGCACAGGATGAAGGGTCCTACACTTGTCAGTGCTACAAGGCACAGAATCAGTCTACGGAAACAAGCAACCCTGTTAAATTAGCCATAAACCGTAAGTGCACACACTTTGCTCCTGTTACAGAATTTGATAATTTGTTTTTAAATTAATGAGTACATGTTCATTATAATGCATACTATAGACAACTATGCCAACAAGTAACCAAAAAATTATCAAAGCAGAGACCTGGATTATATGGTAAGCATGATAACTTGAAAGTTATGTTCATTCATCCCAACTGTGGTGTAAACTTAATAACTATAAGATATTGATTAATTTGTGAATAAGAAGTTACTTCCCACTGAACCAAGGTTTCTTTATGGGCAAAATACAGTCTGTCACGTAACTTACTTATCCAGAACAAGGTTCATATGTACCTCTGAAATGAGCACGTGTCACCTAGTGGGAATTAACCAGTTAACAAAGAATAAAGCTATAAATGACAGAAACATAAAAAACTAAATTAGTGAATAACTAAGGAGAAAATGGGGGCATGACATACAAACATTGTGTGTGTGTGTGTGTGTGTGTGTGTGTGTGTGTGTGTGTGTGTGTGTGTGTGTGTGTGTGTGTGTGTGTGTAATGCCTGTGTGTGTGTTTCTGAGTATTTATGTGTGTGTGTGTGTGTGTGTGTGTGTGTGTGTGTGTGTGTGTGTGTGTGTGTGTGTGTGTGTGTGTGTGTGTCTGTGTGTGTGTGTGTGTATGTGTGTCTGTGTATATGCTTGTGTGCATAAATAGATAGACATAAACAATTCCATGTGATAGCCAGTGTCACAAGTGCATTAATAGTCTGAAACCAAACCATATATCACACATGAGCCAATAATCCAAACCTAAGACTGAAGCTATAAACAGGAAAAAACATACATAAGAGACATAGTTTAGAGGAAGGAAGTATTATATTTTACTGTAGAAAAATTAAAAAAAAACATCTGTTAGCCATGCAAGTCCACTGGATAAACAGCGTCCTATAGGGGCAACCCAGGAGCAACGTCTGTGGAGTTGACTTGCTGTGAGTCATACATAAAAATGAAGCTAGAGGAAATAAAACCCTGTACCATGGGCACAAGGAGCAGCTGATTAATAAACCAGAGCATTAGCCATCTGCACTTACACAGGTACGACAGGGTTTTTTTTTCCTGGCTGCTCTCCTTTTTGCAAGGAAAATATGAAAGTGCCATTACGACCAGCCCCTCATTTTGTCTTTTCTGAAAATAAAAAAACAAACTGTCAGACTCATCCATTCTGTTCCACCTTCCCTGAAACAGTCATTTTATTAATTTGCTATTTGTTGACCAGCGTAGAGCACTGATTTCAGTCAGCCACTTTCAGGCTTCACCCAGGCCATGCAAGTAGGAGGTCAGGTTAATAAAACATTGCAAAAACATATTAGAAAAGTATAACTGCATTTGTCTATCGTCTTTCATTTACACGTATATTACAACTCATTTACATGTTCAAAATGAAGCTGACCTTCAGTCATATATTGATGTTAAGGAAAAGTATAGTGAAACAAGGTGAGATGAGTGATACAGGCTGAAGGGAAGGTGAGGTTGGGTGGTCAGGAGCCTGTTAGTAATGATAGATGAAAATGTGGTCACTAGGGAGATGTTGTTGCATTGATATAGGATAATAAGATCATAGCAGTTTACTTTGTTATCAAACCGGAGGTCATTTCAAGAATAGACGTTTCATCCCAATGTAATACCATAGATAGACTAATCAATATACCCAGGATGTGCAATGAAAGCAGTACAGAGGATAAATGAAAAAGCAAGTAAGCCAAATAATGTATTGTAAATATCAGATTATGGCGGTATAGTGACTGATACTATCAATCACTGTATTACTTATCCCCAGATTACTAACACTGGAACAGTTGTGTGTTATTACTCATATATTTAGATGTCTGTCTATCCAAAGATATAAGGACTATATTCATGAATCCTTGTATTTAGTACTGCTATTGTGAGAATGTTCTGTACACGATAGCACACTATTTGGTATTCATTAAGTAGCCCTGCACTCAGTGCTGCTATTGTGTGTGTCATGTACACAACAGTGCACTATTTGGTATTCATTAAGCAGCCTTGCATTTTGTGCTCACACTTAAAACAAGGGTAAGGGGCAGAATATGCTAATGAAAACATAAGTGGCTGAATTACTAACTAATTAAGCAATTCAGCAAGACAGAGCTATTAAGGATATATAAACGTGTCCTATTTTAAAAGAATTTTGTTTATTTTCATTTTTTACAGTAATTTTTAACAATATGTTATATCAGGGATGCATTTTATAACATTAATCAAATTTTATAAGGAGTTTAAATGTTTAATTTTAGGCACATTGAATTCTATTTGTATGTTGGAGCTGATTGGACTGTGCTTTAATTGTATTCATTATTTAAAGTGGAATATTGTTTGTTGAGTTGAATTGTGTTTCTGAGGAAGTCTTTCTGACTAATAGCGACTGTTAAAGCTCAACTACACTACAAACAAAACATCAATCTGCTTGGACTCTTTTCTGTGTTTAGTGGTGTTTCTTTTTTGTTTTGGTTGAGTTTTACACCTAGCCTGTTTTCAGTTGCTGTTTTTTTGAGTTTGGTGCCTTTATTTTGCAATTATTCCATGGCTAATGCATTGGAGGAAGATGTTCTGGATTTCACTATCCATTCTATGGCCACACATCAGGACAAAGTGTTGGAAGAACTGGCACATATGGTAGGTGAGATGCAAAAGTCCCTAGCTTTGTTGAGTGCTAGAATCAAGGATAATTTCATCTAATATGAGAGATAATGTACATGAATTCTCCGGTGGTGTCAATACTGCAGTTTTTAGAGGCCCAGTTGGAGAGGTGAACACCAACTCTGGTCCTCAAGGAGATGTGGAAAAATTGTTAAATATCAGTTTTGATCCATTTTCCAGTAGCAGAGTAGAACCGGAACTACAGGATGTCAGGAATAATGTAACCAACTTATTAGAAAAGTTGGAAAAGGGACTCAAAAGGTATTGTGCGGTTCATGTTGAAAATAAATATTTTGAATATTGTATAAAGTCAGCTATATTTCCAAAGGGTTTAAGGTTTTTCAAGTTGCCCAACGGAACTAATATAGATATACGATTCTAGAAATAACTTGTTACCTTTGTTAACAATGCAGGCAGTGAGTTTCTTAAACTATTAATAAAAAACAATTCAGTAACTCTTCAATAATTAAGAGATGAATTGATAGGGACTGACAGAATGGTCAGTCAACAACTTAAGAACTGAACTGATTTAACATTTGATTACCATCAAGTGTTAGAGACTGTTAACTTTGAGAAAGCTTTGGTCCAGCATAAAACCAAAAAAACAAATCATGACTTGGCAGTGTATGAAAAAGGGAATGCATATGCAGATTTTTCATCTTATGGAAATAAAACAGCTTTCCAGGTTAGAAATGACACTGTTGCTATAAAGTGTAATATGAATGACCGGGGACAAGAAAATGTAATTTCTGAAACAGCTGGTCCTTTAAATGAGACAAAATATAAAAGGGGAAGTGACGATAATTGGCAGTTAGAAACTGAATGAGCCATCACTCCAAATGCTGAAGTGGCGGCGGTGAACGACAACAGGGAGAAATCATCATTATCTAACAATGCTACTAACTTTAACTTTGATTTTAAACAAAATCAAAACAGTACTTCTTTTTTTCTTTGAGGGCCATCAGAATCAAGTAAACAGGAAACGGAGCGAAGCAAGGGATATCAAAACCAGAGCCAAGGAAGGAGCAGGAACAAAAACAGTGACTGATTCCAGAGTGGTACGGGAGTATCGCATATATGTGTTTATAATTTGTCAGATTTTCAAATAACTGACTAGCATACTGGTTTCACAGTTGGGCTTTAATTTTCAACCCAGTTAAAGAGCTAATACTACAAGGACACTAACCTGAGCTAAAATTGTATACACACAAATTAAATTTGATGTACATTTTGAATGATGTGGGTTTAAAAAGCAGTATTAGCAAATCTTCTACTTTTAATCCACCGCTACTGCATACTATTAATGTGTTTGAAATGCATTATGAAAATGACATTAGGCGACTTTTGAAACAGAAAAATGGGCACGTTTATTATAATTTAAGCTGCAGCGAAGAGAGGGCTTTAAATGAATTGGTTCAAAACAGTGATATACACTACATGAAAGTGGACAAAGGGGGTGGGATTGTTGTAATGAATGTTACTGATTATAACGATGCAATGGTGAGAATTTTACAGAATGTTGACGGATATAGAAGTGTTAGAAAATATGAAATAACTAGATGTTATGGGTACATCTATAATATTTTGTATGATTTATTGATGAATAGTGAAATCAACAATGAGTTGTTTGAATTTTTGTATGTTGAAAATCCTAAAATTGGTATTATGTTTGGAATACCAAAATTGCATAAAAGTGTTACACACCCCCCTTTTGACTTATTGTTTCAGCAGCAGGAAGTTGCACAGAGTGTATTTCTCTGTATTTAGACCATGTGTTTAATGCTTTAGTACAGGTTATGCCAACATATATTTTTGATTCATGGGATTTCCGGAATCAGATTAGATTATTTACAGAAAGTAGGGAACTTTCTTTTAACAGCAGTTTTTTTATGTTTACAGTAGATGTAGTCTCGTTGTTCACATGTCTATCCCAAGATGAGGGTGTTGCATTCCTTAGGTGTTTTTTGGGTAAATATACCAATTTTACAGCTGACAACATAGCAACCCTTATGACACTTTTAGAGTTTGTTTTGGAGAATAATTATTTTACATTTTATAATGTTTTTTACAAAAAATTGAAGAGGTTGCTATGGGGTCTGCAGTTGGTCACCAACCTTTGCTAATTTCGTATTGAGTTGGTTGGATAGAGATATTTTACCCATGTTACCCTTTTTTGATAAAATTATTTGTTATCATAGATTTGCAGATGATTTGTTTTTCATTTTAAAACAAGGCTTTGACATGGAAAGGTTTTTGGATTTTATAAATCATAGTACTGCGTTTTTGAAATTTACAGTTCAGGAAGGTAGAATGCAGGTTTACTTTTTGGATGTAGACCTCAGATGGGATGATCACAGAGGTATTTTTACTAGTTGCATAAACAGAAAAAATACATTTTATAATAGTTATGTCCACTATAAGAGTGATCATCCAACTTTGATGAAAAACAACATCCCACGAGGACAACTTATTAGAGCTTCTCATATGACAGTGGATGATGTATTTCTGGCTGAACTGGAATTTATTTCCACATTATTTCAGGAGATAGGGTATCCACTTGACATTTTGCTTAAGTCAAACAAGAAATAAGTTTGAAGCGAGATACCGTGTTTCCACCTATTTACCTATTTTGGTTAAGGGATTTATTAACAAGAAGAATAACACTACTAAAGGAATGAATAAAAATAAAAAAGTAGGGTGTCAGAAAATCCCCAGATTTTGTGTGGACATGAGTTTGGACAATTGTACTATTATAGCAATAACCCACGCCTGGGTGTGGGTAATACTAAATTTACCCACGGCTGGCATGGTTTGGTCCCGAGGGCGAAGCCCGAGGGACCAAACAAAGCCAACCGTGGGTAAATTTAGCATTACCCACACCCAGGCATGGGTTATTGCTATTGTACCATGACATTATTTAAGAAAAGAAACTATTACTTTTCTTAAATAATGGCATAGTATAATGCCTGTTTACTGCCCTTCCGCAGATGTCTGGCATCCGCGGCAGTTCTGATGTACTGCGCGCCTGCGCAGTACACCAGAGCTGTGGGCAAAAGCAATGGAGAACGCAAGATCTCCGTTGCTTTTAGTGTTCGTATGTTAAATGGGTTTAACATAGCGAGACAGCTTTAAAATAAGCAACGGAGATGTCCGTTGCTTATTTTAAAGCTGTCTCGCTATGTTAAACCCATTTAACATAGCGAGACAGTGTTTTAAAAACCGAGTTATACTAAGGGAAAAAATTCGGCGGCGGACCTTTTCCATTAGTATAACTCGATTCTAATGGGCACACTGGCCAATCAGCGTGCACGTTTTGAGGGGGTCATGGTATAATATGAATGCTGTTATAGATGACTGGAAAGTTGTTTTAGGCAATGGAAATGCGGTGAAAGTATTGGGTACAGGTCCTAATTTTGTACATAGAAAATATAATTGTATTAAACAAATGTTGGAAAAATCAAGCTGAACATAGGAACAGTAATATTACACAAAAAATGAGGGATATGTATAGGTGTTTAGGATGTAACACTTGTAGGTTTATCCACGAAGGTCCTATTGTTTGTGTTTCACATTTAGAACAAACAATAATAGTCTCTGAAAGATGTGACTGTGGTACCATGGGTGTAGTATACATTGTGTTGTGCTCAGCATGTCCCACATTTTATGTAACAATGGCAACAAGGACTCTTAGGAAAAGAATCAGAGAACATTGCTATGCTATAAAAATCAAAAATGTTAAGAACTCATTGTATAAACACACAGAGGTATGTGTAAATTGGAAGGAGTTCACTTTTTCTATTATAGAAGTAGTGACTCGAGACCCCCTTGGAGGTAGTTACAAAAACTTTGTTAAGAGAAGGGAAGCTGAATAGAAGTTCTGATTGGCATCATACATTTCCCCTGGTTTAAATGATACTGTCAACATCAAATGTTTTTTAAAGGATAAAAGACCTAATATAAAAATAAACAACATAAAGTCTTTTTTGTGATAAATATTTTAACTGAATTTTGTTTAGTTTAGTTTATTTATGGTAATTTTGAACAATATGTTATATTATATATATACCTCCCTGGTCAGGGAATTGAAATGAGTTTCCTGGTCACTACTGATAGTACAAGGTACACTGAATTTACAGATTCTGCTTTGTGACATGGGTGAGCTTATACCCATGCAGAAATCATACAAATAACTACTAAAACATATTGTAAATTATGTACTTTAGCTATCTGGACAAAGTCCAGCTGTACATTAACAGAAGGTCCCCAAGGTAGTGGTAAGCATGCAGCTTTAATGACTGGATTTTTGCTGACGTTGTATTCTAAACAATCGCACAGTTATTAACATACTGAAATATCAAAGAGGAGATTTGACTGGCATAACAACTTTGGGTAATTTGATTAAATAAAGCTGTCTTACCTGCATGGGCTAGTAAAAGATATGCCCTTACCAGGTAAGGTAGCTAAGAGTCAGGCATCACCAGTCAGCCTTCTGAATGTCACCATATTCCTCAAAGGACTTAATACATCCATCTTTGAGCCACCTCTGAATGTCTCCCTGTGATGTGCACAGCACATATGATGCAGATGGCACAGTGGTGCAGCGGTAGCATTGTCATCTCACAGCAAGAGGTTCTCCGGTTTGATTCTCAGCTGAGGTGCCTTCTGTGTGGATTCTGCATGTCCTCCCTGTGTTTGTGTGAGTTTCCTCTGGGTGCTCCAGTAGGATTAAAACATTTTATTATAGTTTTGTTTTAATTCCTCCTTAAACATTATTTTTTTTTTTTTACAGTTAGAAAACATTTAGATATAGTATGCAAATCAGCATTAGCCCCCAATTTCTTTAAAGGTGCTAAAAGATTCTCTCCAGAGGCAATAGCCTCATGTTCTACCCTATCATGTGAGCGCTTGTGATGAGCCAAAGGAGACAAATGCTAGCGCTCCTGTTGGGAAGGTAGATGCTTGTTGAGAATGACAGGAAGAAGGAAGAAAAAAACCTTTGTGATTGCAGACGCCTGGTCTAAAGATGAGAGTGGAACAGCGGAACCTAAGCTGAGATGTAACAGTACCAGGCTGACCTTGGGTTCAAAAATGCAGAGGTCTGAGAAAAGCAAAATCTTGTACAGAAGCCATCTGTCCCATTGCATATGGGGATGGGGGTGCAGTAACTACTGAAGGATTATCATTCTCCTTAGAAGTCTCTGCTTTTTTTCCATTGTTAGTTTTTTTTTTCCAACCTGCCAAAACAGGATAAAGGGATCCATTTTTACTGGTCTGAACTGCTTCCTTAATGTCTTTTACCTGTTGCAACAGTTTTTTTATTATTAGAATCTTGTAATAGCCTTAATGCTGTCTCTTTTTCCATTTAAGATTTTCAGTATACCAAGAATAAAATACAGATATTTGTTCTCCACTTACTTTGTTTTCCTTCGTTTTCCAAGATACCTTTCCACTTCATTAATGTATCCCTATTTATCCTATCATAAGTTCCATTTCATGGAAGTACCCCACCAGAACAATTCTAGGTAAAATGAAACCAGTCATGCAAATATCACTTCGTTTACAATAATTATGATAAATAAAATATGGAGGGATTTCATCTTGTTTGCTTATCTTTGTTCTCCTATCTCTCTCTCTCTCTCTCCTTTTTTTTTTTTTTTTTTTTTAAGACTTACTTTACAGATCTTAGATCCTGGCAGTTCAGAGGAAAGAAAAATAACTATATCAGTCCACACATCATACAGGGAAGGATGGGTAGGAATTCTGTTGTCCTGCATTGACAGAGGAGAGGTTTTCATCAGCCTTTTCACACAGCACCCCCCTTGCTTGAATTAACTCTGCACACACACATTTCGTCCCAACATGCTATAGGCTCATGAATTTGAAGTAACTCTGCAGAAACAGATCTACATCCCAACTTGCTGTAGGATCATGAATTTAACTCTAATTTTAACTTCTCTCTCTCTCTCTCTCTCTCTCTCTCTGTGTCTCTCTCTCTCCCTCTCTCTCTCTCTGTGTGTGTGTCTCTCTCTCTCTCTCTGTCTCTCTCTCTCTCTCTCTCTCTCTCTCTCTCTCTCTCTCTCTCTCTCTCTCTCTCTCTCTCTCTCTCTCTCTCTCTCTCTCTCTCTCTCGCTCTCTCTCTCTCTCTCTCTCTCTCTCTCCAGTCAGACATCACACAACAACATAGATATCAGTTGTATATTAAAACAGCACAAAGCAAACAATCATGTCTCTTCCCTTTTTGTCCTGAAGGTACCGCCTTTGACACAAGGTGCCTTCTTGTGTTAAATTTTCTTTTTGTTTATTTTTTATATATATTCATAAACTTTATTTCTTGTGGGACAAAGTCGGTCATTCAACAAAACAGCACACATTATGTACTTAAATCAAGATCAGTCATTGAACAAAACAATACATATTATATACTTAAAAGCAAATTCAGTCATTTATCAATACAATAAATACAATGTCACTGTTACTTTGAACTGCAGTCCTCTAAAAGAGAGAGGAAAGAAAAAAAGGAAAAAAACATTTCCCCCAAAGCCATTTTCCCATCTCTAGCTGGAAATGTTTGCACACCCTGAATAGTTAAGTGTATGATCTCTAACCATCCCACACAAAACAGTGTGGATTTCACAGATTAACTTTCTGTGCTGGGCCCTTAAAATTCATTCCCCCAGTGTTCCGCAGCAAGATCAAAGTTCAGATTTCAAGCATGTCACCAAAATGTTAACGTGCAGTTTAAAATATACATAAATAACATTAGTTATCTTTTAGTCTTGATTCAAGAATAACGCTTCAGAATGTGCAAAACATTTTCTTTTTATTTAAATCCATATATGTCAGCACTGGGGGACTACCTTCACAATGTTTCAAATCGGTGTCACCAAGCAGCAAAGTCACACAGGTTTTATAATCTTTGTGATCAGTAACTTGCATGCAGAATTTTTATGTTAGCAAACAGGGTCTTTGCAGACCCTCAACTTCTCACTTAGCGCTCCATGTGAACACTTAACAATCACATTTTTAGTAAGAATAATGTTTTAGAAAAACACAAGCCACTTGGCTTGACAACCAGTCTTGTTTTCAACCTTGTAAATTTCAGTAGCAGTAACATTTTATTTCACCGACATTCCTCGTAACTACCCATCCCAGCCTGAGAAGGTCTGAGCTCACAAAAAACAAAATCTCTTTCACAATGTATACTTTTCTCCCTTCCTGGGAATTACAGACTTTGTAGACCATAATACATCCCCTAAACCAGTAGTGTCCAACCCGCGGCCCGCGGGCTGCATGTGGCCCTCAGACCTCTTCCATGCGGCCCGCAACTCTTAAATTAAAGTTTTACTTTTTTTCCATTTTTTTTAAATGCTTGCGACCTTTCCCTGGTGTGCACATGCGCCAAAGCACCTTCCCATTACTTTTCACGCCGATAGATGTATTTGCGGCAAGGAAGAGCTGACTTGCGTCCTGTAGCTGTTGTGCGCATGCGTGAAAAACACCCTTCCGTTCATTTTCGCGCCGGTAGATGTATTCGCGGCAAAGAAGAGCTGAAGGAAGACGAGACCATTGCGCCGAAGAAAAGCTGAGAGAGAGAGAGAGAGAGGGGGATTTGTCATTTTTTCACAGACACCAGGTAAGCTAAGTATGTTGTAGCAATCTTTACTGTAGTCATTAAAATCCTTGCACACCGAGCACTGCAGAATGGTAGGAAGAAAAGGTTGGTATATGGGAATGAGGATGCGGATGGCAGAGTCAAATATGTGAGATGCTGTAGTTCTGAAGTTTGCCCTAACCAGAAGAACATTTTTTTTCCTCTGTTTGGGATGATATGTTAGAAGAGCATGTGCCTTTCAGAGGATTCAGAAGGAGCAGTGGGACAGGGAATCATCTGGAGAGTTCAGAAGACAGCAGGGTGATGAAAAGGTAAACTCAGGCATAAAGTAGTTGCAGAGAAGTAATGGCACCTGTTGCTGTTGTTTGTAATGATTCTTGTGATGGTAGCTTTTCTGGTGATGGTAGTTTTTACTGAAATAGCAATTGGAAGATTTTGGAATATTAGTATCTTTATAGTTATGAGCTCCCATTGCATGGTATATAGTCCTTAAAAGAAGTGTTAGATTGAATTTAGCAGTTCAGTCAGTGAACTTGCCATGATGATGATGATGATGGTGATGATGGTGGTGGTGGTGGTGATGATGACTAGAAAATAGAGATTTTTTCATTTACTGGGAAGGGAAGAATTACGCTGCAAAGGTCACTCAGGTGGAATTTGGAATTAACAATGGGTGTACTGGTCAGTTGAATGTGGCAGATATGATGAGAGCATGGGAAAGAAATCTGCTGATGGAAAAGCAGTTGTACTTCTTGATGAAGTAAAGGAATAAAGGTGAATTTAATTTGAGTGGAGACTGGGCCACATTTCAAAATAAATGGAAGAATTCAGCTCCTGCTTGAGGTGGTCAGAAAATGGTGGGATAAACCCCAAGTAATTATGCCTGTGAGAACAGTAACCTAACTAGTCAAGATGTGACAGCAGAGAGTGGTAGATCTGCAAAAAGGTCAAGCATCACAGTAGCTTAGTACTTTTGGCAGTGACCTGTGCATAGATACATTCACATATGCATTGTGTGTGTGTGTGTGTGTGTGTGTGTGTGTGTGTGTGTGTGTGTGGGTGTATACACATATATATATATATATATATATATATATATATATATATATATATATATATATGTGTATATATATGTGTATATATATATATATATATATATATATATGTGTGTGTTTGTGTGTGTGTGTGTGTATATACATATATATACCCGTGACCGGTAGTGGTGCTCCGGTAGCATTATTAAGCCTCACAGCAAGACGTTGTCGCGTTCAATTCTCAGCTAGGCGTCTCCTGTGTGGAGGCATCTGTGAGATGGGTGTGCCTTACTAGTCCTAAAACCTTAATGATGTCTCCAGCTGTTTCCCCAGGATCATCCTATTGATGCCCCTAGGCATCAGATGGATATTTTCTTTGCTTATCTTTGCCCCCATTGTCAAAAAACACAAAATATGGGGGCACGTTCTGTATTAAAGACCCTTTTTTTTTTTTTTTTTTTTTTTTTTTTTTGCTCTTCAGTTAGCATTGAGACCTTGCTTTTTTTTTATTTTTTTTGGTCCTCACTTGCCGTTTGCCCCCAGACCATTTCTGTTGACTCAATGCGTTCCTTGCAACTGAAAAGGTTGGACACCCCCTGCCCTAAACCTTTCAGCACTTTCTTTACCTTCAGTCTTTTGGTTAGTACACTTTACAGCTTAATATTAGAAATGCAATTGTGGACCCCGGACACAGGCACACATGCACACATGCCCACTTGGACATTGCAGGCAATACACCTGCACACACATGCAAACATGCATCACATGGGCACAGGCAATTACCTGCAATACATGCACACACATGCACACCCTGCAGTATACACACAGAGCACTACTGAGTTACACCTTCACTGTTACTAGCATTATCAGGACTATTATATGTTATGTTAAACACACTCACCAGCATGGATGGCCTTTCCTTGCTGTAACCCTGGAGGGACCTGCAGAAATGATGAGATTAATGTCAGTGGGCAACAACTGTGCCATTGATATTGCATATGATACAGTGTACAGACGCAGTCAAGTGTACATATGGCATATTACCTGCACGCTTCCATGTCGTAAGCTGCTCTGTGGAACCAGCCTCCATCATCATAAATGCAGGTGTACTCGCTGTTGCTGGGTGGGTTCCGGGCTGGAGCCACAACACTTAGGAGTAGCCCCTCCAGTCTTGGTGTGAGGGGGGATGTGTGGCCACCCCACCTCCTGTGGCAACCTGTTGCCTGTGGGATATCTGATGCACGCTGATCGACACTTTGATTAAATCACTGCAGTGATGTCATACCTGCTCATATGTCCTGTTATGCATGCCAATACATCATTTACTCCTACGGATAAGGTCTTGCCACAGTGCAGCCCTCCTCTCCTGCTGATTTTGACTGGCGCGGGAAAACAGGGATGTCATACTCCTGCACCAGGCCTCTGGTGTGATCTCCTCATCTTCTGCTACAGAGTAGGGCGGAATTACGCTTGACGCCGCCCATCTCCTGCTGGAAGAGAACACAAACAGGATATCAGCAGACTATGTCAGCAATATAAGTATGGCACACATACTATATAGTATGATACTCATGTGTAGTGATATACTACTACTCCCATATAAGTTGCATGTGTGTGTGTCCTGGTGGATACATTAGGTACATGGCCAGATATTATCAGTGCTCAGCCAACACCTGTGCAACAATACCTGATACATTCCATTGGCACAACATGGTAGCATGCCCCATCAGTCAAAGCACACACTGACAGGTCCAATGCACAACCTCACTCTGGGGGTTCATCCTAAGGTACTGTATGTGGGATCGCCCACTACTGTGATGTGGACAGAAGTTACTCGGCCTGGATATACATATCCCACCACCACCACCAGCACAGTAGACTACTTTGATATGTATGTGATTAGACAGTTATTCACTCTGCTGGGACTGAGATGGTATCCATGCAGCACACTGGGCCAGTGGAAGCCACAAGCCACACTGCTGACCCTTTGCAATGCTTACCACGGACATGCCACAGGATTGCATGGAACTTGCACACACATTTCTAACCCAGACCCTATGCACAATAAAGCAGTATAGGCATGACTGTCCGGGTGGACCCTGTGACAGAGGCAGATTGTATAACAATAACAGGAGGCTACTGCAGGACAGAGCACATTCACATTAAGGGAAGGCATCTGTGGTCAGCACTGGTTCTAACTGCCACGGTCTCAATATAACAATGGCCAATGGCCTACTCTGGGAGGGAAATGGCCACAAACACTATGGATGACCCACACAAGGCCTTCTTCAGTTATAAGCTAACATATGGACCACATGCCTCAGATATGCTCTGTGTTAATACACACCTACTTAACATTCACCTCAAACACATCGGATATTGGCAACAGTCTGTGCAGACATGTTCGGGTACATGTATCCCCTCCTTCTCCCCCCACCAGCTTGAAATATTTTATCTCACAGCTGTATGTAACCTCCCCTATCATCTCACACATGTCCTGGTGGAGGGGTCAGCCTCTCAGCAGAGCAGAGTACACAGCATCACTCGTGGACTCTCATGGTATCTCCTTGATGATGTGCTACCTGCACTCCAAGAGGACATACAACCGCGATATAACAATGATAATTTTATCTTGGCTGCATTTCACAGGATATGTACCTGACAGTGGCATACAGTGACAGTGGTCCCACACCACTAAGGAGGCACCTCGACTGACCCTGGGAACTATCACTCTCACATCATACATGCATAACCGCCTGGTCTTCTAAGTTATGGGAATTATGCAGTATGGGATGCATATGCAGTGATACTGTGTGTACCTGCTGACACTTGTTCCCAGCCAGTGTGCCTTTGTGGATGGGATGATCCTGCCCTTTGAACCTGGCTGACCTTTCAAAGCAGTCAGTACAGCCATTGCTGGGGCAACGCGACAGACAACTGCTGCCAGGATCATGGCCTCAAGACTGATTAACATGTAATGTATGGTCATCCTCTTTTGGTGGAACTACATACACACAACATATCACATGGACATACTTATAGATACAGACCTATGACACATTTGGAGGGTTCACAGTATGCACACTATTAACCTGCTACTTTGCATTACTCTGTGTTTGTCGCAGCTGGTTGCATTACCACTGCTTCTGCTTGTTGCTGCTACTGTCACTGCTGACAGCTTCCAGGTGACAGAGCTTCACAGGATATAATTTTTATTTTTTTGTTCTCTCTCTCTCTCTTCTCTCTCTCTCTCTCTCTCACACTTTTCTCTCTCTCCCTCTGTCTGCTTCCAGACAGTGCAATGAATGTATTGCATGTGTGGAGTGTTAGTACTGATGCTTTTGTAGGTATCTGCATAGGTCCATGTGGATGGCCTCTGCACCAATTGTAAGCCAGCATTTTGCTAATTGCATACAGCCAGTTTCTGAAGCTTGTGCTGATTGCAGTTCCTCACTGTGATTCTTCAGGTCAGTGCTATAAAAGTGCAGTATGTGGGATAGGCTGTTGCCCTTCAGATTGTATAGGGCGGGGAGCATACTGGTATGCTGTGGACAGTGTTCTGTGAGTGTAAAGGTTAGTATCTCTCTCATGATTCAGGCTGTCTTGTAGATCTCACATTTCTCCATTTCTCTCTCTCTCTCTATGTTCCCTGTAGTAAGTGTGTATGCACAATGACTCTGCTACAACTTCTTATATATAGACATATATATATATATATATATATATATATATATATATATATATATATATATGTATGTACATATACATACATTTATATATATGTACTTTAATCTGACATTATTATCTACAAGCTACCAACTAGCATGGCTGTTTGTGTCTCACACAGTACTATTGTGGGAATCCAGTAGTTTTGACAGTAATTCTACATGACATGCTTTGGGTACCACACATCCTATATTCCCTTTACATTCATCCCTACTATTTACATGTTATATTTTATTTTAGCAGCACAATGTTCTTTGTATAAGAGTCATGGCTTAGTGGTTGGTCATACAGACTAGTATTTCCAATGTCCTGGGTTCGACTGACAGTGGGATTTTATTTTGCTTTTTGAACTGAGTACAGGACCTTGTCAACCAAAGTGACTAAGGCACTTTTAAGCAGTTGTAACCAGGTTAGCTTTTGGTTTGCTGAGCTCACGACGATGCAGTGGCTGTTAGCTCCACGCACCTTGCCGACGACACCCGCCATTTATCACTTAACAGTGCTTACTCTGGCTGACACCTCGCCATTTCTTTGAAAGAAAAGCAAAAATGGGGAGACAGGAAAAGTAGTGAAAAAAGGGTCACAAAGAGGGTAAGACAGTAGGGAAACAAGCTTGGGATTTGGTGCAGGAGGATGTAGGTAAGGCCCATAGCTGCCCATTTCTTCATCAGCAACAGCTGTGCATATGTATGTAATTTGGTGACATTTGAAACCTTCCACCCTGAGAGAGGTGTCAGGACAACAATAAATACTTATTGTACATGTGACAATTGTAATTGATAGATTCCATGTCCAGCAGACATGTGTGCGCGGAATGGGCAGCTACGTGATGGGGGCGTAATTTTTGTGGGTACAGAGTGCCCTTTTTTTTTTTTTTCAGGTGAGAGTGGTATGTCAGGTGAAGGAAATCGGTACAGCTGGGGAGGTAGGTAAGGCAGGTAAACAGACAAGACAGTCAAGACGCATACAGGGGTGGTGTATGACACGTGTGTGGGGGGTTACACAATTGAAGGACGGAGGTTTGATATCCAGAGTCCATGAGCCCACAGATGGCAACAGTGGAACTGATATCCCCACCCATAGGTGCAGTTGCCACTGTTCCTCACTGCCCAGGACAGGGCTGTGTAGGCCGGGCAACAGGCATGCCCATTAGTTGTGCCACCTCAGCCTTCAAGCTGGTGTAGGGGCTTGAGAACAGAGTCCCGGAATCTCCCCACGCACTACAGTCCGGACGCCACGGAGGGGTAAGTGGTGGTTCCCTCCTCTGGCCACACTCCTTGCAGAGTGGGGGCGCAGCCCCATCCCCTGCAGTGCTTCCATTCCGCAGGTGGCACAGGGCCACCGGAGAAGGGTCCAGACTCAGCACTAGTGCCAGGTGCACTGCCAGCTGAGGTGGGAGAGGTGGGTCCGCTGGAACCCGCCTTCCCTGTCGCCCCATATTTTGCATTATGTCATGACAGTTTGGGTTAGTGACATATAATACCATTCACAAGTAGTTGTATCAGCATGCATTAGTATTCCCATTAACCAAACACACCAGTATATTCACAATCTCATTGAACAGCGCAGTATAAACACATGCATAATTTGAACAGCAATACACAGTCCAACAACATGTAGGTTAACTGATGGCAACAGGCCATCAGGTTTGGATGTATGAACAGGGCAGATGCATCAACGGACATGCAAATATATATGACCCAACAGGACAAACGCCCAGGGATCTTAATTGTGATTGCACATACCTATTTTCTACGTGGAATGGGTTATATGTGGTTATAGGGTGGGTGAAGAAAAATAATATTAACACCTTCAAATACCAATACATATGCTGTACATTTCTAATAGCTACAGATATATACACACTACTGTTCTAACTACAGTTTCCTATATGATAACTATTTCAACTTGGTGATAGGACTGTTACTGCAACATCAATATACATTTTATTGTTCTTCATACACATTCATATCTAGCTTTGTTCAGCTACATCATCCTAAGCTACATTTTGCTTTATATAGCTGTAGGTGACAAGTGTGGATGTTTGGTATATCAGACAATCATCCTATTCCATATTGCAGACTGAGAGCAAATATATCCAGATTTTGGGATACACATTCCAGATGCAGCAACACTTTGAACATATTTCGCCGTTTGGTTTTGATTCTCACATGTATTTCCATTCTGTCTTGACTGCAGTATACTTTATTCAGGGTTATTACTACTGTATTGCTGGATTCATGACACTTTCTCACACTCTCACTTGCTTTCATTTTGCATTACTATTCAGGATGGTACTTACTTCTAGGCTTTATTGACATGTTTTTACCTGTAGTTATTACAATCCTTTCCAGCAGTCTCACGTCTGTCATGTTTCAGTATTTCAACAGGGATATATTGCACACATGTGATTTCATCATCTTCTGCAGCTATACTTTTCAGCCTGCTGCAGGTTTTAGCATGACTATTTTCTTACAGGTGGGCATTTTATTTCAGAATTTATGTCAGACAGTTTCATTTTTCGGTTTAACTTATAGGCTGAAACACACTTTTGTAATCAAGCAATACTTGCAGACATTTTCACACTGTTACTTGCACATTTTATTCCTTAGTGACTACACTGCACTCTTTTGCTGACTGTCATACTTTTTATATTTCTTTTACAGTTACTGGTAGTGGATAACTGACCTGCCTGGTGGCGAACCGCACTTCAGCCTATCACCATAGGCTCTGCTTTGAGAACGGACACCTGCAGCTATAATATAAATGAAGTAATATTGGAATACACATCTCCATAATATCAGCTAGTTTAATTTCTTACATACATAATTAAATGTAACTTACTCAGTAGTGGGGCGTTGAGTGTTTGCCGGGCCTCCTGGATCCAAAGGTTCAGTTGGTCCTGCTTGTGCCCTTCAGGTCCTCATGGTGGTGAAAGACCTGCTCACCAGTCCTTGGAATCCCTGTGGCACTGGTGAGATCATGAGCCAACCGATCCCACGCCTTAGCAATGTATGCTCCCCAGAGGACCTGGCCCTGCATGAGTTGGGCCTCATGATTGTGGACTAGGAGCCAGACCATGTACCTGGACTCATCAATGCCCCACCTCTGTGCTCGAAAGCAACTACCCTCTCCTACTCCTGTCATTCTGCCTGCAGTTCAGTTCTACAATTGTTTATGCTGTGTATTCCCACCTATGGGGCTTATATAGTCCGTTTTTCCCGCACATATCTGTGATTGGCCATTTTGGAATTGTATCAACTTCAGTAAACCTGCATTGTCATGCTCCAGTTTGTATTCATTCCTATATATTAGCTATTATTGCATTTCTAGGTACTGCTGTCATTGCTTAGTGGTTTGGTACCTTGACTATGGTGTATAGTATCCTGGGTTCGAACCTGGCCACTGCTTTTTATTTTTCATGACTGTCTAGACATGCTGAGGGGTGTGTCTGTGTAAAGGCAGTTTTGATAATGCTTGCTCAACGCTGCCCGCCGGTTACCTTGTTTCGCGAGTGCGCAGCTCTGCGCAAACGGGTACGCTGGTTTAAGCCTCATTTGGCTATCAGCACGATATTACACTCAGCTCAGTTAGGGGCACATAAATTTAGCATGTTAAACCACTGCTCAGCTACGGGCACTCATTTTGCACCAGTTAAACCACTGCTCGTCTATGGGCAGATGCACTCACCCTGTTAAACTGTAGCTCAGCTATGGGCACATCTGGCATTTTTTATTCTTTTGTTACCTCACATTTCTTCAATATAAATGGGCTATTTCATTGCATTTTACATAAAATGTGGTTTTATGTGTACATATTTGTCAGGGACTTGTTTCGTGTTTATTTTGCTAAAAATAAAAATTGGTGTTGTGGGGGCTCGAACCATGAATGCCTGCTCTTCAGCCAACATCTCTACCGCTATGATATTGCTTCCTGGTTTATTTTGCATATTTAGTTCTTATATGCTTCCCACTGACTGCTAACTGTAGCTGCTTACGGGCATGCCCGCAAATGAGCGCACTCACGGTTAAACATTTTACAATTTAAAAAAAATATATAACATGTTTATTTATATGTTTTCTGTTCATAGTCTGTGGGGCATGTGTTGTGTTCTGTTTATTCACATTTCCGCGGACTCCTGTCGTGGGTGTTTACTTTGGGCACTTTTCCTCTTCTGGGGCGTGTCCGCTTACAGGGCTCGCCTACGGACACGCCCTACTGTCTTACACGACCGCAGTTAGCCTTAGGTGTGATTCAGCATGGTCTCATGAATATGCAAAGCATGCTGACATCATTCGTTTAACTGCAGCCTCCGTATGAGTTATAACTCTTACATGGAGGCTTTGTGAATCCTGCCCAAAATGTTACCTATCACCAACTGATAAGCAGAGAATTAACTATCATCTACTATCCCATAAACTTAGCAAAGTGTTCGCCAGAAATGTGCTAATTTTTACATGTACAGAGTTATCTATCAGTACAACACACTAATGAACTGCAAATGCTAATCTGGCAATAGTTAGGAAAAATATGAGGTGTGATATTATTTAGATGTAAATTCAGATGGTAGAAACTCAAACATTTACTGCTCAAAGAGAGACATTAGATTCTGTACCTGAAAGCAAGAAGCTTAATGTAGCAGGTCCTGTTGCAGATAATATTCACCAATAGCACCTTCAGCTCTATCAGGCTCCTTTGGGATGACCATGCATAGAGAAAAATAGAAGTGAAGTCAGAATATTTCCTCACCCAATTTCAGAAAGAACTGACCACAAAAAAACTATTTACAACAGGTATGCTTTCCCCTTAAAACTGAAATGTTGATGCTTGCCTTAAGAATTCCTGGCTAATATTTAACTTCTCTTTATAGATTGAAAAATATTGGTATGGAGATGTGGGTCTGACAAAAGCAAATATTAGGATATTGACAGTAAAAGGGATAAATATTGTTAGGTTGTTCCAGATGAAAGCTAGAGAAGTGTTTTGAATCTTTAGTTCAGATATCTGCAATATGTGACAAGTTGAAGATATTCTTAAAATTACCACATACACTAATGTGAGAGTCTGCAATTACAGCAGGAGTTCCATTTTTCAGAGCTGCGAAGAGCAGTGCAAGCCAAGAGATCTAGTATTCAGGAAGCGCGCATAAAAGGTGGTGTTAATCTCTGCACCTGGAAGCAGAATGGCCTGTGTAGGGGTGCTGTGATGGGTAATGTTACTTGAGTACTTTTTTTTATTTTATTTATGTTATTACTGGGAGGGAGGTTGGCAGAATAGTTAAGGTGTTTACCTTACAAACACATGGTGCAGGGTTTGACAGGGTATCACATAGGGTAATTGGCTAAGATTAAAATGGCCCACAAGAGCAGTTAGCCTAGTACTAATCTAAGAACCTATGAACAGTGTTAAGAAGTACTTTGTAATAGTATTGTTTACTTCTCACCTTCATATTGCACACAGTTGTACACCTGTAAGAACCCAGATTGGTCTAATGATGTGTCAGTCCCTACAACTCTTTCCCTTTACAAAACCATTAGCTGTCTGCACAAAGCTGTTCGTCCACCAGGCAGTATATTGAATATGAAATCCTCTCAACAGAGACACAAGCACTGTTGTAGAAACTGTTTTTATGCTGATGTGATGGGATATCAGTGGTTAATTTAAGGCATTTAATTTAGTTTTAGTTTCCTCACAAGCATGATTAATACAGGCTTTAGAGTTCCTCATTATCCCTCACTTTCATCCTAGTGAATTATTATACAGCACCGATCCCAGCAAAATGCATTTAATAAAGTTCAACCCTTCAGGGCATAAAATACAAGATATTATTTCTGTCATTATGCTAGTTTCTTTATATCCATGTCTACCAATTACTGGAATTCTTTATGTAAAGAAAATGAATTATTGTGCAAACTTAGCATTTTTCCAGAAACGTACTTTTTAAATTTATAAAGATAGCATGCATAATAATCTGCTCACTTTAAATTATTGACTTCTTTTATGTTCAATTTCTAGAGAAGCCACATATACGTGTGATACCCCAAGAGGAAACTCGCATTGGAAGTAAAGTGACTATCGAATGTAACAGCAGTAACAGCAGAAACAACCTGACACGTTGTTGGTTCTATAAAGATAATAAATGGCTTGGGCATCTGTTACACTCCTCCAGTACATCTGCTGTTCAGTACGTCATACAGAATGCTACAGCACAGGATGAAGGGTCCTACACTTGTCAATGCTACAAGGCACAGAATCAGTCTACGGAAACAAGCAACCCTGTTAAATTAGCCATAAACCGTAAGTGCACACACTTTGCTCCTGTTACAGAATTTGATAATTTGTTTTTAAATTAATGAGTACATGTTCATTATAATGCATACTATAGACAACTATGCCAACAAGTAACCAAAAAATTATCAAAGCAGAGACCTGGATTATATGGTAAGCATGATAACTTGAAAGTTATGTTCATTCATCCCAACTGTGGTGTAAACTTAATAACTATAAGATATTGATTAATTTGTGAATAAGAAGTTACTTCCCACTGAACCAAGGTTTCTTTATGGGCAAAATACAGTCTGTCACGTAACTTACTTATCCAGAACAAGGTTCATATGTACCTCTGAAATGAGCACGTGTCACCTAGTGGGAATTAACCAGTTAACAAAGAATAAAGCTATAAATGACAGAAACATAAAAAACTAAATTAGTGAATAACTAAGGAGAAAATGGGGGGGGGGCATGACATACAAACATTGTGTGTGTGTGTGTGTGTGTGTGTGTGTGTGTGTGTGTGTGTGTGTGTGTGTGTGTGTGTGTGTGTGTGTGTGTGGATATGCCTGTGTGTGTGTTTCTGAGTATTTATGTGTGTTGTGCGTGTGTGTGTGTGTGTGTGTGTGTGTGTGTGTGTGTGTGTGTGTGTGTGTGTGTGTGTGTGTGTCTGTGTGTGTGTGTGTGTATGTGTGTGTCTGTGTATATGCTTGTGTGCATAAATAGATAGACATAAACAATTCCATGTGATAGCCAGTGTCACAAGTGCATTAATAGTCTGAAACCAAACCATATATCACACATGAGCCAATAATCCAAACCTAAGACTGAAGCTATAAACAGGAAAAAACATACATAAGAGACATAGTTTAGAGGAAGGAAGTATTATATTTTACTGTAGAAAAATTAAAAAAAAACATCTGTTAGCCATGCAAGTCCACTGGATAAACAGCGTCCTATAGGGGCAACCCAGGAGCAACGTCTGTGGAGTTGACTTGCTGTGAGTCATACATAAAAATGAAGCTAGAGGAAATAAAACCCTGTACCATGGGCACAAGGAGCAGCTGATTAATAAACCAGAGCATTAGCCATCTGCACTTACACAGGTACGACAGGGTTTTTTTTTCCTGGCTGCTCTCCTTTTTGCAAGGAAAATATGAAAGTGCCATTACGACCAGCCCTCATTTTGTCTTTTTCTGAAAATAAAAACAAACTGTCAGACTCATCCATTCTGTTCCACCTTCCCTGAAACAGTCATTTTATTAATTTGCTATTTGTTGACCAGCGTAGAGCACTGATTTCAGTCAGCCACTTTCAGGCTTCACCCAGGCCATGCAAGTAGGAGGTCAGGTTAATAAAACATTGCAAAAACATATTAGAAAAGTATAACTGCATTTGTCTATCGTCTTTCATTTACACGTATATTACAACTCATTTACATGTTCAAAATGAAGCTGACCTTCAGTCATATATTGATGTTAAGGAAAAGTATAGTGAAACAAGGTGAGATGAGTGATACAGGCTGAAGGGAAGGTGAGGTTGGGTGGTCAGGAGCCTGTTAGTAATGATAGATGAAAATGTGGTCACTAGGGGAGATGTTGTTGCATTGATATAGGATAATAAGATCATAGCAGTTTACTTTGTTATCAAACCGGAGGTCATTTCAAGAATAGACGTTTCATCCCAATGTAATACCATAGATAGACTAATCAATATACCCAGGATGTGCAATGAAAGCAGTACAGAGGATAAATGAAAAAGCAAGTAAGCCAAATAATGTATTGTAAATATCAGATTATGGCGGTATAGTGACTGATACTATCAATCACTGTATTACTTATCCCCAGATTACTAACACTGGAACAGTTGTGTGTTATTACTCATATATTTAGATGTCTGTCTATCCAAAGATATAAGGACTATATTCATGAATCCTTGTATTTAGTACTGCTATTGTGAGAATGTTCTGTACACGATAGCACACTATTTGGTATTCATTAAGTAGCCCTGCACTCAGTGCTGCTATTGTGTGTGTCATGTACACAACAGTGCACTATTTGGTATTCATTAAGCAGCCTTGCATTTTGTGCTCACACTTAAAACAAGGGTAAGGGGCAGAATATGCTAATGAAAACATAAGTGGCTGAATTACTAACTAATTAAGCAATTCAGCAAGACAGAGCTATTAAGGATATATAAACGTGTCCTATTTTAAAAGAATTTTGTTTATTTTCATTTTTACAGTAATTTTTAACAATATGTTATATCAGGGATGCATTTTATAACATTAATCAAATTTTATAAGGAGTTTAAATGTTTAATTTTAGGCACATTGAATTCTATTTGTATGTTGGAGCTGATTGGACTGTGCTTTAATTGTATTCATTATTTAAAGTGGAATATTGTTTGTTGAGTTGAATTGTGTTTCTGAGGAAGTCTTTCTGACTAATAGCGACTGTTAAAGCTCAACTACACTACAAACAAAACATCAATCTGCTTGGACTCTTTCTGTGTTTAGTGGTGTTTCTTTTTGTTTTGGTTGAGTTTTACACCTAGCCTGTTTTCAGTTGCTGTTTTTGAGTTTGGTGCCTTTATTTTGCAATTATTCCATGGCTAATGCATTGGAGGAAGATGTTCTGGATTTCACTATCCATTCTATGGCCACACATCAGGACAAAGTGTTGGAAGAACTGGCACATATGGTAGGTGAGATGCAAAAGTCCCTAGCTTTGTTGAGTGCTAGAATCAAGGATAATTTCATCTAATATGAGAGATAATGTACATGAATTCTCCGGTGGTGTCAATACTGCAGTTTTTAGAGGCCCAGTTGGAGAGGTGAACACCAACTCTGGTCCTCAAGGAGATGTGGAAAAATTGTTAAATATCAGTTTTGATCCATTTTCCAGTAGCAGAGTAGAACCGGAACTACAGGATGTCAGGAATAATGTAACCAACTTATTAGAAAAGTTGGAAAAGGGACTCAAAAGGTATTGTGCGGTTCATGTTGAAAATAAATATTTTGAATATTGTATAAAGTCAGCTATATTTCCAAAGGGTTTAAGGTTTTTCAAGTTGCCCAACGGAACTAATATAGATATACGATTCTAGAAATAACTTGTTACCTTTGTTAACAATGCAGGCAGTGAGTTTCTTAAACTATTAATAAAAAACAATTCAGTAACTCTTCAATAATTAAGAGATGAATTGATAGGGACTGACAGAATGGTCAGTCAACAACTTAAGAACTGAACTGATTTAACATTTGATTACCATCAAGTGTTAGAGACTGTTAACTTTGAGAAAGCTTTGGTCCAGCATAAAACCAAAAAAACAAATCATGACTTGGCAGTGTATGAAAAAGGGAATGCATATGCAGATTTTTCATCTTATGGAAATAAAACAGCTTTCCAGGTTAGAAATGACACTGTTGCTATAAAGTGTAATATGAATGACCGGGGACAAGAAAATGTAATTTCTGAAACAGCTGGTCCTTTAAATGGGACAAAATATAAAAGGGGAAGTGACGATAATTGGCAGTTAGAAACTGAATGAGCCATCACTCCAAATGCTGAAGTGGCGGCGGTGAACGACAACAGGGAGAAATCATCATTATCTAACAATGCTACTAACTTTAACTTTGATTTTAAACAAAATCAAAACAGTACTTCTTTTTTTTCTTTGAGGGGCCATCAGAATCAAGTAAACAGGAAACGGAGCCGAAGCAAGGGATATCAAAACCAGAGCCAAGGAAGGAGCAGGAACAAAAAACAGTGACTGATTCCAGAGTGGTACGCCCAGGAGTACCGCATATATGTGTTTATAATTTGTCAGATTTTCAAATAACTGACTAGCATACTGGTTTCACAGTTGGGCTTTAATTTTCAACCCAGTTAAAGAGCTAATACTACAAGGACACTAACCTGAGCTAAAATTGTATACACACAAATTAAATTTGATGTACATTTTGAATGATGTGGGTTTAAAAAGCAGTATTAGCAAATCTTCTACTTTTAATCCACCGCTAATGCATACTATTAATGTGTTTGAAATGCATTATGAAAATGACATTAGGCGACTTTTGAAACAGAAAAATGGGCACGTTTATTATAATTTAAGCTGCAGCGAAGAGAGGGCTTTAAATGAATTGGTTCAAAACAGTGATATACACTACATGAAAGTGGACAAAGGGGGTGGGATTGTTGTAATGAATGTTACTGATTATAACGATGCAATGGTGAGAATTTTACAGAATGTTGACGGATATAGAAGTGTTAGAAAATATGAAATAACTAGATGTTATGGGTACATCTATAATATTTTGTATGATTTATTGATGAATAGTGAAATCAACAATGAGTTGTTTGAATTTTTGTATGTTGAAAATCCTAAAATTGGTATTATGTTTGGAATACCAAAATTGCATAAAAGTGTTACACACCCCCCTTTTGACTTATTGTTTCAGCAGCAGGAAGTTGCACAGAGTGTATTTCTCTGTATTTAGACCATGTGTTTAATGCTTTAGTACAGGTTATGCCAACATATATTTTTGATTCATGGGATTTCCGGAATCAGATTAGATTATTTACAGAAAGTAGGAACTTTCTTTTAACAGCAGTTTTTTTATGTTTACAGTAGATGTAGTCTCGTTGTTCACATGTCTATCCCAAGATGAGGGTGTTGCATTCCTTAGGTGTTTTTTGGGTAAATATACCAATTTTACAGCTGACAACATAGCAACCCTTATGACACTTTTAGAGTTTGTTTTGGAGAATAATTATTTTACATTTTATAATGTTTTTTACAAAAAATTGAAGAGGTTGCTATGGGGTCTGCAGTTGGTCACCAACCTTTGCTAATTTCGTATTGGGTTGGTTGGATAGAGATATTTTACCCATGTTACCCTTTTTTGATAAAATTATTTGTTATCATAGATTTGCAGATGATTTGTTTTTCATTTTAAAACAAGGCTTTGACATGGAAAGGTTTTTGGATTTTATAAATCATAGTACTGCGTTTTTGAAATTTACAGTTCAGGAAGGTAGAATGCAGGTTTACTTTTTGGATGTAGACCTCAGATGGGATGATCACAGAGGTATTTTTACTAGTTGCATAAACAGAAAAAATACATTTTATAATAGTTATGTCCACTATAAGAGTGATCATCCAACTTTGATGAAAAACAACATCCCACGAGGACAACTTATTAGAGCTTCTCATATGACAGTGGATGATGTATTTCTGGCTGAACTGGAATTTATTTCCACATTATTTCAGGAGATAGGGTATCCACTTGACATTTTGCTTAAGTCAAACAAGAAATAAGTTTGAAGTGAGATACCATGTTTCCACCTATTTACCTATTTTGGTTAAGGGATTTATTAACAAGAAGAATAACACTACTAAAGGAATGAATAAAAATAAAAAAGTAGGGTGTCAGAAAATCCCCAGATTATGTGTGGACATGAGTTTGGACAATTGTATATTATAGCAATAACGCCTGGGTGTGGGTAATACTAAGTACCCGCTGGCATGGTTTGGTCCCGAGGCGGCCCAGGACCAAACAAAGCCAACCGTGGGTAATTTAGCATTACCCACACCCAGGCATGGGTTATTGCTATTATGACATTATTTAAGAAAAGAAACTATTACTTTTCTTAAATAATGGCATAGTATAATGCCTGTTTACTGCCCTTCCGCAGATGTCTGGCATCCGGCAGTTCTGATGTACTGCGCCTGCGCAGTACACCAGAGTTGGGCAAAAGCAATGGAGAACGCAAAGATCTCCGTTGCTTTTTTAAGCTATGTTAAATGGGTTTAACATAGCGAGACAGTTAAAATAAGCAACGGAGATGTCCCTTGCTTATTTTAAAGCTGTCTCGCTATGTTAAACCCATTTAACATAGCGAGACAGTGTTTTAAAAACCGAGTTATACTAAGGGAAAAAATTCCGGGCGACCGGACCTTTTTCCATTAGTATAACTCGATTTACAATGGGCACACTGGCCAATCAGCGTGCACGTTTTGAGGGGGTCATGGTATAATATGAATGCTGTTATAGATGACTGGAAAGTTGTTTTAGGCAATGGAAATGCGGTGAAAGTATTGGGTACAGGTCCTAATTTTGTACATAGAAAATATAATTGTATTAAACAAATGTTGGAAAAATCAAGCTGAACATAGGAACAGTAATATTACACAAAAAATGAGGGATATGTATAGGTGTTTAGGATGTAACACTTGTAGGTTTATCCACGAAGGTCCTATTGTTTGTGTTTCACATTTAGAACAAACAATAATAGTCTCTGAAAGATGTGACTGTGGTACCATGGGTGTAGTATACATTGTGTTGTGCTCAGCATGTCCCACATTTTATGTAACAATGGCAACAAGGACTCTTAGGAAAAGAATCAGAGAACATTGCTATGCTATAAAAATCAAAAATGTTAAGAACTCATTGTATAAACACACAGAGGTATGTGTAAATTGGAAGGAGTTCACTTTTTCTATTATAGAAGTAGTGACTCGAGACCCCCTTGGAGGTAGTTACAAAAACTTTGTTAAGAGAAGGGAAGCTGAATAGAAGTTCTGATTGGCATCATACATTTCCCCTGGTTTAAATGATACTGTCAACATCAAATGTTTTTTAAAGGATAAAAGACCTAATATAAAAATAAACAACATAAAGTCTTTTTTGTGATAAATATTTTAACTGAATTTTGTTTAGTTTAGTTTATTTATGGTAATTTTGAACAATATGTTATATTATATATATACCTCCCTGGTCAGGGAATTGAAATGAGTTTCCTGGTCACTACTGATAGTACAAGGTACACTGAATTTACAGATTTTGCTTTGTGACATGGGTGAGCTTATACCCATGCAGAAATCATACAAATAACTACTAAAACATATTGTAAATTATGTACTTTAGCTATCTGGACAAAGTCCAGCTGTACATTAACAGAAGGTCCCCAAGGTAGTGGTAAGCATGCAGCTTTAATGACTGGATTTTTGCTGACGTTGTATTCTAAACAATCGCACAGTTATTAACATACTGAAATATCAAAGAGGAGATTTGACTGGCATAACAACTTTGGGTAATTTGATTAAATAAAGCTGTCTTACCTGCATGGGCTAGTAAAAGATATGCCCTTACCAGGTAAGGTAGCTAAGAGTCAGGCATCACCAGTCAGCCTTCTGAATGTCACCATATTCCTCAAAGGACTTAATACATCCATCTTTGAGCCACCTCTGAATGTCTCCCTGTGATGTGCACAGCACATATGATGCAGATGGCACAGTGGTGCAGCGGTAGCATTGTCATCTCACAGCAAGAGGTTCTCCGGTTTGATTCTCAGCTGAGGTGCCTTCTGTGTGGAGTCTGCATGTCCTCCCTGTGTTTGTGTGAGTTTCCTCTGGGTGCTCCAGTAGGATTAAAACATTTTATTATAGTTTTGTTTTAATTCCTCCTTAAACATTATTTTTTTTTTTTTACAGTTAGAAAACATTTAGATATAGTATGCAAATCAGCATTAGCCCCCAATTTCTTTAAAGGTGCTAAAAGATTCTCTCCAGAGGCAATAGCCTCATGTTCTACCCTATCATGTGAGCGCTTGTGATGAGCCAAAGGAGACAAATGCTAGCGCTCCTGTTGGGAAGGTAGATGCTTGTTGAGAATGACAGGAAGAAGGAAGAAAAAAACCTTTGTGATTGCAGACGCCTGGTCTAAAGATGAGAGTGGAACAGCGGAACCTAAGCTGAGATGTAACAGTACCAGGCTGACCTTGGGTTCAAAAATGCAGAGGTCTGAGAAAAGCAAAATCTTGTACAGAAGCCATCTGTCCCATTGCATATGGGGATGGGGGTGCAGTAACTACTGGAGGATTATCATTCTCCTTAGAAGTCTCTGCTTTTTTTCCATTGTTAGTTTTTTTTTTCCAACCTGCCAAAACAGGATAAAGGGATCCATTTTTACTGGTCTGAACTGCTTCCTTAATGTCTTTTACCTGTTGCAACAGTTTTTTTATTATTAGAATCTTGTAATAGCCTTAATGCTGTCTCTTTTTCCATTTAAGATTTTCAGTATACCAAGAATAAAATACAGATATTTGTTCTCCACTTACTTTGTTTTCCTTCGTTTTCCAAGATACCTTTCCACTTCATTAATGTATCCCTATTTATCCTATCATAAGTTCCATTTCATGGAAGTACCCCACCAGAACAATTCTAGGTAAAATGAAACCAGTCATGCAAATATCACTTCGTTTACAATAATTATGATAAATAAAATATGGAGGGATTTCATCTTGTTTGCTTATCTTTGTTCTCCTATCTCTCTCTCTCTCTCTCTCCTTTTTTTTTTTTTTTTTTTTTTTTTTTTTTTTTAAGACTTACTTTACAGATCTTAGATCCTGGCAGTTCAGAGGAAAGAAAAATAACTATATCAGTCCACACATCATACAGGGAAGGATGGGTAGGAATTCTGTTGTCCTGCATTGACAGAGGAGAGGTTTTCATCAGCCTTTTCACACAGCACCCCCCTTGCTTGAATTAACTCTGCACACACACATTTACGTCCCAACATGCTATAGGCTCATGAATTTGAAGTAACTCTGCAGAAACAGATCTACATCCCAACTTGCTGTAGGATCATGAATTTAACTCTAATTTTAACTTCTCTCTCTCTCTCTCTCTCTCTCTCTCTGTGTCTCTCTCTCTCCCTCTCTCTCTCTCTGTGTGTGTGTCTCTCTCTCTCTCTCTCTCTCTCTCTCTCTCTCTCTCTGTGTGTGTGTCTCTCTCTCTCTCTCTCTCTCTCTCTCTCTCTCTCTCTCTCTCTCTCTCTCTCTCTCTCTCTCTCTCTCTCTCTCTCTCTCTCTCTCTCTCTCTCTCTCTCTCTCCAGTCAGACATCACACAACAACATAGATATCAGTTGTATATTAAAACAGCACAAAGCAAACAATCATGTCTCTTCCCTTTTTGTCCTGAAGGTACCGCCTTTGACACAAGGTGCCTTCTTGTGTTAAATTTTCTTTTTGTTTATTTTTTATATATATTCATAAACTTTATTTCTTGTGGGACAAAGTCGGTCATTCAACAAAACAGCACACATTATGTACTTAAATCAAGATCAGTCATTGAACAAAACAATACATATTATATACTTAAAAGCAAATTCAGTCATTTATCAATACAATAAATACAATGTCACTGTTACTTTGAACTGCAGTCCTCTAAAAGAGAGAGGAAAGAAAAAAAGGAAAAAACATTTTCCCCAAAGCCATTTTCCCATCTCTAGCTGGAAATGTTTGCACACCCTGAATAGTTAAGTGTATGATCTCTGACCATCCCACACAAAACAGTGCGGATTTCACAGATTAACTTTCTGTGCTGGGCCCTTAAAATTCATTCCCCCAGTGTTCCGCAGCAAAATCAAAGTTCAGATTTCAAGCATGTCACCAAAATGTTAACGTGCAGTTTAAAATATACATAAATAACATTAGTTATCTTTTAGTCTTGATTCAAGAATAACGCTTCAGAATGTGCAAAACATTTTCTTTTTATTTAAATCCATATATGTCAGTACTGGGAGACTACCTTCACAATGTTTCAAATCGGTGTCACCAAGCAGCAAAGTCACACAGGTTTTATAATCTTTGTGATCAGTAACTTGCATGCAGAATTTTTATGTTAGCAAACAGGGTCTTTGCAGACCCTCAACTTCTCACTTAGCGCTGCATGTGAACACCTAACAATCACATTTTTAGTAAGAATAATGTTTTAGAAAAACACAAGCCACCTGGCTTGACAACCAGTCTTGTTTTCAGCCTTGTAAATTTCAGTAGCAGTAACATTTTATTTCACCGACATTCCTCGTAACTACCCATCCCAGCCTGAGAAGGTCTGAGCTCATAAAAAACAAAATCTCTTTCACAATGTATACTTTTCTCCCTTCCTGGGAATTACAGACTTTGTAGACCATAATACATCCCCTAAACCAGTAGTGTCCAACCAAGTCACCTGGCTGCATGTGGCCTCAGACCTCTTCCATGCGGCAACTCTTAAATTAAAGTTTTACTTTTTCCATTTTTTAAATGCTTGCGACCTTTCCCTGGTGTGCACATGCGCCAAAGCACCTTCCCATTACTTTTCACGCCGATAGATGTATTTGCGGCAAGGAAGAGCTGACTTGCGTCCTGTAGCTGTTGTGCGTGAAAAACACCCTTCCGTTCATTTTCGCGGTAGATGTATTCCGGCAAAGAAGAGCTGAAGGAAGACGAGACCATTAAGCCGAAGAGAAAGCTGAGAGAGAGAGAGAGAGAGGGGATTTGTCATTTTTCACAGACACCAGGTAAGCTAAGTATGTTGTAGCAATCTTTACTGTAGTCATTAAAATCCTTGCACACCGAGCACTGCAGAATGGTAGGAAGAAAAGGTTGGTATATGGGAATGAGGATGGATGGCAGAGTCAAATATGTGAGATGCTGTAGTTCTGAAGTTTGCCCTAACCAGAAGAACATTTTTTCCTCTGTTTGGGATGATATGTTAGAAGAGCATGTGCCTTTCAGAGGATTCAGAAGGAGCAGTGGGACAGGGAATCATCTGGAGAGTTCAGAAGACAGCAGGGTGATGAAAAGGTAAACTCAGGCATAAAGTAGTTGCAGAGAAGTAATGGCACCTGTTGCTGTTGTTTGTAATGATTCTTGTGATGGTAGCTTTCTGGTGATGGTAGTTTTTTTACTGAGAAATAGCAATTGGAAGATTTTGGAATATTAGTATCTTTATAGTTATGAGCTCCCATTGCATGGTATATAGTCCTTAAAAGAAGTGTTAGATTGAATTTAGCAGTTCAGTCAGTGAACTTGCCATGATGATGATGATGATGGTGATGATGGTGGTGGTGGTGGTGATGATGACTAGAAAATAGAGATTTTTTTCATTTACTGGGAAGGGAAGAATTACGCTACCAAGGTCACTCAGGTGGAATTTGGAATTAACAATGGGTGTACTGGTCAGTTGAATGTGGCAGATATGATGAGAGCATGGGAAAGAAATCTGCTGATGGAAAAGCAGTTGTACTTCTTGATGAAGTAAAGGAATAAAGGTGAATTTAATTTGAGTGGAGACTGGGCCACATTTCAAAATAAATGGAAGAATTCAGCTCCTGCTTGAGGTGGTCAGAAAATGGTGGGATAAACCCCAAGTAATTATGCCTGTGAGAACAGTAACCTAACTAGTCAAGATGTGACAGCAGAGAGTGGTAGATCTGCAAAAAGGTCAAGCATCACAGTAGCTTAGTACTGGCAGTGACCTGTGCATAGATACATTCACATATGCATTGTGTGTGTGTGTGTGTGTGTGTGTGTGTGTGTGTGTGTGTGTGTGGGTGTATACACATATATATATATATATATATATATATATATATATATATATATATATATATGTGTATATATATGTGTATATATATATATATATATATATATATATGTGTGTGTGTGTGTGTGTGTGTGTGTATATACATATATATACCCGCGGTAGTGGTGCTCCGGTAGCATTGTCGCCTCACAGCAAGACGTTGTCGCGTTCAATTCTCAGCTAGAGCGTCTCCTGTGTGGAGGCATGCGTGAATGGGTGTGCCTTACTAGTCCTAAAACCTTAATGATGTCTCCAGCTGTTTCCCCAGGATCATCCTATTGATGCCCCTAGGCATCAGATGGATATTTTCTTTGCTTATCTTTGCCCCCATTGTCAAAAAACACAAAATATGGGGGCACGTTCTGTATTAAAGACCCTTTTTTTTTTTTTTTTTTTTTGCTCTTCAGTTAACGTGAGACCTTTTTTTTTTTTTTATTTTTTTTTTGGTCCTCACTTGCCGTTTGCCCCCAGACCATTTCTGTTGACTCAATGCGGCCCTTGCAACTGAAAAGGTTGGACACCCCTGCCCTAAACCTTTCAGCACTTTCTTTACCTTCAGTCTTTGGTTAGTACACTTTACAGCTTAATATTAGAATGCAATTGTGGAACACTTAAAACTACAATAAGCATCTATAATGTACAAAACTATGCATTTTATATTACATATCATTTTTAACTTAAGTATTTAGCATTTTATTTGTGCAGAAACTGTAAGTTAATATGTATTTTGTGTAGAATAATCATGAGAGATGCATTTTTCTGTAACATGCTCAAGGTATAATCTACAGTGTGTATTTTAGCTGCAGTATTATCCATGTTAAGTGTTGAACATGTTAAAAAATAATAAAAATAAAAATCTTAGTGATTACTCTCATCTGCAAATATGTATTTGTTAATAAAATGAAACATGGCTCAACTCTACAGTAATGTCAACAGTAACTCATGAGCGATTTATTCAATATATATCTATAATTCTGCCCAATAACAGTAAGTAAGTCAATGTTAGCAAATCATTTGCACACATTTAAGAGTAAGCAACAATTAAATATCAACTAATACTGAATTTGAAAGAATAATACAACCAAGCTAGTACATAACAAATCATTTATACCTAAGCAGAAAAAAGAAACATTAATAAAACATTTTTAAATACATTTGATGAAAGCAAGTATTTAATTAAGTAAGCTCTAGCTATCTACTCTGTGCATCAGACATAGGCAACCCAAAGTCACAAAGAAATCTACAAAGGACATGACACAGTCATCATCACTTGTGTGAGGTGGGTGGGTGTGTGAGGTTACAGGAGGGAAAACCTGACACCAAAGAATGACTGTGTATGTGTGTGTGTTTGTGTGTGTGTGTGTGTGTGCGTGTGTTTCTGAGTAAGAAACCAGTTTTTCAGTAAGTATACAATTTTCAGGAGCAGAAGCAACAGATTATTATCATTAAGTAATAATTGTTTGCATAAAATGTGTATTTGTGTGGTGATATGGGCAAGATGAATTTTAATGTGTGTGTGGGCCTGCAGGATCACTATCAAATATCTGCATAGCACTACATCTTGGCCTATTGGACAGTTCAGTGCAAACTTCTCCCCCCCCTCCCCCCCTAAAGGAGAGATATCTATACCAAATGATTGTAGCCCCCCAAACATCTCTAACGCCCAGGTGAGAACTGCTCTCACCAAGGCAAAGAACACAGCATCCATGGGACCTGATGGTGTCCCCGGCTGTGTGCTCCATGAACTCAACGAGGAATTAAATCCACAGTTAGGACAGCTGTTTAATCTTAGTCTCGCCTCCGGATCATTGCCAGGGAATGGCGCTGGCGACTGTGGTCCCACTCCACAAAGGCGGCGCTCCACCGACCCTGGAAATTACCGCCCATTAGCTTGACAAGCCTTATCTGCAAAGCCATGGAGAGGATCATAATGGATCTCATAAATAAAGACATAGGAATTTGCAGACTTTGGATTCAACCCAGTTTGGCTTTGTCAAAGGCAGATCATGCCTTCTAAACTTGGTCGACTTTTTCGAACAGTCACCAAGGCCATTGATGAGGAAAGGCAGTCCATACAGCCTACCTAGACCTGGCAAGGCTTTCGATACAATACCCCACTCGGGTATCATTGAAAAACTCATCAACTTAAATGTAAACCCATACATTACAAGATGGGTTGCAAACTGGCTGAGCGACAGAACACACAGGGTCAGGGTTGCTGGTGCCATGTCAGACTCAAAGCCTGTCACAAGTGGTGTCCCACAGGGCTCAGTCCTGGCCCACTCTTGTTTGGCATCTACGTTTCTGTAGTTCATGGAATCACTGGAGGGTTATGGCTGACAATGTTTGCAGATGACTGCAAACTGGGTGCCGTTGTTGAAAACACATCCGACACAGATATCCTCCAGAAGGGTCTCACAGAAACGGATAACTGGTGCCAGAGCCATGGCCTTAAGTTAAATGCCAAGAAATGCATAGTCATACCCTTCGGGAAAAATAAGGTCACCCCTAGCTACCAAATAGGTGGCAATCCCCTGAACACAGAAGAAGTTATTAGGGACCTAGGAACCCAGGTTGACAGTAGCCTTTCATTCGACAGTCATATTGCTAAAGTAGTTAGGAAGACCTTCTACATTGCCCACCTTATCATGAAGGGATTCACATCCAGATCAAGGGAAGTCATAGTCTCCCTATACTCATCACTCATCAGACCAATGATTGAGTACAATGCCTCATTCGGAATGTACCTGACCCGACACTTGCAGCAGCTGGAGAGGCCACAAAAGTTCCTCACCAAAAGGATAAAGGGTCTCAAAAATCTGTCTTATGCTGCCCGACTGAAAGAACTCCAGTTATATTCAGTCAGAGGGACCTATGCCTGACATACAAGGCAATGTCAAACCCAGACCTGATGAACATGCTTCATCTCAAAAATCTAGATCCCTCAGAGCCACAAGGCGGGAGACTTAAACCTAGACACGGTTATTAATAGGACGTGCTGGAGGGATAGATTCATCACCCAAAGACTCCCTATGCTGTGGAACAAAATCCCGGTTTATGTGAGGCAAAGCACCTCGCTGGCCTTGTTTAAGAGAAATCTTGACCAATGGATGGGAGATCGCAGATACACCCCAGGGGTTACCTCAGTGTCACTGCTTGACAGAGGCACAGCTAAATAATGGGCATAGTTTCTCCAACCTAAAAAACTATGGGCTAGGCTTATAAATGCCCTCGGGCAGATAGCCTAGTATGAACCTATGAACCTATGAACCTATGAGTAGTCAGTTCACTGACATCACCCCCCCTCAATGAGAACTACCTCTGCCAGGAGTTGTACTTGTAGCTCTATGTCCCTGGGTAGAAATCAGGGTGCTCCCTAAACATGAATGATGCTTGCTGGATGAACTGTCATCATGATGACATCCAGGACCAATTTTCATGTGGTCTACCATGTTTGAATGTGGACATCTCAATCACTGATGGAGCAGTGGATGGAGTCCCTTTATAAGAATGGGATCTGGCATGACTATGTCAACTAACACTTAATGATGTAATGGTTCTCTGGCTACATGGATGCTGCTGACCCTTCCCCAGCAGATGTTCCATCAGAGAGACTGCCCAATCCAGTGTGTCATTCATCCTGTCCAAGCAGACACCCACATGGTTCAGGCAATCTCGTACATCAGAATGTACAACATGCAGTATTTGGGCTATCGCTTCCAAGGCCCTGGTGGAATGTGCCTATGCCTCCATGACATTCTAGCACACATGTTGCATGGTACCTATGGACACATCAACATCAAGAGGATGGTGGACAGCATGCTTCCTCCGAGCACCTCTAGCCACACCCCTGTGTGGTACCTCACCCTGTTGATGGCTAAGGGGAGATTCCACTGACTCTACAACCAGAGCACCCACACTACCCAGATCATCAGTGTCACCATCAGACTGTCCTGTTTCTGAGGACTAAATGTCATGGGTATCCCCTTCAGTCTGTCCTATCTCTGGGCTCCATGTCATGGGCATCACCTTCAGCCTGTCCTATCTGTGAGGGCTTCATGTCATGGGTATGCATAGGAATACTGAGTATGTCTGAAATATGGGAAGGGATGTGGGAACCACAATCTCAGTGTCAAACTGTCGCTCTGCACTTTCAGACTGTGCCTCTTCCCAACCATCATCATCATCATCAGAGTCTACCAATACTCTGACATCAGGTTGCAGGAGTTCCATATTGCTTGTGGCAGTGTCACCTATGTTAGCAAGCAAGCAATTAATACAACAAAGAGTAAAATAGAGTAAAAACTGATCCAATTTATGTTATGTTAAATGTAATTCAAGCAATAATAGATGCAATTACAATTTAAAAAGAACATCTACTTTATTCACAATAATATGAAAAAACAATGTGCTTACCATGTGCAGGCGGGCATGCAAAATTAGTACGAGCTGTACATTGACGGACGGAATGGAGATGAAACAAGGATGATAAGCATCACAACGCAAATGATACAAGAATCGGAAACAATCCGCTTTAAATCTGCATAATAGGAACATCTTATACAAAAATCTTCTCTCAGTTTCCTTCCGTCTCTCTATCTCACACACACACACACACACACACACACACACACATATATATATATATATATATATATATATAAATTTATCTGTCTCCCTCTGTATGTATATATATATATATACACACACACACACACACACACACACACACACACACACACACACACACACACACACACACACACATGCACACTCATGCACAACAGACTTATTTATTATGTGGCATACCTGGAAGTTCAGCAGTGGACACTCTTTAGTTGTCCTCCACCCCAGCAGTTGTGTCAAGGATTATTTGTGGACCTCATGATGAGCTGTCTGGAACTCTGACAATACACAGGAACTCCTCTTTCTCAGTCAATGGTGGTTTGGCAGCTGGACCACCCTTTGTTCAGAAACAACTCCAGCTGCCTGATGTTTGGGGTCCTTTTTGTCATGTGACTGGCCCAATGTCTGATTTTCTGATAACCATGGCCATGTCCTCCAACTGCATTCACGTTGTTAAACACTTGCTCCCAGATATCATCATTGGAGGTCTTGTCAACTCTGCCTCTGTCTAAAAGGAATGAGTCATGTTGCTGTAGAGCTTGTATGATGACTTCATTCCCTGCATCTGTGTATAGTGGTTTACATGAGGCTAAAGTCCAGGAAATTAAGCAAAAAGTGCCTGGTAGGAAAAGAAACACGTATTAATTTATTCAGGCAGCATGCACAAAATACATCAAAATATAAGAGTCACTGCGAGTAATGCAGAAATCCAACACCCTCTCTACAAAAAAGGCATATTAAATGCACTGATTAAACTCCACAAGGATGACAGCAAATGAGTAATTCCAAACCACATAGCAAAATTAACCAAACATTTTTACTATAATTGAAAATTAAAAATATATTTCTATCACCACTTTTGTTGATATCAGGCAAATATATATCACAGGCTTAACACATTAAATATCACAGGCTTAACACATATTTTGGGCTATAATTGTACTTCCCCCTGACACTGCAAATAATGTTATCATACATTTTTGGAACAAGCATTCAGATTTCCATTGAAATATTTCTATAATGGCAGGTAACTTTTACTTCCCAAAAATTTTAATTAAAACAAATAACCAGTATACATGGCTATGACAACAGCAGTGGACAAACAATGCAGGCAGCAAACAATGCTATTATAAAATTCAATCTATCAGTAATGCAAAAACAAATTGTGTTGTAAAAAACAACAACATATACTTACAGCAAATAAGGTCTGAAAGTGACCAAAAACAGCGTTCGCAACAACTGTAGAACCAAATGGAAATAAAACAGCTTACGCCTCTTGCTATGTAGTCTTGGGAACCGGTACAAACTTCTTCAATAATAAAACCAAGGTACTAAACAACAAAGGTAGCACTCATTAAAAAAATCCAAAATTTATTTGTAAAACGACTCACTTTAGCGCATTCACCTGTATACACAACAGGCTTCCTCAGAACTAACTGTTGCTTTGTTTCAAACAAATTTAAATCACTTTTGGGCACCAAAAACATACATACAAATTAAAGGAATACCACCTCAAAAAACATTAAAAGCTTTAACATACTGCTAAAAAATATAATCGCTAATATACACCAAATTGAATTTATCGACTTGTGAATTATAATCAAGTATCTTAATATCATGACATTAAATAAATATTTTAGAAAGAGTGTTCATATGAAAAGTATATATAAAAATATATTTACTTTGTTTATGGATGCAGATAAAGTATTGCTGAACATTTCAGTTCAAAAACAAAAACAAACTCAACGTTGCTAGATATTACAATCTTTCAAATAGTAATGTAATAAAAAAAGTTTTTACTTTAATAAAGGTGTTTTTACTTTAATAAAGATTTTATAGAGATATTATCATTCAGCCCAGGTAGTGGATTTGGATTACACATTTGATTTTTCTTTTATTGACACTGATGATGAGGCTAAAAGGATAGGCACCAAACCTAAGAGGAATGCCCCATTGAGAACATATGCCCATACTGTGAAAGACCATGAAATGCGGAGTGGAAGTCCACAAAAAAGATATGGACTGGACAGTGTTGACAAAGGTGGTAGTACGAATATGTTGAAGTCATTTCTAGATAAAGAATGTGGCTTTGACCAAGATAAAATCGATGATATAACATCTGATAATTTTGTACCTAGGGGGTCATTAAAGGACATTATTTATTTGTTTGGAAAGAAACTCAACTTAATTAATTCATTAAAATTAGACAATGCATATTTAAGCAAATGTGTTAGTAGTAATATTATACCCAAGGGTTTGAGGTTTTTCAAACATCCTATGGGTATTGATATTAATGAAAATGTCATTAATGAATTTAATTTATTTTTTGACAAATGTGGTATAGAGTACATTAAATTGTTAATTAAATTTAACAACGAAAAGTTAATCAAATGTATGCAGGAGGTAGAGAAATTAAACAAAGTGATTTTAAAAGATTTATTATTTACACAATGGGAAAATTGTATATAAAACAATTTAACATTGCTGAATCTAATTGTAAAAAAGCATTTGAGAGAAAAAGTAGTAAAATGAAAAGGGACATTCAACAATATAACAATGGTCTTGCCTATAGATGGAGACATGATATTAATGATGGTTTTGGACATACTTATTATGAAAAAAATGGTGAACACAATCAGGTTGATAGGAATTCACATTTTTGGAAAAACAAACAGACTGGCAGGACAAAGGATTGGAAATGGGGAGGGAATTGGAGACATTTTCAATGAAAACAACAGGAATGAATGTAGAGTCTGAAGGAATTGTGAACATCGATAATGAAATAAGGAGTGAGGAGGCAAATACTGAAACACAAACAGATATTATTACTACAGGAGTTATTAATAGTTATAAAAAGTTTAACATTTATAATTCAACTGACAAGGAATTAAGTGTGTTTCATTTTAATTTGTTTGCTAAGGGTTTAAAGTATATTCCTACAACAAATTTTAAATTGGTAGACAATATTAGTCAAGTTAAATTATATACTAGGAAATTAAGCCTAGCTATTATGTTTAACAATAGGAAAGAGGATGTAGGATCAAATAATGAAAATGGTTCTAATATATTGAAAAAGAAAAGTACATTCATGCCAGTAAACCATCCAACTGTAGCAGTTTATGAAAAATCTGTTGTCAAACAGATATATCAATTGAATAATAAACTTAGGGGTAAAAAAGTGAAAAGGAATTTATCAGGAGAAGAATAGATGATTTTAAAAGAGCTAAGGAATGACAGGACTGTACGAGTAATGAAGCCTGACAAAGGTGGCGGTATAGTCTTGTATGACCAGTTGAACTATTCTTCTAAGATTTTTGATATATTACACTCTACGGATAATTATGAAGTGGTTTCATTAAATGAGGTTAATTTAGCTTACAGAAGAATTAATTCACATATTGAAGAGTTTTTAATAGACAAACGTATAGATTTAGATATATATAATTTTTTAAGAATAGAATATCCAGTGATGGCTACATTAGTAGGTATTCCCAAAATCCACAAAAATATAAATGATCCACCATTTAGACCAATCGTCTCAAGGAGCAGATCTAAAATCTTCCCATTAGGGGAGGCCATTGACAGCATGCTCAAATCTATTTATGGAAAAATTCCCCACTTAGTGAAGGATTCTTGGGAATTTCTTTCCCAATACCCTATCACCACATTCAAAGAGGGTTTAAGATTCATCACAATTGACATTATTGATTTATTTACATGCATCCCGAAAGGTGAGGGGTTAGAATCATTTGTTAGAAGGTTGAGAAAATATGTATATTATGAATGGGATAAAGTTTGTCTCATCATGGACATGATGAGTACAGTCCTTGAACATAACTACATCTACTTTGAAGGGAAAATCTTTAGGCAAAAAAGAGGAGTAGCTATGGGGGCGGCTTGCGCCCCTGTGTTTGCTAATCTGGTCATGCTTGATTTAGGAGAAGTCGATTATTTTTCAAAGTGAATATTATAAAAATATCAAATATTATTCACGCTTTCTGGATGATATTTACATCCTATGGGAAGGTAGTGAGGAATACCTACATCAATTTTTAAATTATATTAACTCTAGTAGTGAATTTCTTAAATTTACTTTTTCACATAATCAGACAGGTTTGGCATATCTTGATACGTTTATTTTTAAAGATAATAATCAATTGTCATCTAGAATATATAGGAAGTCAACCTTCTCCAACAGTTATCTTGAATTTACGAGTAATCATCCAAAAAGTTTGATGAGAAACATATATAAAGGCCAATTAGTACGAGCAATAAGGATGACATCTTCTTATACCTATATGTTGGAAGAAGTTGATTTCATAACTACCTTATTTAAGGACAGAGGATATGATATTAAAATGATGGAAAAAGTAAAAGGCAAGTAGTGAATGGGTAGGGGATGAAATACACCCCTTTATTAGGATTAGCATATAGAAACTCTTATAACAACAGTTTAATGAACAATTCTAACCCCAAGTTGAGTAATTTAAGTAGAGTGTGTATCCTTGAATATGGATCACATACTTTTAAGGTGAAAGAAATAATAAGAAACAATTGGAATATTATTCAAACATTTGTATATGTCTCAAGTATAGTAGGGAATGGACCAAGTTTTGTTAACAAAATGGGCCCTAATCTTAAAAGAATTTTAGAAAAGGGACCAATTAAAATATTGATGTACCCACACACACTCATAAATGTGGGAATTGCAATTATTGTTATTTGATTAATAACAAAGAGGTAGTAAAATTGAAAAATGTGACCAGATCAAATATTAAACTTCAACACGGAAATTGCAGAACAAAATATGTGTTCTACATTGCTCTTTGTGGTTTATGCCCAGCTTTCTATATTGGAAAGACTGAGAGGCATTTTAACAAACGAATTTACGACCACATGTATTGTATTAAAAAGTGTGATGAAAGGAATGCCCTTTACAGATATATAAACCAGTTTGGAAAAGAGCACAGGTTTACATTTGGTATAATAGACTTCAATAAGTTGGACCCTAGGGGTGGGGACTGCAAAGGGCACTTATCATTTCACGAAATGTGGTTGCAACTATATACAGATGCCTCCCCACTACCAGGGTTGAATGATAATATCTCTGTAAAATCTTTATTAAAGTAAAAACACCTTTATTAAAGCAAAAACTTTTTTTATTACATTACTATTTGAAAGATTGTAATATCTAGCAACGTTGAGTTTGTTTTTGTTTTTGAACTGAAATGTTCAGCAATACTTTATCTGCATCCATAAACAAAGCAAATATATTTTTATATATACCTTTCATATAAATACTCTTTCTAAAATATTAATTTAATGTCATGATATTAAGATACTTGATTATAATTCACAAGTCGATGAATTCAATTTGGTGTATATTAGCGATTATATTTTTTAGCAGTATGTTAAAGCTTTTAATGTTTTTTGAGGTGGTATGCCTTTAATTTGTATGTATGTTTTTGGCACCAAAAAAGTGATTTAAACTTGTTTGAAACAAAGCAACAGTTAGTTCTGAGGAAGCCTGTTGTGTATACAGGCGAAAGCGCTAAACTAACTGAGTCGTTTTACAAATAAATTTTGGATTTTTTTAATGAGTGCTACCTTTGTTGTTTAGTACCTTGGTTTTATTATTGAAGAAGTTTGTACCGGTTCCCAAGACTACATAGCAAGAGGCATAAGCTGTTTTATTTCCATTTGGTTCTAAGGTCTAAAAGTGGACAGAGTACTGTATGTCAAACAGCAATATCAAAATGTGTGTGAATCCAATCTCCGTAACTATGATACAAGTGTTTTATCAACACGATTACCCTATATAGTTAGATTTACCCCAGTGAGCACTATGAATATGCAAATTAGGTGTTAAATTATTAGCATTCATGAATCACATGATCTGCATGAAGTGCTGGTCAGGTAAACATGGTGTGAGGATCCACATGATGCCATGCACATACCCTAGCAGTACAAGTGTGAGCAGCGAGAAGTGTTGCTTGCTAAGGACTTGCAAGTATGAAGGATTAGTCTTACTGCAGGACTAATTATGTGTTTCACACTGTTGCTACATTGATGTAGACTTATTGAGGGTATATCAGTAAGAATAGACAGGTTATGAGCTTACAATGACTGACTTAGGAGTGTAACTTTTATAACATTTGTATTTCTAAGTATTTATGATTCAGCTTTAACTCTGAGTAAACAGTTGCCTGTAAGTCATATGACTTACATAGCACTTAAATAATATAAAAACATATCAAAAGAAGTTCAAATAACATTTCATGAGTGACAGACTAGGATAAAAAATAGAATAATGCTCATAAAGAGAGAGCTACAAATGTAGTAATGAAATCTTTTTTTGCTGCTATGACAGGAATTATTAGCTTAACTGTTTAAATATCCCATTCACCTACGCATCTGCCTGAAATTTACAAGGAGCAACTGTTACAAAACACTTATGTAAGACCTTTAATGCAACTTGATACAATCGCACTTCTTGGTATATGTAAGCTACTTTTTCTTCTTCATAAATATGTCTGTTGCCTGTGGCAAATAGTGAAAATAAACTCAATGTGTCATGTTAATGTGATGGTATCAAGGTTAAAATCTAGATGTCCTGCAGTTTGTGTGCCATTAATAATGTGCATGTTTTCATTTCATAAGACAAGCAAAGTAGAGAGAACTTCAGAAAGAAATAAACTATTTTTTTTGCTTCATCCTTTCCAACCTGCTTGGTATTGCACATTGAGGACTGTCAGGGGTCACTAGGAGTGAACAATGCTTCACTTCCCATGTCAAAAAAATTAAAAAAAAATGATTTGGCCTACCTTCATTAGTGCAACTGAGTTTGGCACTGGTGTCCTGCAGTCAGCACTCTTGATAGTACTGAGTGAAGAAAATGACCCTGTCATCAATCTCTGTGACACAATGTGGAATTACAATGTGTTTAGAGAAAGAAAACTTTTAATCCAGTATGCAGATAAATTTATTGAGTGGTTCAAAATAAGTATTGACACACATTTTGGCGTATGAATGTGTTATTTTTGGAAACTCAACTATTGTCAGTAATAATAACTACATGTGATATGCATAATGTGAGATATGACATTTTCTAAACTGTGATAAAAATAAAGCATTACAATAATCTGGAAAACGGTAGTAGATATGATGGGTTACATAAACATATCTTCCAAGTAGAAATTCTGACAGTGAGAAATTTCCTTTGAAATTATGTCAGTATTAATTGCATCTTCTGCATCAAAAGAGCTAATATCAGCTGTTGTATGCCCCCTTTCTCATTACTTTGCATTACCTAAAAGCTTGATAATGTCTGACAGAATTCAAGTTCTGATGTGGCAAGGAGATGTGAAAAGAATGAATGTACCAGTTTAATGCACTGTGTGCTTTGTTCATTGCAAGATTTACCCTTTGATTGTTTTAATTTTCCTTTTAATTATTTTTAAATTATAAAAAAAAAATCAGTGTGCATTTGAACAACAACTGTTGGCAAGAGAATACAAAATAGATTAGGCTGCCTTATGAAGTATAAATGAGCCTTGTTCATAGGTTCATAGGTTGATACTAGGCTATCTGCCCTAGGGCATTTATAAGCCTAGCCAGAGTGTGTTTGGCTTTTGTCACCCTTTTAGATTAGTTGACTGTGCCTCTGTATAGTAGGTCACAGAAGATAGCCCTTTTAAAGTTAGTTTACTGTGCCTCTGTAAAACTGCGATCTCCCATCCACTCGTCAAGATTTCTCTTGAAGAGGGTCATTGAGGGGCTCTGCCTAACATGGATTGGGATTTTGTTCCAGAGTGAGGGGAGCCTCTGGGATATGAATCTGTCCCTCCAGCATGCCCTATTTATTTCTATGCTGAGGTTTAAGTCCCTGGAGTGTGTAGCTCTAAGGGATTTGGATTTCCTGAGGTGGAGCATGTCCATTAATTCTGGGTTGGACATGGCTTTATATGTCAGGCACAGATCGCCTCTGAGTAGGCGGTAAGAAACTGAGTAGTGCTGGAGTTTCTTTAGCCTAATTGCGTAGGGCATCTGTTTGAGTCCCTTGATCCTCTTGTTGAGGTACTTTTGGGCTCTTTCCAGTTGCTGCAGGGTAAGGTACATCCCAAATGGGGCATTGTATTCAATTATGGGCCTGATGAGTGATAAGTAGAGGGGCACAATGACCACTCTTGATCTAGATGTGAACCCTTTCATGATAAGGTGGGCTATATAGAAGGTCTTTCTAACTACTTTGGCAACATGATTGCTATCTACTTGGGTCCCCAAATCCCTATTTTCTTCTTCCGTACATAATGGATTACCACCTATGTGATAATTTGTGGGCACTTTGTTTTTCCCAAAGGAGATGACTTTGTACTTTTTGGCATTTAGCTTTAAGCCATGGCTCTGGCACCAGTTATCCATCTCTGTGAGACCCTTTTGCAGGATGCTTGTGTCAGTCGGCGAGTCGATTATGGCACCCAGTTTGCAGTCATCTGTGAACCTGGTCAGCCATAGTCCTCCTGTGTTAGCCTGTACCTCAGAGAAATATACACCAAACAAGAGAGGTCTCAGGACTGAGCCTTGTGGGACGCCACTTGTAACTGGTTTAGAGTCTGACATGGCACCTGCAATTCTGGCCATGTGGGTTCTATCCCTGAGCCAGTTTGCAGCCCATCTTGTGACATAGGGGTTGATATTTAAGCTGGTGAGCTTATTTATGATGCCCGAGTAGGGTATTGTGTCGAAGGCTTTTGCAAGGTCCAGGTAGGCTGTGTGGACTACCTTCCCTTCATCTATGGCCTTGGCGACTGTTTCAAAGAAGTCAACAAGGTTCAAGAGGCAAGATCTGCCCTTAACAAAGCCAAATTGGGAAGGATCCAGTGTCTGGAGGTTCCCAATGTCTTTTTTTATGAGTTCCATGATGATACGCTCCATAGCTTTGCAGACCAGGCTAGTCAGGCTTATAGGGCGATAGTTTCCGGGGTTCATTGTGGCATCACCTTTGTGGAGTGGGACCACTGTTGCTGTATGCCATTCCTTGAGTACATATCCTGTAGTAAGGCTGAGATTGAACAGTGACTTCATGTGAGGGTTCAGTTCTTCTTGGAGCTCATGTAAGACACAGCCCAGAACACCGTCCGGTCCCATTGATGCTGTGTTTTTTGTTTTGGAGAGGGCAGCTCTCACCTGTGCATCTGTGATGTCAGGGAGGCTACACTATGTTGAGATAGACATTTGTTCTTTTGGGGGGGAAGGGGGGAGTTTGCACTGAACCTGTCTGCCAGGATATTGGCAATGTCTGTGGGTTCAGTGTATTTTTTGTCATTTTGCACTAACTCAGAGCATATCTGGGAGTTGCCACCCAGGTTTCTGACATAACTAAAGAAGGTCTTGTGATTATCTTTAGCGTCTTGTGCAATTTGTCTTTCGAAGCTGGCCTTAGATGATTTTTTGAGGGATCGTAGTTTCTTGCTAGTACTGATCAGAGATGCCTTCCCTTTTTGGGATTTTGCTGTATCATGTAGTAGCTTCCTCCTTCTGTTGTATAGCTTATTTATGGCTGGGGTCCACCAGACAGGTCTCCTGCCTTTGGAGGAGTGAGTCTTGGTTTTATTTGGGATAGCATGATCCATGCATTCCTGTAGGTGTCCATAGAATGAATTTGCAAAGGATTCTGCGGTCTGGGCCATATTTTCCACTGGCCCGGGGGCTCTGAAGGATTCCACCTCAGTTTTGAGACGTGTGAAGTTTGCTTTTGAGAAGTTCTTCATCATGGTTTCCTTGCCTGGGGGTGGGGACAGGATATGGATGTCGAGTGAGATTAATTTATGGTCAGATCTTACCAATGAGGGGTATACCTCTGGTATGGAACATAGAGTCCCCATGTTGGTGATGATCAGGTCCAATATGTCTTCCCCTCTTGTGGGAGTGGTGACCAGTTGTTCCATAGCATTTGAGTTTATAAATTCTAGGAACCGTTGGGCGAGGGTGTTGGGGCTTGAGTAGTGCTCCCAATCTATGTTTGGCTAGTTGAAGTTACCAACTATAATGGTGTTTGGAGAGACCATCATATTCTCCAGTGTTCTCAGGAAAGCTGAGTGGGGTTCCTAAGTTTGGGTGGGTGGTCTTTAGCAGACTACAAACTGAAAGGCAGTTTTGCCCACTGTTAGTTGCACATGGATGGTCTCCGATGCTTCGTGCAGTGCCATTAACCTGGAGGTGTGGGTATCTTTGACGAATATGGATACTGTCCCTCATTTTGTGGTTCGGTCTGAGTTTTGGGGCCAAAAAGCATGGTATGAAGTATAACCTGGTAGTGCTGAGGTGCTCTCGGGAGCCTTGAACCAGGTTTTTGTTACTGCACAGATATCGATATTCTCCATACTGAGGAGAGCCTCGAGTGCATGCATCTTGATGTTTAGACTTCTGGCGTTGAGCAGCATTACCCTTAGTTTCTTTTTCCTTGTGTTGTCTATGGAGGTGGGTTTGTCTTTTGAGCCTTGCCTAAAAAAGGCACTATGGGGGTGGCAAGAGCCTTAGCCAGTATTCGAAAGCCCAGGTGTGACAGGTGCAAGCCATCCCTAGCGAAACAACGTTGCTTGTCGAGCATGTCATCCCAGGCTGACAGACACTGGATCCCCTTTGAATGACACTGATACTTTAGCCAGTTGTTAACATTGATCATTTTGTCTTTATACTGTGGCATCATTCTTGGTGAGGGTAAGATGCTAGTCAAGGTCAGGGTCATACCAGCCTGGGCTACATGATCAGAGAGCTCCTCTATGTCTCTTTTCATGTAGTCCAGGGAGGTACGTCTCAGGTCATTCACACCAGCATGGACAATGACGGAGTCATATTTGTACTTGCTTTGGAGTGATCTGAGTGCTTGTGTTACGTGGTGGATCCTGGCACCCGACAGGCAGCTTACAGTGACCTTCTCCTTGTTCAGCCTGGTGAGTGGGACATCAGTGTGTCTGACAATAGAGTCACCTATTACAAGTATATTAGATGTGTTGTTTAGCCTTAAGGGCAGTGACTGTGTGGCACACTGACTTTGTGAACTATGTGATACGTGGGTATTGTTGTGGGGTAGCGGTTGCTTTGATGTCTGCTTTGAAGGTTTCTACTGCTTGGGCAGATTTTTATTTAGAGCCTCCAAGTATGTTTTTGTGTGTTTATGTGTTTGGTTTGCTGTTGCAATAGGTCTATGTGAGACTGGATTTGTGGTGTGTGTGGTTACCTTCTCCTCCTGACTGACTGCGCCAGTACTGGGTTGAGAGAGCTCAGCCTCCAGTTTGGCTATATAGTTGCATCTCTCACATATATTTGAGCTTGTTGGGAGGAGGAGTGGGTGGTCTGTGTACATAAGGCAGTTGTAACATTGCCTCAAGATTCCCAGATTCACCAGCTGGACTGGAGATTAAACCCGAAACTGACTTTAGGACATACCAGAATAGTATAAGGAACTACTTTTTGACTGATCAAAAAGGACCAATAGGGAGCTAAGTACTTAAAGGGAGTATAAGAGGGTGTAGTGCTTTAGTTTATTAGTGCTTACTTATAAGATTACTTATATGAGCAACTGCAGGGTTTAGAATGAAAATAGAGTGCTTACTTCGAGATTTAGAACAGTTCTAAGGGAAAAAGTGAAGAGCAGACTTTGTGGAGCTGGGAATAGTTTAAACCCATTTAAGTGGCGCTGCCTGATGCTGCGCTATGAGCAAAATCGTGCAAAACCACGCAAATGCAGGTTTTAAAGCAGGGAAACTGAAAGGGACAGGAATTGACCTAAAACGGCCAATAAGCTACTAGTTTCAGGACTGAGACCACTCCTCCAGGGACAGATCGGCTGCTCAAAGCTCCCCACTCTCACTGGTGAACAGAGAAGCTTCCTTCTATCCAAGTAAGGATATGAGCAACACAGGAAACTGTACCACAGTCTGGAATTCAGCAAAACCTGAAATCTGGACTAATCTAGTTCAGCAAAGGTCATTGCACGTCTGTTAGCACTCTGAACAGTACTGAGTGAAGAAAATGCACCTCGCATCTACCTAGCTCTGTGGCAGAAGAAATAAGAGTAGTGACCTTAAAAAACACAGCAATAGTGCAGGGTTCAAATCCAGTCTAAAGATACATTTACTGAGGGGGTCATAATAACTATTGATGCACATTTATGTATATGAATTGAACAGTCTGAACTCTGTTTGATAAAAATGTTGCCTCTAGTCCTTGTGATGTGCTGATAAAAATTAATTTTTAATGGAAACCAACCACTTCGCAAGAGGCAGCTTGCACCTGTCACCTCTAGGCTTTTGAATACTGGCCAAGACTGTTGCTGCCCCCATAGTGCCTTTTTTAGGCAAGGCTCAAAAGTCAAACCCACATCTGTAAACAGCACAAATAAAAAAATGTGGGTTATGCTACTCAATGCCAGGAGTTTAAATCTCAAAATGCACGCACTTGAAGCACTCCTCAGTATGGAGAACGTCGACGTCTGTGCAGTAACTGAAACCTGGTTCAGGGCTCCACAAAGCACCCCAGCACTACCAGGCTACAACTCATATCACACATTTCGGCCACAGAACATGGACCAAAACACAAAAAGAGGGGGGTGTGTCCATATTTATCAAGGATACCTACACCTCCAGGTTAGTGGCACAGCATGATACCTCTGAGATCATCCATGTGCAACTAACATTAGGTAAATCTGCAATGCAAATTGTGACCTGATACGGATCACCCTCCATGACCCAGGATCACCACTCCGCCTTTCTGGAGACACTGGAAAACAGGAAGGTCATACTGAAAACCCTGATATTGGGTGATTTCAATTACCCTATCGTTAACTGGGAAAACTACTCAAGTACAAACTCCCAGGTCCAGTGCTTCCTGTAATTTATGAACTCAAATGCCCTGGATCAGCTAGTAAACTCCCCTATCTGAGGTGAAAACATATTGGACCTGGTCATCACCAACATGAGTGACAGGTGTTCCACACCGGAGGTCAACCCATCACTGGTTAGATCAGACCATAAACTAATCACTCTGGATGTCCACACCACACCACCACCCCCAACCAAGGAAACCACAGTGAAAAACTTTTCTATAGCAAACTTCACCTTACTTAAGAAAGAGGTGGTAAGTTTCACAGACCCCACACTAAAGGATAACAGTGTCCAAGATGCAGGAACCTTTAGAAATGCACTCTATGAGCACCTACAAGGATGCATGGATCATGCCATCCCTAGCAAAACCAAGACTCACTCCCCTAAGAGAAGGAAACCAGTCTGGTGGATCCTTGCCATAAACAGGCTATACAATAGAAGGAGAAAACTAGTTCAGAAAAAAAGCAAATCCCAAGAAGGAAAGACATCTCTGATCAGTATCAGTAAGAAACTTAGGTTCCTCATAAAATCATCAAAAGCTAACTTCAAAAGAAAAATAGCCAAGGATTTGAAAGATAACCACAAAGCCTTCTTTAGCTATGTCAAGAATCTAAGTGGCAACTCGCAGATATGCTCTGAGCTAGTGCAAAATAGCACAAAATATACTGAACCTACTGATATTGCCAACATCCTGGCAGATAGATTCAGTGCAAACCTCACCCCCCATCTCACCCCCAAAAGAGCCCACAACAATACCAGAAAAGTGTAGTGCCCCAGAAATCACAGATGCACAGGTGAAAACAGCCCTATCAAAAGCCAAAAGCACAGCGTCAATGGGGCCAGATGGTGTCCCAGGCTGCGTCTTGCATGAACTACAGAACGAACTAACCCCCCCATCTAAACACACTGTTCAAACCTCAGCCTCTCCACAGGCTACTTGCCCATAGAATGGCACACAGCAACGGTTATTCTGCTCCACAAAGGAAGGGCCACAACTGACCCTGGTAACAATCGCCCCATAAGCCTGACTAGCCTGGTCTGCAAGGCTATGGAGTGCATCATCATGGAACTCATTAACAAAGACATTGGGAACCTCTAAACACTTGCACTGACCCAGTTTGGCTTTGTTAAGGGCAGATCATGCCTACTAAACCTGGTTGACTTCTTCGAGACAGTCAACAAGGCCATAGATGAGGGGAAGGTGGTTCACACAGCCTACCTTGACCTCGCCAAGGCTTTTGACACCATTCCCCACTCAGGAATTATAGAAAATCTCACCAGCCTGAACATAAACCCCTACGTCACAAGATGGGTTGCCAACTGGCTAACAGACAGAACTCACACGGTAAGAATAGTGGGCTCCAGGTCCGACTCTAAACTAGTCACAAGTGGTGTCCCACAAGGCTCAGTCCTGGGACCCCTACTGTTTGGCATATACTTCTCAGAAGTACACGCAAACACAGGAGGACTATGGCTAATCAAGTTCACCAATGACTGCAAACTGGGAGCCATAACTGACTCTCCAGCTGACACAGACATTCTCCAAAAGGGCCTTACTGAGATGGACACCTGGTGTCAAAGTCATGGTCTCAAGCTAAATGCCAAAAATGCATATCATCCCATTTGGGAAAAACAAAATACCCATGAATTACCACATAGGTGGCAGCCCCCTTAATACAGAAGAGGTAATAAGAGATCTGGGGACCCAGGTAAATAGTAATCTCTCCTTTGACAATCATATTGCCAAAGTAGTTAGGAAATCCTTCGATGTAGCCCATCTAATTACTAAAGGGTTCACATCTAGAAATAAAGAGGTTATAGTGCCCCTCTACTCGTCACTCATCAGACCCATCATAGAGTACAATGCCCCATTTGGGATGTACCTCATAAGACACTTCCAACAGCGGGAAAGACCACAAAAGTACCTCACCAAGAGGATTACTTGCCTCAAATATATGTCCTATGCAGCCCGACTGGAAAAACTCCGGCTGTACTCAGTGGCATATCGCTTAATTAGAGGGGATCTCTACCTGACTTTCAAAGCCATGTACAACTCAGAATTGATGGACATGCTTCACCTAAAAAAATCCAAGTCACTGCGAGCCACTAACTCTAGTGAGCTAAACCTCACCACAACAATAAATAGAACATGCTGGAGGGATAGATTCCTGTCACAGAGACTCCCCATGCTTTGGAACAAAATTTCTAACTACATTAGGCAGAGCCCATCACTAACACTCTTCAAAAGAAACCTTGATGAGTGGATGGGTAACAGAAAATACACCCCTGGGATCACTGCATTGGCTCTTCTTGACAGAGGCTCAGTTACTTAATCAATGGGGAAGCAAAAGCTGACACACTCTGGCTAGGTTTATAAATGCCCTTGGGCAGATAGCCTAGTACCTATCTATCAACCTATGAACTTCTCATTTTAAATGCTGTGTAAGAAAGAGCTACTGTGTGTCCTGTTTCTGAAGAACTGGCATTACATGTGACTTGCTGCTCTCTGCCTGACTACTGCTGATCTCTGTCTACATTTGATTTTTACACCCATTTACCCTACTCCTGTTGTGCTTGAAACTTGGTGGCTTTTGAGTTACTCACCCCTACTATAACTCTAACTTTGGGCACTCCTCCATGTCTCATTGTATCCACTAATTCCACTGAGCATTGAAAGACCAACTGGGAAGGCCACTCCACCTTAGTGTCTCAAACTTGAATCATCTTCTGTTTTTCTATCTTCCCATTTATTTAAAGAATGCACTTCTTTCAGCTGCTTTTACTGTATTTGTGCTTATTCCAACTTTATTTAACTTATTTTTTGCATAGTAGCGTTTAATCTGCTGATTTAATTACTGCTTATTAGTGGCCTGATTAAGTTGCAAGTATTATTCTAAACCTCTTAGTTCTGATTTAAGCACTTGGGCTCCTAACTACTTATCTTACATTTGGAAGGTTTGTGGTCTACACCCCTGTGGCAAGAGGGAGCTTATACCCTTCTGAACTGGGATTTCCAGGTTTAAGTCATATTGTCCCTTTATTTAATTGGCTAGAGGACTAGGTTGTTTAAATTTGAATCTCTGTACCTGAGGCATTTGGCAACATTTGGCAACCACACTACTTTAGAAGAAGAGTGTTGCTAGTTTCTGCTAAACACTGCAAAAGCTAAGACCTACATTACCATATCCACTATTTTAGCTGCATTACTTCAGTGTTTCCATATTGAATATCTGCACTTTTTGACATCTTTTACAGTCTTTAGTTTGAACTGTCTTGGTTCCACATTAGTGGGAGTAGAAGGGACCCAAGTCATTTTCTCACCCAGGATTGTGTAAAGAAAATAAAAGAGTTTTTGATTGGCCACAGGTCCTTGTTTTTATCAAATCTCCTCTCCTAATTAAACTGTTTTGGCACTTGTTTTTCTCATGTTTTGTCACAGCTGCATTAATTGAGTGTTTGTGTTGAATATCTGTACTTTTTATCTTTTTTTACAGTTTTTAGTAAGAACCGCTGCTGTCCATGCAGCAGAACCTAGTAGTGATCTGTATGGACGCTGATATCTCACAACATAATTCCCTTGTAATCTGTGTAGACACATCTCAAACACTGTAAGTTTCACTTAAAATACCCTTTCTGTCTAGACAGATTTTTTTTAACTACTAGACCATCTAGTTTGTGCATAGCTGACCATTGCTCATCTAATTCCTTGTGTTAATGACCTATTTAATATTTAAATTTCTCTCACTCCTCCGTAGTTAATCAGTAGTCATGGATATGTATGTCCTGACTCTCTGTGGACAAAATGGCTGAGATGGATATTCTGAGGCATTGTAGCAATTGCCTCCTGTACACTGGCAACCCACTTCTTCTTAATAAAACAGATACAGTATGCAAGATGTGTAAATACACTTTAACACTGGAGGCAGAACTCTCTCATACAACCAAAACTAATCTTAGAGAGGTTGTCAGTGACACTTGCACCTTGCTTACTGTACAGGGTAAAGATCCTACACATAAAACTACTTATGCTATGCACTTACAAGTAACCTTCCTAAAACACTAAGACCTCCTGTAAAGCATAATCACAAAAATAGTCATAAGCCATTATGTAAACACTTTGTTAAAATACCACCCACAGCTGCACATAGTAACACTGTATCCAATATGTCTACTGCTAAGCCCTTAAAGCAAACCAAAACACAGCCAAATTTCTTGGTCATTTGTGATTCTACTGTCAGACACAACAATTTCCCCTTTACCAGACTGAGTAAGGACAGTGAGCCATAGTTAGCTGCCTTTCCAGGGCTAGGATCCATCCAGTCACATATGCTCTCAGGTCATTGATCCACAGTTGCCAATATAACTCTGTCACAGTCCATGTGAGTGTTAATGCCCACATATGTACCTTCCTTGACTAGGTTCATAGGTGTATTCTAGGCTAACAGCCACACTAGAGTCCTTATAAGTTTAGCCATACAACTCAAATGTGACCCACACATTTGATTTATATAGGTGCTGACTTACTGACTGCCTCTGTCCATCAGAGACATAGGAACCAGTCCATGGGTCAATTTCTGAGTATTCATCCACTGTTCCAAGTTGTGCTTAAATAGGGATTGGGAGGAACTCTGGATTTCATGGATGGGGAGCCTGCTCCACAGAATGGGAATTCTCTGAGAAACATATCTGTCTCTCCAACGTTTCCTATTTAATGTGGCAAGTAAAATTTGGGTCTTTTATTTAGTAGAACTGATGCTGTTTGTTTTCTGGAAGTACAAAAGGTTCATCAAAACAGGGTCCAGTGATGCTCTGTATGCCAGTCAAAGATCACCTATATGACGTCTGTATGATACCAAGTAAAGAGGCATGGCTTTGAGGCAATCAGCATAGGACATTGTGTTTACTCACTGGATTCTTTTTGGAAATTACCTTTGTAGATGTCCTAGTTGCTGGCATGTGTCTGGTCAGGTTCGCACTTAAGGTGACATTATACTCTGTGATGGGTCTGATGAGGGCTGAGTACAGTGGTATGATGACATATCTGGACCTAGATGCCATGCCCTTGATTATAAGCTAAGCAGCATAGAAGTATTTCCTTACTACCCTGGCACATGCTGGTCGAATATTAGGTTACTGCCTACATGACTTCCCTGATCCCTGACTAGTGAATTTACTTTTAAGGGTGTTTTACTAATGACATAATTACCTGGGGTGGTAGACTTCCCAAATGGTACTATAATGCATTTCTTGGTATTGAGTTTTAGGTCATGGCTTTGGCATCAAGTGTTTGTATTAGGCCTTAATGAAGGGTGTTCATGTCTTTGGGGATCGAATAAATGCTCCCAGTTTGCAATTATCTGTGAAATTTGTCATCTACAGGCCTTTCACAGTGACTTTGACATCTGAGAAGTAGATACCAAAGAGGTGTGGACCCAGAAAAAGAGTCCTGGGGGACTCCACTGATGGCAGGCCTCTTTGTGGAGGTGGCCTCACTAATTCTAACCTCCTAGGTCCTACCAGTGAGCCAGATACCTATCCAGTGTGTTATAAAGGGGTTCATACCTAGTTCCATAAGTTTGTTGACCATGTCAGAGTAGGATATTGTATCAAATGCTTTAGTCAGTAGTCAGATCTATGCATGCAGTATACATTATTTTTCCCACATCTGTTACCTTAGTGACTTTTTCAAAGACGTCCACTATAAAGTAAGCATGACCTTCATGCCAAACTGGGATGGATCCAGTGTCTGGAGGTCTCCTATATCCTTGTAATAATTTCCATGATAATTCTTTCCACGGTTTTGCACATAACACTAATCAGACTAATGGGTCTGTAGTTTTTGGGATCTGTTGAAGGTCTACCCTTATGAAGGGGGTGACTGTTGCAGTCCTTCATTCATGTGGCACAAAGCATGTTTTAAGACTATATTAAATAATGACTCCAGGGGTCTTGATAAGTTATATTTTAGACTATTTAGGAGGCATCTTGTGATGTTATATGGGCCCATTGAAGCTGTGTTTTCAGCTTTAGTAAGTGCAGCCAGTACATGCTCCCTAGTTATAGCTGGGGAGTTATGTTTGTGGGTAATTCTGAAGGGATGGTTGGGGTGAGAGGGGGTAAAGTTGAAACTGAAGTTCCCCACTAAGAAATTTGCTGTATTGCCTGGCTCAGTGAATGTGACACCATTACCCACCAGTTAAGCACACTGTTGTGAGCTGCCCTTGAGGATTCTGACATAGCTGTAAAATGTCTTACGGTTATCTTTCACCTGGGAAGCTGTCTTAACCTCAAAGTTGACTTTGCTTGACCTAATTAGCTCTCTTATTTGCCAATTTACTTTGATGAGAGTTTCTATTTTTATGGTAATTACCTTTCCTGATTTTTGCCATATGTTTTTTCTTTTGTTGTATATCCTGTTTAATTTGGAATGCCACCATAGTGGTTTGTTTCTAGGGCTAGTCCAGGTCTTACTTCTGGTAGGTACAGCAGCTTCTATACAGCTGTCAATATGGTTGTACAGACTTTCTGAGAGCAATTCAACAGCGAGCCATGTTCTCTGGGTTTGAAGGGGTATTGAATTTTGACAGTCCATTACTTCATAAAAGGTGATTTTCCTTGGAATAGTTCCTAACTGATACTGGTTTTAAGGGGATTACAGAGTAGATTTTCATTCTGAAAGAGACAGTGTTTTAGTTTGACCATACCAGGAAGGATGAGACATTGGGGGCACAGCATTCTCCCATATTTGTAAGCATGAAGTCCACTATGTTAGAGCCTCTAGTGAGTGTATTCACTATTTGGTCAAGGGTGTTTATATTTATGAAGTCCAAGAATCTCTATGCCTGTAAATTTGAGGATGTGTAAGATGCCCAGTCTATAGAGAGGTAATTAAAACTCCAATGAGCTAAGTGTTAGGTTGGATGGTAAATGTCTGTAGTAGGTCCAAGTATATATTATGAATTCTTGGGACATGGATGATGACCTAAATCTGGCTAGGTTATAGTCCATGATTTGTCTAAAGTGATCTTCACATGGAGGAATTCCAGTGAGTCATCCTTTATGATGACCTGAGAGGTATGCTTTGCTATTGATGTATATTGAGACTGGTCTAAGAGTGTGGAAAGCACTGAATTCTTGTCCTGCCAGGATACTATCTGCCGCTTCAGACCATGTCTCAGTAACTGCACAGATCTCTATATTCTCAAGTGTGAGAAGGGCTTGGAGGGAGTTTAGTCTTTTTTTTTTTTAGGCTGCTGACATTGAGCAGTAAATCCTTGAGGTTCAGGTGGCTTGATTTTGTTATGTAAGTAGATTTGTCAGGTTGGCATTGCCTAAAAAGGCTCTGTGGGGTGAATAAAGGTTTAGCCAGTATTCAAAAGCCTAGAGGGAATAGGTGTTAACCATATTTGGAAAAGCAAACCATGGTCTGTTAACCATGTCCTCCCAACCTGATAAAATTTTGATTTCCTTAGAATGACACCAAAATGACAGCCATTTGTTGAGATCAATCATTCTTTGCTCATATTGTTGCATCATCCTCAGTGACCTTAATAAGCTGCTCTTATCTTTATTTTAGAGTGATTCCTAAGGTGCATGTAGTATTATAGAAATAACCCACGCCTGGGTGTGGGTAATGCTGGATTTACCCACGGTTGGTGTGGTTTGGTCACGAGGGCGAAGCCTGAGTGGCCAAACAAAGCCAACTGTGGGTAAATCCAGCATTACCTATACCCAGAAGAGGGTTATTGCTATTATACAATGACATTATTTAAGAAAAAAAAATAATTACTTTTCTTAAATAATGGCATTGTATAATGTCTCCTTGCTGCCCTTCCGCAGCTGTCTGGTATTCATGTACAATGGACAATAGCTGAATTCTTTTACAGAGTAAAAACATGGGTCCTGGGATGTAAGAGTGATAAAAATAAATATTATTGTCAGTAAATAGGATAAATATTGTTAGCCTATTCCACCTGAAAGCTAACCACAAATGCAGGTTTTTAGGAGCTTTAGTTCAAATATCTGCAGTATTTGACTACAAGTTGAATATATTCTTAAAATTAACACATGCACGATTGTGAGAACCGGAAGTTGCAGAATGAGTTCTATTCAGCACTGCTGGGATGAGCATTTGCTCCATGTGGGCAAATACAGTACTTTGCAAAGACTGAAAATGGGAAGGTGGAAGCCAAGACGTCTGGTATGCAAAAATAACTAAAAGCATTTGAAGTAATTTTAGCTGTCTTATAGAGTACTGGCTAGCATTAGCATGGCAGTAAAATATAAGGAAAAGTTTGCATTTTGTCAGAGATAAAAATTAATAGCAGAACCAATGGTTGATTTGAGACAACAGTTCCACCTTGACTTGTAATCACACTATGAGGATGAAATCAACTCAGCAGTACTTGAGAGTCAGCTAGAAAGAACTTTGTTAGTTTTACAAGCGGTACTTAAGATTAGTTATTCAGGCACTCATGCACATCTCTCCCCAGGAATCAGCAAGCTCTGCACGGTGTGCAGGAATAGTGCAAGAGCTGCTGCAGGCAATATGGCCGATGTGCGATCCAGGAACAAGCTCCCGGGATGTGTATAAGTTCTCCTGCTCTATTCCTGCATGGACACAGCACCTGTATGCTAATTATCTCATTTGCTGATGAAAACCATCTAAATGAGGTGAATTAGCGATACAGGAAGCAGGCAGGTGTCCATGCAGGAATAGTGTAGACTGCAGAAATACAGTCAGCTAGTAGCTGAATACAGTTCTCCAACGTATGAAATGGAGGCATGACAGCTCATAAAAAAGCATGTATTATAAGAGTTAGGCATGCCAATGGCCAAATATATAGCCATAGGCATGAAAAATAATTTCAAATTTATAAAAAATAACTTTATTTTTTTTGGCCGATTTTGGCTGTTTAAGCGTAGGGCAGTGGTGTGCAAACGGGACCAGCCCGAAAATAAGCTGGAAATAAGCTTTTAAACCAAAATCATAATTTTGCCATAATATTCAATGGCATGCATAAGACAACAAGACTATGGAATAGTGGTTGCTAAGGGGAAAGGCTGGGTGTCAGTTTTGTAACCATGCATTAGCAGTCAGTTCTATGCAAATGAGGGGACTGATACTGAATCACAGTTTTACCCTCAGTGCTAGTTTGCACCCAACTGTGTAGGTGTAATAGCACCATGGTCTACGCCTAAGAGCTAGATGACCTCAAGAGGGGGAGTTTCATGACTGCTGTAAGCTTATTGGAGCACAGTGGCCTGTGTTTGCCCTTAGCTAAACACAGCTAAGGAAGGGTGTGTGTCTGAGGCTGCCTTGCAGTGTTTACATTGCCTAAGCAGGTTTTAAACCAAAAAAAAAAAAAAAAAAAACATGAAATAGCAGCTCCATTTACTTCTGAGCAATGAGTTTGAATGGCGCACCTCGGAGCTTAAACGAGAAGGCAATTGGAAGGGAAAACAGCAGTAGGAAGGTAATCAAGGAGAACTAACATAGCTGGCAGGTAAAATGTATCAGGATCAGCCAATTACACAGGCAGCAACGCAACCCAGCCCAGCAAACTACTATAAACTATGCAAACACCTTTTACTCTTTTTCCCACAAACTCTACATCACCAGTGTACACAAACGGGGAAATTTTATCTAACAAAACTAACAAAATGATAGGGGCTGCTGTCCCTCTCATACATTGATATGTGGAAGAGGCTGAGGGTGGTGAGGATGAGAATGCTAATGACCAACCCACAGTTAGGAGAAGGAGAAGAGTGTACAGACCCAGGGTCACCTACCAGGCACTAAATGAGATGGAGATAGTGGAGCGCTATAAGGTGGACAGGTACCTCCTACAGCAAATTGTTGAGCTGTGCCGGCCACACCTCACACACAGAACCAACAGAGGGGAACCCATCTCAGTGGATACCAACGTATGTGTAGGCTTAAGAATACAAGCCACAGGTACCTTCCAAAGGCCAACTGCGGATATCATGGGGATCTCACATGCATCAGCATCCAGGGTACTCCACCAGTTCCTGGATGCCATGTCAGCACATGCTGGTGATCACATATATTTCCTCAACACCCATGAGGTGTTGACCAGCAATATGCGTCTCTTCCACCAAATAGCAGAATGCCCTGAAGTAGTGGGTGCTATAGACTGCATGCACATGCACATTAAAACACCACCCAGTGAGTGGGGTAGGGTCTACATAAACCACAAGGGCTTCCCGTCCATCAACAGCCAGGTTGTGTGCAATGCCCAGGGCATTATAATGAATGTGTGTGCTGGCAGCCCTGGAAGCTATCATGACTTCCACATCTGGCATATGATGCAGATGTACCAGAGATTTCCCAGTGGGGACATCCGATATGGCCACCTAGTGGGGGATGCTGGTTACGCACTGGAGCCTTGGCTGCTGACACCCATCAGAAATGAACACACACCTGAATAAGAACTCCATAATGAGGCACACGCACAAACCAGAATCATAACAGAGTGTGTGTTTAGGTTGCTCAAGCCACGGTTCTAATGCCTAGACATATCCGGTGGAGCCTTGCAGTACTCTCCAGCAACATGTACACAAATTTTCATTGTATGTGCCATGCACACAATATGATTTTGTGGAAACAGCTGCAGCAGGAACAGCATGGGGCAGGGCCACACAGCCCCCCACCATTGCCAAGGCCAGCACAGGCACAGAGTGACTCAGAGGAGGAACAACCTGAGCCTGCCCATGTAGTCAGAAGGAGGCATGCCCAGTATGCCCAGGCTTTGGCAAAGAGGCAATGCATAGCACATACTCTGACATGGTAGGAACCCAGGAAATGACACCTCTCTCTGACTTGCACATACAGTAAAAGGGATGCCAAACATGACACTACCTGTGCTTTACCATGTATAGGGTGTGTACTATGTGAATCCGGCATAGTCAGCCCTCCAGCATCATCCTCAGTACTGGCACAGTCACAAGGTAAGTCACTCTGCTTATCAATTGCTGAATGGAGTAGTATGTTCTGATACTTGTATCTATGGTATGGATGTGAGCATGCAAGGGAATGGTGGCTGAATGGGATGGCAGCAGATATTAAACACCTATATGGGCAGCATGAAATACATATGAAATACTGGTGTCAACATAGTAGGCAGTACAAGATAAGGTGACAAATCCCACTGCAGGGCATGTGGTGGGCCAAATGTGGGTCCATAGGACACACATATGCATATCAGTGTGGCTCACATACCCAACAATAGTCTTAGCCAGCAGGACAGGTATAGATGACCACAAAGAAAGGCTGTGTTAAGGTCTCTAATTGATGGCAACAGAGAACAGCCCCCCTCCAGACCTACACAGACAGACTACAACAGGTCAGGCAGTTGGATTTTAGTTCTGAAGGGTAAGACGTCTGAAACTGAAATGTAGGTCAATAAAACCTAAGATCTGTACTCCACTCATATGCCTCTAGTCTGCATGATAGGTCAGAATACAGAATGAAATGGAAACCAACAGAGTACCTGAAATACCAGTACAGTCATAGCAGATGTTTACAGCTGTCAGGTGTGCACCCCTCCCACAATCCTATGTAGAAATGTAGTAATATGTACATGTGGATTTAATAACAGTGGAGCACAGATTACCTGAGTTGGCCCAATTAGCAGGATAGATTGTTGCATGTGTACAATATGCAGGGCTCTGTGTATTATGTTGTTGTGTGCTGTATATTGTGTATAAGTGGTCAGCATGTAGGCATGGAGGGTTGTGTCCCGGTGGACTATGGCCTGTACTGTTGATGACAGGGCCATGTTCTGACAACTGCAGTGCCAACCACAAAGCATCCCAGCAAGACACAGTCCAGCAGTCATCCATAGTCATTGTTTGGATGTAATATCTGTGACCATCTGAAAGATGAACATGCCATAAATGTGGGCCCAGACATACACACAGTACACAGGTGGAAGTACCCTAGACAGAGTATATAAAATGAAGCTTTCAAATGCACACACCTTTGGAATTCTACATACAGGTTAGCAGCACATTAGTCTGTGTAGTATGGAATACTGATGTAGTCTGGCCAATTACTGGCAGACCACAAAAGGCACAGTTATGAAGTAAGGAGAAATTACCGATGTCCCTGCACAAGCCAGCATAAGGGGAATTTCTCAGGTATATCTGTGAGTCAGCTGCAAGAAGCTTCCATATCACACATGCACTCAGCTCACCCCACCATCAGCCACAAGTTCATCACAGGTCATATCCCTGCTGTTGGGAATGAGTACAGTATGACCCCCACTTCTGTATAGGAATACCCACAGAATGCAGCATGCTGAAGAGGTGTCCCATGCAGGTGGGTCCGTAGCTGTAAGCAGCACCCTGCACACCACACACACCAATGTATTAATAAGGACAGGAACTATTGCCATTAACACCTCGTAAACCTACCCAGTCACCCCAGGGGAATCCAGAGGCTTGCAGCCTGGGACTGTAGGAGTGACAGAATGCACTGGCCTGCTACAGATGACCTGCATCACTACCAAATGCTCTACAGTCCTCTGTCAAAGGCCTGTGCCTCACCCGTACTGCCACTGTATGTTATCTCATGGGGTCCCAAATAACAACATAACACAGTCCACAGAACACAAATGCAAGGCCATGTCGACAAATCCCAGTAGCATGCCCACCATGTCCTACTGTATAAACTGTGGACCAGCCCCTAAATACAGCTGGGATGAAGGGACAACTATAGGGATATTTATCAGATATCTCTCGCATAATGTTAGGAAGAGGATAGAATAACAGAGGGGGGTGTAAAAGCATGAATGCCATGGAATGTGTGAAGTCTGAAACTCTGATGTGTGTCCATACTACCCCTGCCTGCAAACCCAGTAATGGGTGGCAACAAACCTGCTCATAAAGCACAATGTGAAGGGGAAATGACCAGATATATGAGCCCTGCCTCTGGATAACCTGGGTGAATCTGTACAGCTGAGAGGTATGGCCACAGCAGGATATGGCCATTCTGTTGCACTGATATATGCACAAGTAGGGGATCCTCAGCCACCACAGTACCAAGGTGCTGAACCATTTACATAGACACATAAGCATGTGTCTTTGGCTCCCCCTCCAGAATGGTATGAGCGTGGAAGAATATGTAGGCTGCAGACCACAATACTGGACACAGTTTCATTCATCTTGTATTCCCCAGGAAATTACTGTGAGCAAATAAGTATATCTGTCAGCAGTTGATGACATAATACATCACAGCGTAAAACAGTACATATGTTTGAATATTTCTGATAACACCAAAACCATGTAGCACAAGCAGCGCAGACACAATAGTTATGGTATCCCACTATCCTTTGCCGATTATGACTTCATATTGTCAACCTATCTACAGATATCCTGCAGAAACAGGTTGTTAGCTCTAGGTGTAGAACACAAATTCCTGCACTGGAGTACAACCTACCTGTAATGGATTCACACATTCAATATAGAAGGTCATACTGGCCATGCTCCCACACACAGAGAAATGAAGCCCATGTCTGACAACAAAATACAGAAGGTCATACTGAGCATGCTCCCACACTTAGAGAAATGAAGCCCATGTCTGACAACAACAGTGGACTATACATATCTGTCAGTCACAGATTTCTGTGCACACACACCACATTGCACGCCATTCATGCTTTGCACATACATCAGATAGGAATACACACATATATCCAAGGACAACACACTATAATAAGTCAAACATACACAAACAGAGATGTGGGGAAGAGAGACAGACAGTGACAAAGAGCTTCCCATCATGAGGCCTGTCCCACCCACCACACATCCATTTGACCAATATCACATGATGTGCCGATGTCTATCAATGTAGACATTTGCTTCTGGTAGCCCTCAGTACTATAGTGTCTTTGGTGCTTTTGATAACTGTGTAACATGACAGTACAAATCAGTATTCATCTAGCAGTCAAATACCCAGTCCTGTCAAATGTAAAGTTGTGTGTGACTGAGCGTTGTGTGTGTGTTTCCAGAGGAATGGGTTATGGCCCATTCACACACATGCACTGCACTCCCATTGCCCTACTTTAGCAGGCCTGCTGATGTCAGTCACCTTGAAATATCCCTTTGGACACTGTTCATCCTTGTAAGCTCTGGGGTGTGTGCAATAACTGCGTAACGCTATAGTGTGACATACCTAGTTAGAGAGGAGTTCAAATCCCAGACATGGCAAGCGTGTGTGTGTGTGTGTGTGTGTGTGTGTGTGTGTGTGTGTGTGTGTGTGTGTGTGTGTGTGTGTGTGTGTGCAGGGATCAATGGTTTTGAGGCCATTCACAGTCACTACGCCTCCCCTTGCCCTGCTTTAGCAAGTCTGCTGATGTCAGTCACTTTGAAATACCTCTTTGGACAAAATTCAGCCCTGTAAGCTCCATGGCACATACGATAACTGTGTAATGCTATAGTGTGACATACTAGTTAGGTAGGAGTTCTAGTACCAGATATGGCAACTGTGAAATTGTGTGTGTATGGATCAATGATTTTGTGGCCATTCACAGTCACTACACCTCCCCATAACCTACTTTAACAAGCCTGCTGATGTCAGTAACCTTGAAATACCTCTTTGGGCAAGGATCAATCATGTAAGCTCTATGGCGCATGCGATAACTGTGTAATGCTATGGTGTGACATACTAGTTAGGTAGGAGTTCTAAACCCAGACTTGGAAACTGTGTGTGTGTGTCTAAGAGAGAGTGTGTGTCATTGATAACACCTGATATTATGGACATTTACACTTACTGCTCTCCCATTACCCCTGCTTTAGCAATGCCGCTGATGTTAGTCACCTTCAAAGATACCTGTGGAGAACTCTCCAACAAATAAGTTCAATGGCATGTGCCATAAATACACAGCAGTGTTGTAGCAGTAACTACACAGGTATGGGTTTGAATCTCATCACTGGCAAGTGTTTGTGTGTGAACTTCAAACATTTTGTCCCCATTTACACCCACTACACATCTCAGAGCCTGATTTTAGCAGTTCTGCAGATATCATCCACCTTAGAAGTACCTGTTGCCAACCCTAAATCATGACAGTTCAGTGGTGCATGTAGTAAATGCGTAACATAATGGTCTGTAAAGATTGTTACATACAAGTTTGAACCTCACCCCTGGAAAATGTGTATTTTGGGTAAAATTAATTTTGGATCTTTCAACTAGTACATCTCCCAATGCCAGTATTTATAAGGGCTGGTGATGTTCCTCACCTTAGAAGTACCTAGGAACAATATTCATCCTATGAACTCTGTGGCGCATGCAATAAATACGGTACACTGTCGTAACAATACATAACTAGGCATAGGGGTTTGAATCTCCGTACTGGCAAGTGTGTGTGTCATCACTATCCTGTGTGGAGGTTGCTGTGACTGTGCAAAAACAGGATGCATTGTGGACTTGTCATTGCTGCATTATTATGTTGAGGACCCAGTGTCACAATGTCCACCTTACAAGGACAACATATGTCAAACATCAGAGAGGCTGGTGTACACAATCCATAGCCATACATGTGACATTAAGGATTGATGAACAATATAGGCAACCCTTGTATTACTCAGAAAACACTCTCCACACACGTCTCATACACAAACACAATTGAATAGGCAACAACCACTATATTGGTACTTCCCTGCATATTGCATCACAGATAGTAACCATGGTGTGGTTTCAGTGGACTACATGTCTGTTGCCCACAACAGTGCCACTGACATCAGAAAATACTGTGATGTGTTACATCTTTTGACTTGAGTGTGTGTTATCCAGCAACTAAAAGGACATGATGCCCTGTTCCATCCCCACAGTAGGCACATAAATGCTTACAGTGGTCCTTTTGCTATGTTCCCCACTGGATGCCTGCAACAACTGTAGAGTCTGCAAATGTAACCCACAAAGGGAATGCCATGCATTATACACATGCCCTGTATGGACAGATGCCACAAATTCCACTGAATACCTGTACCATGCTATCAATGTAGATGCAAGCAACACCTCAGTTCCATAGCCAGGTCTCACCAAATGAGGTCAGGAATGCCACATCAGAAGATAACACTCTGTCCACACAACATTCCCCAGTGACCTCAAGTACGCTTCCACGTGTCATAGAACATGCATGTGGGATATGTGCA